>NC_091472.1:166855882-167156744 GCF_036971445.1 Narcine bancroftii | reverse complement strand
TTGATTCCCCACCTCTGATTCTCCATATCTGATTCCCCACCTCTGTTTCCCCGCCTCTGATTCCCCGCCTCTGATTCTCCATATCTCATTCCCCGCCTCTGAATCCCCATCTCTGATTCCCGGACTCTGATTCCCCACCTCTGATTCCCGGCCTCTTATTCCCAGAATCTGATTCCCGGCCTCTGATTCCCGGCCTCTGATTCCCCGCTTCTGATTCTGATTCCCTGCCTCTGATTCCCCATCTCTGATTCCGCACATCTGATTCCCTGCCTCTGAATCCCCACCTCTGATTCCCCATATCTGATTCCGCACATCCGATTCCCTGCCTCTGATTCCCCGCCTCTGATATCCCGCCTCTGATTCGCAACCTCTAATTCCCCACCTCTGATTTCCCATATCTGATTCCCCGCCTCTGTTTCCCTGCCTCTGATTCCCGGCCTCTGTTTCCCCATATCTGATTCCCCTCCTCTGATTCCCCAACTCTGATTCCCCGCCTCTGATTCCCCAGCTTTGATTCCCCGCCTTTTATTCCCGGCCTCTGATTCCCTGCCACTGATTCCCCGCCTCTGATTCCCCACCTCTGATTCCCCATATCTGATTCCCCGCCTCTGTTTCCCCACCTCTGATTCCCGGCCTCTTATTCCCAGCATCTGATTCCCGGCCTCTGATTCCCTGCCTCTGATTCCCCGCCTCTGATTCCCCATCTCTGATTCCCCGCCTCTGATTCCCCGTGTCTGATTCCCTGCCTCTGATTCCCCGTCTCTGATTCCCCGCGTCTGATTCCCTGCCACTGATTCCCTGCCCCTGATTCCCCTCCTCTGATTCTCCAACTCTGATTCCCCGCCTCTGATTCCCCAGCTTTGATTCCCCGCCTTTTATTCCCGGCCTCTGATTCCCTGCCACTGATTCCCCGCCTCTGATTCCCCGCCTCTGATTCCCCAACTCTGATTCCCCTCCTCTAATTCGCCAGCTATGATTCCCCGCCTCTGATTCCCTGCGTCTGATTCCCTGCCTCTGATTTCCAGCCTCTGATTCCCCTTCTCTGATTCACCACCTCTGAATCCCCACCTCTGATTCCCCATCTCTGATTCCGCACATCCGATTCCCTGCCTCTGATTCCCCGCCTCTGATATCCCGCCTCTGATTCGCAACCTCTAATTCCCCACCTCTGATTTCCCATATCTGATTCCCCGCCTCTGTTTCCCTGCCTCTGATTCCCGGCCTCTGTTTCCCCATATCTGATTCCCCTCCTCTGATTCCCCAACTCTGATTCCCCGCCTCTGATTCCCCAGCTTTGATTCCCCGCCTTTTATTCCCGGCCTCTGATTCCCTGCCACTGATTCCCCGCCTCTGATTCCCCACCTCTGATTCCCCATATCTGATTGCCCGCCTCTGTTTCCCCACCTCTGATTCCCGGCCTCTTATTCCCAGCATCTGATTCCCGGCCTCTGATTCCCTGCCTCTGATTCCCCGCCTCTGATTCCCCATCTCTGATTCCCCGCCTCTGATTCCCCGTGTCTGATTCCCTGCCTCTGATTCCCCGTCTCTGATTCCCCGCGTCTGATTCCCTGCCACTGATTCCCTGCCCCTGATTCCCCACCTCTGATTCCCCATATCTGATTCCCCGCCTCTGTTTCCCCAACTCTGATTCCCTTCCTCTAATTCGCCAGCTATGATTCCCCGCCTCTGATTCCCTGCCACTGATTCCCTGCCCCTGATTCCCCACCTCTGATTCCCCATATATGATTCCCCGCCTCTGATTCCCCAACTCTGATTCCCCTCCTCTAATTCGCCAGCTATGATTCCCCGCCTCTGATTCCCTGCGTCTGATTCCCTGCCTCTGATTCCCAGCCTCTGATTCCCCTTCTCTGATTCACCACCTCTGAATCCCCACCTCTGATTCCCCATCTCTGATTCCGCACATCCGATTCCCTGCCTCTGATTCCCCGCCTCTGATTCCCTGCCACTGATTCCCCGCCTCTGATCCCCGCGTCTGATTCCCTGCCACTGATTCCCTGCCCCTGATTCCCCACCTCTGATTCCCCATATCTGATTCCCCGCCTCTGTTTCCCCACCTCTGATTCCCCGCCTCTGTTTCCCCATATCTGATTCCCCGCCTCTGATTCCCCAACTCTGAATCCCCTCCTCTAATTCGCCAGCTATGATTCCCCGCCTCTGATTCCCTGCATCTGATTCCCTGCCTCTGATTCCCAGCCTCTGATTCCCCTTCTCTGATTCACCACCTCTGAATCCCCACCTCTGATTCCCCATCTCCGATTCCGCACATCCGATTCCCTGCCTCTGATTCCCCGCCTTTTATTCCCGGCCTCTGATTCCCTGCCACTGATTCCCTGCTTCTGATTCTGATTCCCTGCCTCTGATTCCCCATCTCTGATTCCGCACATCTGATTCCCTGCCTCTGATTCCCCACCTCTGATTCCCCATATCTGATTCCCCGCCTCTGTTTCCCCGCCTCTGATTCCCCGCCTCTGTTTCCCGATATCTGATTCCCCGCCTCTGATTCCCCAACTCTGATTCCCCTCCTCTAATTCGCCAGCTATGATTCCCCGCCTCTGATTCCCTGCGTCTGATTCCCTGCCTCTGATTCCCAGCCTCTTATTCCCCTTCTCTGATTCACCACCTCTGAATCCCCACCTCTGATTCCCCATCTCTGATTCCGCACATCCGATTCCCTGCCTCTGATTCCCAGCCTCTGATTCCCCGCCTCTGATTCGCAACCACTAATTCCCCACCTCTGATTCCCCATATCTGATTCCCCGCCTCTGTTTCCCTTCCTCTGATTCCCGGCCTCTGTTTCCCCATATCTGATTCCCCTCCTCTGATTCCCCAACTCTGATTCCCCGCCTCTGATTCCCCAGCTCTGATTCCCCGCCTTTTATTCCCGGCCTCTGATTCCCTGCCACTGATTCCCCGCCTCTGATTCCCCACCTCTGATTCCCCATATCTGATTCCCCGCCTCTGTTTCCCCAGCTCTGATTCCCCACCTCTGATCCCCCAGCTCTGATTCCCTGCCACTGATTCCCCGCCCCTGATTCCCCACCTCTGATTCCCCATATCTGATTCCCCGCCTCTTTTTCCCCAGCTCTGATTCCCTGCCTCTGATTCCCTGCCCTGATTCCCCATCTCTGTTTCACCGCCTTTGATTCGCCACTTCTGATTCCCCATATCTGATTCCCCGCCTCTGTTTCCCCGCCTCTGATTCCCTGCCTCTGATTCCCAACCTCTGATTCCACACCTCTGATTCCCCATATCTGATTCCCCGCCTCTATGTCCCCATATCTGATTCCCCGCCTCTGATTCCCCAACTCTGATTCCCCGCCTCTGATTCCCCAACTCTGATTCCCCGCCTCTGATTCCCGGCGTCCGATTCCCTGCCTCTGATTCCCCGCCTCTGATTCGCCATCTCTGATTCCCCGCCTCTGATTCCCCGTGTCTGATTCCCTTCCTCTGATTCCCCATATCTGATTCCCCGCCTCTGTTTCCCCAGCTCTGATTCCCCACCTCTGATTCCCCAGCTCTGATTCCCTGCCACTGATTCCCCGCCCCTGATTCCCCACCTCTGATTCCCCATATCTGATTCCCCGCCTCTGTTTCCCCAGCTCTGATTCCCTGCCTCTGATTCCCTGCCCTGATTCCCCATCTCTGTTTCACCGCCTTTGATTCGCCACCTCTGATTCCCCATATCTGATTCCCCGCCTCTGTTTCCCCGCCTCTGATTCCCTGCCTCTGATTCCCAACCTCTGATTCCACACCTCTGATTCCCCATATCTGATTCCCCGCCTCTATTTCCCCATATCTGATTCCCCGCCTCTGATTCACCAACTCTGATTCCCCGCCTCTGATTCCCCAACTCTGATTCCCCGCCTCTGATTCCCGGCGTCCGATTCCCTGCCTCTGATTCCCCGCCTCTGATTCGCCATCTCTGATTCCCCGCCTCTGATTCCCCGTGTCAGATTCCCTGCCTCTGATTCCCCGCCTCAGATTCCCCGCCTCTGATTCCCTGCCACTGATTCCCTGCCCCTGATTCCCCACCTCTGATTCCCCATATCTGATTCCCCGCCTCTGTTTCCCCGCCTCTGATTCCCCGCCTCTGATTCCCCATATCTGATTCCCTGCCTCTGATTCCACAACTCTGATTCCCCGCCTCTGATTCCCCAGCTCTGAAACCCCGCCTCTGATTCCCCGCGTCTGATTCCCTCACTCTGATTCCCCGCCTTGATTCCCCATCTCTGATTCACAACCTCTGATTCCCCACCTCTGATTCCCCATATCTGATTCCCCGCCTCTGTTTCCCCGCCTCTGATTCCCCGCCTCTGATTCCCCATATCTGATTCCCCGGCTCTGATTGCCCACCTCTGATTCCCCGCCTCTGATTCGCAAGCTCTGATTCCCCGCCTCTGAATCCCCGCATCTGATTCCCTGCCTCTGATTCCCCGCCTCTGATTCCCCATCTCTGATTCACCGCCTTTGATTCCCCACCTCTGATTCTCCATATCTGATTCCCCACCTCTGTTTCCCCGCCTCTGATTCCCCGCCTCTGATTCTCCATATCTCATTCCCCGCCTCTGAATCCCCATCTCTGATTCCCGGACTCTGATTCCCCACCTCTGATTCCCGGCCTCTTATTCCCAGAATCTGATTCCCGGCCTCTGATTCCCGGCCTCTGATTCCCCGCTTCTGATTCTGATTCCCTGCCTCTGATTCCCCATCTCTGATTCCGCACATCTGATTCCCTGCCTCTGAATCCCCACCTCTGATTCCCCATATCTGATTCCGCACATCCGATTCCCTGCCTCTGATTCCCCGCCTCTGATATCCCGCCTCTGATTCGCAACCTCTAATTCCCCACCTCTGATTTCCCATATCTGATTCCCCGCCTCTGTTTCCCTGCCTCTGATTCCCGGCCTCTGTTTCCCCATATCTGATTCCCCTCCTCTGATTCCCCAACTCTGATTCCCCGCCTCTGATTCCCCAGCTTTGATTCCCCGCCTTTTATTCCCGGCCTCTGATTCCCTGCCACTGATTCCCCGCCTCTGATTCCCCGCCTCTGATTCCCCAACTCTGATTCCCCTCCTCTAATTCGCCAGCTATGATTCCCCGCCTCTGATTCCCTGCGTCTGATTCCCTGCCTCTGATTTCCAGCCTCTGATTCCCCTTCTCTGATTCACCACCTCTGAATCCCCACCTCTGATTCCCCATCTCTGATTCCGCACATCCGATTCCCTGCCTCTGATTCCCCGCCTCTGATATCCCGCCTCTGATTCGCAACCTCTAATTCCCCACCTCTGATTTCCCATATCTGATTCCCCGCCTCTGTTTCCCTGCCTCTGATTCCCGGCCTCTGTTTCCCCATATCTGATTCCCCTCCTCTGATTCCCCAACTCTGATTCCCCGCCTCTGATTCCCCAGCTTTGATTCCCCGCCTTTTATTCCCGGCCTCTGATTCCCTGCCACTGATTCCCCGCCTCTGATTCCCCACCTCTGATTCCCCATATCTGATTGCCCGCCTCTGTTTCCCCACCTCTGATTCCCGGCCTCTTATTCCCAGCATCTGATTCCCGGCCTCTGATTCCCTGCCTCTGATTCCCCGCCTCTGATTCCCCATCTCTGATTCCCCGCCTCTGATTCCCCGTGTCTGATTCCCTGCCTCTGATTCCCCGTCTCTGATTCCCCGCGTCTGATTCCCTGCCACTGATTCCCTGCCCCTGATTCCCCACCTCTGATTCCCCATATCTGATTCCCCGCCTCTGTTTCCCCAACTCTGATTCCCTTCCTCTAATTCGCCAGCTATGATTCCCCGCCTCTGATTCCCTGCCACTGATTCCCTGCCCCTGATTCCCCACCTCTGATTCCCCATATATGATTCCCCGCCTCTGATTCCCCAACTCTGATTCCCCTCCTCTAATTCGCCAGCTATGATTCCCCGCCTCTGATTCCCTGCGTCTGATTCCCTGCCTCTGATTCCCAGCCTCTGATTCCCCTTCTCTGATTCACCACCTCTGAATCCCCACCTCTGATTCCCCATCTCTGATTCCGCACATCCGATTCCCTGCCTCTGATTCCCCGCCTCTGATTCCCTGCCTCTGATTCCCCGCCTCTGATCCCCGCGTCTGATTCCCTGCCACTGATTCCCTGCCCCTGATTCCCCACCTCTGATTCCCCATATCTGATTCCCCGCCTCTGTTTGCCCACCTCTGATTCCCCGCCTCTGTTTCCCCATATCTGATTCCCCGCCTCTGATTCCCCAACTCTGAATCCCCTCCTCTAATTCGCCAGCTATGATTCCCCGCCTCTGATTCCCTGCATCTGATTCCCTGCCTCTGATTCCCAGCCTCTGATTCCCCTTCTCTGATTCACCACCTCTGAATCCCCACCTCTGATTCCCCAATTCTGATTCCGCACATCCGATTCCCTGCCTCTGATTCCCCGCCTTTTATTCCCGGCCTCTGATTCCCTGCCACTGATTCCCTGCTTCTGATTCTGATTCCCTGCCTCTTATTCCCCATCTCTGATTCCGCACATCTGATTCCCTGCCTCTGATTCCCCACCTCTGATTCCCCATATCTGATTCCCCGCCTCTGTTTCCCCGCCTCTGATTCCCCGCCTCTGTTTCCCGATATCTGATTCCCCGCCTCTGATTCCCCAACTCTGATTCCCCTCCTCTAATTCGCCAGCTATGATTCCCCGCCTCTGATTCCCTGCGTCTGATTCCCTGCCTCTGATTCCCAGCCTCTGATTCCCCTTCTCTGATTCACCACCTCTGAATCCCCACCTCTGATTCCCCATCTCTGATTCCGCACATCCGATTCCCTGCCTCTGATTCCCAGCCTCTGATTCCCCGCCTCTGATTCGCAACCTCTAATTCCCCACCTCTGATTCCCCATATCTGATTCCCCGCCTCTGTTTCCCTGCCTCTGATTCCCGGCCTCTGTTTCCCCATATCTGATTCCCCTCCTCTGATTCCCCAACTCTGATTCCCCGCCTCTGATTCCCCAGCTCTGATTCCCCGCCTTTTATTCCCGGCCTCTGATTCCCTGCCACTGATTCCCCGCCACTGATTCCCCACCTCTGATTCCCCATATCTGATTCCCCGCCTCTGTTTCCCCAGCTCTGATTCCCCACCTCTGATCCCCCAGCTCAGATTCCCTGCCACTGATTCCCCGCCCCTGATTCCCCACCTCTGATTCCCCATATCTGATTCCCCGCCTCTGTTTCCCCAGCTCTAATTCCCTGCCTCTGATTCCCTGCCCTGATTCCCCATCTCTGTTTCACCGCCTTTGATTCGCCACCTCTGATTCCCAATATCTGATTCCCCGCCTCTGTTTCCCCGCCTCTGATTCCCTGCCTCTGATTCCCAACCTCTGATTCCACACCTCTGATTCCCCATATCTGATTCCCCGCCTCTATGTCCCCATATCTGATTCCCCGCCTCTGATTCCCCAACTCTGATTCCCCGCCTCTGATTCCCCAACTCTGATTCCCCGCCTCTGATTCCCGGCGTCCGATTCCCTGCCTCTGATTCCCCGCCTCTGATTCGCCATCTCTGATTCCCCGCCTCTGATTCCCCGTGTCTGATTCCCTGCCTCTGATTCCCCATATCTGATTCCCCACCTCTGATTCCCCATATCTGATTCCCCGCCTCTGTTTCCCCAGCTCTGATTCCCTGCCTCTGATTCCCTGCCCTGATTCCCCATCTCTGTTTCACCGCCTTTGATTCGCCACCTCTGATTCCCCATATCTGATTCCCCGCCTCTGTTTCCCCGCCTCTGATTCCCTGCCTCTGATTCCCAACCTCTGATTCCACACCTCTGATTCCCCATATCTGATTCCCCGCCTCTATTTCCCCATATCTGATTCCCCGCCTCTGATTCACCAACTCTGATTCCCCGCCTCTGATTCCCCAACTCTGATTCCCCGCCTCTGATTCCCGGCGTCCGATTCCCTGCCTCTGATTCCCCGCCTCTGATTCGCCATCTCTGATTCCCCGCCTCTGATTCCCCGTGTCAGATTCCCTGCCTCTGATTCCCCGCCTCAGATTCCCCGCCTCTGATTCCCTGCCACTGATTCCCTGCCCCTGATTCCCCACCTCTGATTCCCCATATCTGATTCCCCGCCTCTGTTTCCCCGCCTCTGATTCCCCGCCTCTGATTCCCCATATCTGATTCCCTGCCTCTGATTCCACAACTCTGATTCCCCGCCTCTGATTCCCCAGCTCTGAAACCCCGCCTCTGATTCCCCGCGTCTGATTCCCTCCCTCTGATTCCCCGCCTTGATTCCCCATCTCTGATTCACAACCTCTGATTCCCCACCTCTGATTCCCCATATCTGATTCCCCGCCTCTGTTTCCCCGCCTCTGATTCCCCGCCTCTGATTCCCCATATCTGATTCCCCGGCTCTGATTGCCCACCTCTGATTCCCCGCCTCTGATTCGCAAGCTCTGATTCCCCGCCTCTGAATCCCCGCATCTGATTCCCTGCCTCTGATTCCCCGCCTCTGATTCCCCATCTCTGATTCACCGCCTTTGATTCCCCACCTCTGATTCTCCATATCTGATTCCCCACCTCTGTTTCCCCGCCTCTGATTCCCCGCCTCTGATTCTCCATATCTCATTCCCCGCCTCTGAATCCCCATCTCTGATTCCCGGACTCTGATTCCCCACCTCTGATTCCCGGCCTCTTATTCCCAGAATCTGATTCCCGGCCTCTGATTCCCGGCCTCTGATTCCCCGCTTCTGATTCTGATTCCCTGCCTCTGATTCCCCATCTCTGATTCCGCACATCTGATTCCCTGCCTCTGAATCCCCACCTCTGATTCCCCATATCTGATTCCGCACATCCGATTCCCTGCCTCTGATTCCCCGCCTCTGATATCCCGCCTCTGATTCGCAACCTCTAATTCCCCACCTCTGATTTCCCATATCTGATTCCCCGCCTCTGTTTCCCTGCCTCTGATTCCCGGCCTCTGTTTCCCCATATCTGATTCCCCTCCTCTGATTCCCCAACTCTGATTCCCCGCCTCTGATTCCCCATCTCTGATTCCCCGCCTCTGATTCCCCGTGTCTGATTCCCTGCCTCTGATTCCCCGTCTCTGATTCCCCGCGTCTGATTCCCTGCCACTGATTCCCTGCCCCTGATTCCCCTCCTCTGATTCCCCAACTCTGATTCCCCGCCTCTGATTCCCCAGCTTTGATTCCCCGCCTTTTATTCCCGGCCTCTGATTCCCTGCCACTGATTCCCCGCCTCTGATTCCCCGCCTCTGATTCCCCAACTCTGATTCCCCTCCTCTAATTCGCCAGCTATGATTCCCCGCCTCTGATTCCCTGCGTCTGATTCCCTGCCTCTGATTTCCAGCCTCTGATTCCCCTTCTCTGATTCACCACCTCTGAATCCCCACCTCTGATTCCCCATCTCTGATTCCGCACATCCGATTCCCTGCCTCTGATTCCCCGCCTCTGATATCCCGCCTCTGATTCGCAACCTCTAATTCCCCACCTCTGATTTCCCATATCTGATTCCCCGCCTCTGTTTCCCTGCCTCTGATTCCCGGCCTCTGTTTCCCCATATCTGATTCCCCTCCTCTGATTCCCCAACTCTGATTCCCCGCCTCTGATTCCCCAGCTTTGATTCCCCGCCTTTTATTCCCGGCCTCTGATTCCCTGCCACTGATTCCCCGCCTCTGATTCCCCACCTCTGATTCCCCATATCTGATTGCCCGCCTCTGTTTCCCCACCTCTGATTCCCGGCCTCTTATTCCCAGCATCTGATTCCCGGCCTCTGATTCCCTGCCTCTGATTCCCCGCCTCTGATTCCCCATCTCTGATTCCCCGCCTCTGATTCCCCGTGTCTGATTCCCTGCCTCTGATTCCCCGTCTCTGATTCCCCGCGTCTGATTCCCTGCCACTGATTCCCTGCCCCTGATTCCCCACCTCTGATTCCCCATATCTGATTCCCCGCCTCTGTTTCCCCAACTCTGATTCCCTTCCTCTAATTCGCCAGCTATGATTCCCCGCCTCTGATTCCCTGCCACTGATTCCCTGCCCCTGATTCCCCACCTCTGATTCCCCATATATGATTCCCCGCCTCTGATTCCCCAACTCTGATTCCCCTCCTCTAATTCGCCAGCTATGATTCCCCGCCTCTGATTCCCTGCGTCTGATTCCCTGCCTCTGATTCCCAGCCTCTGATTCCCCTTCTCTGATTCACCACCTCTGAATCCCCACCTCTGATTCCCCATCTCTGATTCCGCACATCCGATTCCCTGCCTCTGATTCCCCGCCTCTGATTCCCTGCCTCTGATTCCCCGCCTCTGATTCCCCGCGTCTGATTCCCTGCCACTGATTCCCTGCCCCTGATTCCCCACCTCTGATTCCCCATATCTGATTCCCCGCCTCTGTTTCCCCACCTCTGATTCCCCGCCTCTGTTTCCCCATATCTGATTCCCCGCCTCTGATTCCCCAACTCTGATTCCCCTCCTCTAATTCGCCAGCTATGATTCCCCGCCTCTGATTCCCTGCATCTGATTCCCTGCCTCTGATTCCCAGCCTCTGATTCCCCTTCTCTGATTCACCACCTCTGAATCCCCACCTCTGATTCCGCACATCCGATTCCCTGCCTCTGATTCCCCGCCTTTTATTCCCGGCCTCTGATTCCCTGCCACTGATTCCCTGCTTCTGATTCTGATTCCCTGCCTCTTATTCCCCATCTCTGATTCCGCACATCTGATTCCCTGCCTCTGATTCCCCACCTCTGATTCCCCATATCTGATTCCCCGCCTCTGTTTCCCCGCCTCTGATTCCCCGCCTCTGTTTCCCGATATCTGATTCCCCGCCTCTGATACCCAACTCTGATTCCCCTCCTCTAATTCGCCAGCTATGATTCCCCGCCTCTGATTCCCTGCGTCTGATTCCCTGCCTCTGATTCCCAGCCTCTGATTCCCCTTCTCTGATTCACCACCTCTGAATCCCCACCTCTGATTCCCCATCTCTGATTCCGCACATCCGATTCCCTGCCTCTGATTCCCAGCCTCTGATTCCCCGCCTCTGATTCGCAACCTCTAATTCCCCACCTCTGATTCCCCATATCTGATTCCCCGCCTCTGTTTCCCTGCCTCTGATTCCCGGCCTCTGTTTCCCCATATCTGATTCCCCTCCTCTGATTCCCCAACTCTGATTCCCCGCCTCTGATTCCCCAGCTCTGATTCCCCGCCTTTTATTCCCGGCCTCTGATTCCCTGCCACTGATTCCCCGCCCCTGATTCCCCACCTCTGATTCCCCATATCTGATTCCCCGCCTCTGTTTCCCCAGCTCTGATTCCCCACCTCTGATCCCCCAGCTCAGATTCCCTGCCACTGATTCCCCGCCCCTGATTCCCCACCTCTGATTCCCCATATCTGATTCCCCGCCTCTGTTTCCCCAGCTCTGATTCCCTGCCTCTGATTCCCTGCCCTGATTCCCCATCTCTGTTTCACCGCCTTTGATTCGCCACCTCTGATTCCCAATATCTGATTCCCCGCCTCTGTTTCCCCGCCTCTGATTCCCTGCCTCTGATTCCCAACCTCTGATTCCACACCTCTGATTCCCCATATCTGATTCCCCGCCTCTATGTCCCCATATCTGATTCCCCGCCTCTGATTCCCCAACTCTGATTCCCCGCCTCTGATTCCCCAACTCTGATTCCCCGCCTCTGATTCCCGGCGTCCGATTCCCTGCCTCTGATTCCCCGCCTCTGATTCCCCATCTCTGTTTCACCGCCTTTGATTCGCCACCTCTGATTCCCAATATCTGATTCCCCGCCTCTGTTTCCCCGCCTCTGATTCCCTGCCTCTGATTCCCAACCTCTGATTCCACACCTCTGATTCCCCATATCTGATTCCCCGCCTCTATGTCCCCATATCTGATTCCCCGCCTCTGATTCCCCAACTCTGATTCCCCGCCTCTGATTCCCCAACTCTGATTCCCCGCCTCTGATTCCCGGCGTCCGATTCCCTGCCTCTGATTCCCCGCCTCTATGTCCCCATATCTGATTCCCCGCCTCTGATTCCCCAACTCTGATTCCCCGCCTCTGATTCCCCAACTCTGATTCCCCGCCTCTGATTCCCGGCGTCCGATTCCCTGCCTCTGATTCCCCGCCTCTGATTCGCCATCTCTGATTCCCCGCCTCTGATTCCCCGTGTCTGATTCCCTGCCTCTGATTCCCCATATCTGATTCCCCGCCTCTGTTTCCCCAGCTCTGATTCCCCACCTCTGATTCCCCAGCTCTGATTCCCTGCCACTGATTCCCCGCCCCTGATTCCCCACCTCTGATTCCCCTCCTCTAATTCGCCAGCTATGATTCCCCGCCTCTGATTCCCTGCGTCTGATTCCCTGCCTCTGATTCCCAGCCTCTGATTCCCCTTCTCTGATTCACCACCTCTGAATCCCCACCTCTGATTCCCCATCTCTGATTCCGCACATCCGATTCCCTGCCTCTGATTCCCCGCCTCTGATTCCCTGCCTCTGATTCCCCGCCTCTGATTCCCCGCGTCTGATTCCCTGCCACTGATTCCCTGCCCCTGATTCCCCACCTCTGATTCCCCATATCTGATTCCCCGCCTCTGTTTCCCCACCTCTGATTCCCCGCCTCTGTTTCCCCATATCTGATTCCCCGCCTCTGATTCCCCAACTCTGATTCCCCTCCTCTAATTCGCCAGCTATGATTCCCCGCCTCTGATTCCCTGCATCTGATTCCCTGCCTCTGATTCCCAGCCTCTGATTCCCCTTCTCTGATTCACCACCTCTGAATCCCCACCTCTGATTCCGCACATCCGATTCCCTGCCTCTGATTCCCCGCCTTTTATTCCCGGCCTCTGATTCCCTGCCACTGATTCCCTGCTTCTGATTCTGATTCCCTGCCTCTTATTCCCCATCTCTGATTCCGCACATCTGATTCCCTGCCTCTGATTCCCCACCTCTGATTCCCCATATCTGATTCCCCGCCTCTGTTTCCCCGCCTCTGATTCCCCGCCTCTGTTTCCCGATATCTGATTCCCCGCCTCTGATACCCAACTCTGATTCCCCTCCTCTAATTCGCCAGCTATGATTCCCCGCCTCTGATTCCCTGCGTCTGATTCCCTGCCTCTGATTCCCAGCCTCTGATTCCCCTTCTCTGATTCACCACCTCTGAATCCCCACCTCTGATTCCCCATCTCTGATTCCGCACATCCGATTCCCTGCCTCTGATTCCCAGCCTCTGATTCCCCGCCTCTGATTCGCAACCTCTAATTCCCCACCTCTGATTCCCCATATCTGATTCCCCGCCTCTGTTTCCCTGCCTCTGATTCCCGGCCTCTGTTTCCCCATATCTGATTCCCCTCCTCTGATTCCCCAACTCTGATTCCCCGCCTCTGATTCCCCAGCTCTGATTCCCCGCCTTTTATTCCCGGCCTCTGATTCCCTGCCACTGATTCCCCGCCCCTGATTCCCCACCTCTGATTCCCCATATCTGATTCCCCGCCTCTGTTTCCCCAGCTCTGATTCCCCACCTCTGATCCCCCAGCTCAGATTCCCTGCCACTGATTCCCCGCCCCTGATTCCCCACCTCTGATTCCCCATATCTGATTCCCCGCCTCTGTTTCCCCAGCTCTGATTCCCTGCCTCTGATTCCCTGCCCTGATTCCCCATCTCTGTTTCACCGCCTTTGATTCGCCACCTCTGATTCCCAATATCTGATTCCCCGCCTCTGTTTCCCCGCCTCTGATTCCCTGCCTCTGATTCCCAACCTCTGATTCCACACCTCTGATTCCCCATATCTGATTCCCCGCCTCTATGTCCCCATATCTGATTCCCCGCCTCTGATTCCCCAACTCTGATTCCCCGCCTCTGATTCCCCAACTCTGATTCCCCGCCTCTGATTCCCGGCGTCCGATTCCCTGCCTCTGATTCCCCGCCTCTGATTCCCCATCTCGGTTTCACCGCCTTTGATTCGCCACCTCTGATTCCCAATATCTGATTCCCCGCCTCTGTTTCCCCGCCTCTGATTCCCTGCCTCTGATTCCCAACCTCTGATTCCACACCTCTGATTCCCCATATCTGATTCCACGCCTCTATGTCCCCATATCTGATTCCCCGCCTCTGATTCCCCAACTCTGATTCCCCGCCTCTGATTCCCCAACTCTGACTCCCCGCCTCTGATTCCCGGCGTCCGATTCCCTGCCTCTGATTCCCCGCCTCTATGTCCCCATATCTGATTCCCCGCCTCTGATTCCCCAACTCTGATTCCCCGCCTCTGATTCCCCAACTCTGATTCCCCGCCTCTGATTCCCGGCGTCCGATTCCCTGCCTCTGATTCCCCGCCTCTGATTCGCCATCTCTGATTCCCCGCCTCTTATTCCCCGTGTCTGATTCCCTGCCTCTGATTCCCCATATCTGATTCCCCGCCTCTGTTTCCCCAGCTCTGATTCCCCACCTCTGATTCCCCAGCTCTGATTCCCTGCCACTGATTCCCCGCCCCTGATTCCCCACCTCTGATTCCCCATATCTGATTCCCCGCCTCTGTTTCCCCAGCTCTGATTCCCTGCCTCTGATTCCCTGCCCTGATTCCCCATCTCTGTTTCACCGCCTTTGATTCGCCACCTCTGATTCCCCATATCTGATTCCCCGCCTCTGTTTCCCCGCCTCTGATTCCCTGCCTCTGATTCCCAACCTCTGATTCCACACCTCTGATTCCCCATATCTGATTCCCCGCCTCTATTTCCCCATATCTGATTCCCCGCCTCTGATTCACCAACTCTGATTCCCCGCCTCTGATTCCCCAACTCTGATACCCCGCCTCTGATTCCCGGCGTCCGATTCCCTGCCTCTGATTCCCCGCCTCTGATTCGCCATCTCTGATTCCACGCGTCTGATTCCCCGTGTCTGATTCCCTGCCTCTGATTCCCCGCCTCAGATTCCCCGCCTCTGATTCCCTGCCACTGATTCCCTGCCCCTGATTCCCCACCTCTGATTCCCCATATCTGATTCCCCGCCTCTGTTTCCCCGCCTCTGATTCCCCGCCTCTGATTCCCCATATCATATTCCCTGCCTCTGATTCCACAACTCTGATTCCCCGCCTCTGATTCCCCAGCTCTGAAACCCAGCCTCTGATTCCCTGCGTCTGATTCCCTCCCTCTGATTCCCCGCCTTGATTCCCCATCTCTGATTCACAACCTCTGATTCCCCACCTCTGATTCCCCATATCTGATTCCCCGCCTCTGTTTCCCCGCCTCTGATTCCCCGCCTCTGATTCCCCATATCTGATTCCCCGGCTCTGATTGCCCACCTCTGATTCCCCGCCTCTGATTCGCAAGCTCTGATTCCCCGCCTCTGAATCCCCGCATCTGATTCCCTGCCTCTGATTCCCCGCCTCTGATTCCCCATCTCTGATTCACCGCCTTTGATTCCCCACCTCTGATTCTCCATATCTGATTCCCCACCTCTGTTTCCCCGCCTCTGATTCCCCGTCTCTGATTCTCCATATCTCATTCCCCGCCTCTGAATCCCCATCTCTGATTCCCGGACTCTGATTCCCCACCTCTGATTCCCGGCCTCTTATTCCCAGAATCTGATTCCCGGCCTCTGATTCCCGGCCTCTGATTCCCCGCTTCTGATTCAGATTCCCTGCCTCTGATTCCCCATCTCTGATTCCGCACATCTGATTCCCTGCCTCTGAATCCCCACCTCTGATTCCCCATATCTGATTCCGCACATCCGATTCCCTGCCTCTGATTCCCCGCCTCTGATATCCCGCCTCTGATTCGCAACCTCTAATTCCCCACCTCTGATTTCCCATATCTGATTCCCCGCCTCTGTTTCCCTGCCTCTGATTCCCGGCCTCTGTTTCCCCATATCTGATTCCCCTCCTCTGATTCCCCAACTCTGATTCCCCGCCTCTGATTCCCCAGCTTTGATTCCCCGCCTCTGATTCCCTGCATCTGATTCCCTGCCTCTGATTCCCAGCCTCTGATTCCCCTTCTCTGATTCACCACCTCTGAATCCCCACCTCTGATTCCCCATCTCCGATTCCGCACATCCGATTCCCTGCCTCTGATTCCCCGCCTTTTATTCCCGGCCTCTGATTCCCTGCCACTGATTCCCTGCTTCTGATTCTGATTCCCTGCCTCTGATTCCCCATCTCTGATTCCGCACATCTGATTCCCTGCCTCTGATTCCCCACCTCTGATTCCCCATATCTGATTCCCCGCCTCTGTTTCCCCGCCTCTGATTCCCCGCCTCTGTTTCCCGATATCTGATTCCCCGCCTCTGATTCCCCAACTCTGATTCCCCTCCTCTAATTCGCCAGCTATGATTCCCCGCCTCTGATTCCCTGCGTCTGATTCCCTGCCTCTGATTCCCAGCCTCTTATTCCCCTTCTCTGATTCACCACCTCTGAATCCCCACCTCTGATTCCCCATCTCTGATTCCGCACATCCGATTCCCTGCCTCTGATTCCCAGCCTCTGATTCCCCGTCTCTGATTCCCCGCGTCTGATTCCCTGCCACTGATTCCCTGCCCCTGATTCCCCACCTCTGATTCCCCATATCTGATTCCCCGCCTCTGTTTCCCCAACTCTGATTCCCTTCCTCTAATTCGCCAGCTATGATTCCCCGCCTCTGATTCCCTGCCACTGATTCCCTGCCCCTGATTCCCCACCTCTGATTCCCCATATATGATTCCCCGCCTCTGATTCCCCAACTCTGATTCCCCTCCTCTAATTCGCCAGCTATGATTCCCCGCCTCTGATTCCCAGCGTCTGATTCCCTGCCTCTGATTCCCAGCCTCTGATTCCCCTTCTCTGATTCACCACCTCTGAATCCCCACCTCTGATTCCCCATCTCTGATTCCGCACATCCGATTCCCTGCCTCTGATTCCCCGCCTCTGATTCCCTGCCTCTGATTCCCCGCCTCTGATTCCCCGCGTCTGATTCCCTGCCACTGATTCCCTGCCCCTGATTCCCCACCTCTGATTCCCCATATCTGATTCCCCGCCTCTGTTTCCCCACCTCTGATTCCCCGCCTCTGTTTCCCCATATCTGATTCCCCGCCTCTGATTCCCCAACTCTGATTCCCCTCCTCTAATTCGCCAGCTATGATTCCCCGCCTCTGATTCCCTGCATCTGATTCCCTGCCTCTGATTCCCAGCCTCTGATTCCCCTTCTCTGATTCACCACCTCTGAATCCCCACCTCTGATTCCGCACATCCGATTCCCTGCCTCTGATTCCCCGCCTTTTATTCCCGGCCTCTGATTCCCTGCCACTGATTCCCTGCTTCTGATTCTGATTCCCTGCCTCTTATTCCCCATCTCTGATTCCGCACATCTGATTCCCTGCCTCTGATTCCCCACCTCTGATTCCCCATATCTGATTCCCCGCCTCTGTTTCCCCGCCTCTGATTCCCCGCCTCTGTTTCCCGATATCTGATTCCCCGCCTCTGATACCCAACTCTGATTCCCCTCCTCTAATTCGCCAGCTATGATTCCCCGCCTCTGATTCCCTGCGTCTGATTCCCTGCCTCTGATTCCCAGCCTCTGATTCCCCTTCTCTGATTCACCACCTCTGAATCCCCACCTCTGATTCCCCATCTCTGATTCCGCACATCCGATTCCCTGCCTCTGATTCCCAGCCTCTGATTCCCCGCCTCTGATTCGCAACCTCTAATTCCCCACCTCTGATTCCCCATATCTGATTCCCCGCCTCTGTTTCCCTGCCTCTGATTCCCGGCCTCTGTTTCCCCATATCTGATTCCCCTCCTCTGATTCCCCAACTCTGATTCCCCGCCTCTGATTCCCCAGCTCTGATTCCCCGCCTTTTATTCCCGGCCTCTGATTCCCTGCCACTGATTCCCCGCCCCTGATTCCCCACCTCTGATTCCCCATATCTGATTCCCCGCCTCTGTGTCCCCAGCTCTGATTCCCCACCTCTGATCCCCCAGCTCAGATTCCCTGCCACTGATTCCCCGCCCCTGATTCCCCACCTCTGATTCCCCATATCTGATTCCCCGCCTCTGTTTCCCCAGCTCTGATTCCCTGCCTCTGATTCCCTGCCCTGATTCCCCATCTCTGTTTCACCGCCTTTGATTCGCCACCTCTGATTCCCAATATCTGATTCCCCGCCTCTGTTTCCCCGCCTCTGATTCCCTGCCTCTGATTCCCAACCTCTGATTCCACACCTCTGATTCCCCATATCTGATTCCCCGCCTCTATGTCCCCATATCTGATTCCCCGCCTCTGATTCCCCAACTCTGATTCCCCGCCTCTGATTCCCCAACTCTGATTCCCCGCCTCTGATTCCCGGCGTCCGATTCCCTGCCTCTGATTCCCCGCCTCTGATTCCCCATCTCTGTTTCACCGCCTTTGATTCGCCACCTCTGATTCCCAATATCTGATTCCCCGCCTCTGTTTCCCCGCCTCTGATTCCCTGCCTCTGATTCCCAACCTCTGATTCCACACCTCTGATTCCCCATATCTGATTCCACGCCTCTATGTCCCCATATCTGATTCCCCGCCTCTGATTCCCCAACTCTGATTCCCCGCCTCTGATTCCCCAACTCTGACTCCCCGCCTCTGATTCCCGGCGTCCGATTCCCTGCCTCTGATTCCCCGCCTCTATGTCCCCATATCTGATTCCCCGCCTCTGATTCCCCAACTCTGATTCCCCGCCTCTGATTCCCCAACTCTGATTCCCCGCCTCTGATTCCCGGCGTCCGATTCCCTGCCTCTGATTCCCCGCCTCTGATTCGCCATCTCTGATTCCCCGCCTCTTATTCCCCGTGTCTGATTCCCTGCCTCTGATTCCCCATATCTGATTCCCCGCCTCTGTTTCCCCAGCTCTGATTCCCCACCTCTGATTCCCCAGCTCTGATTCCCTGCCACTGATTCCCCGCCCCTGATTCCCCACCTCTGATTCCCCATATCTGATTCCCCGCCTCTGTTTCCCCAGCTCTGATTCCCTGCCTCTGATTCCCTGCCCTGATTCCCCATCTCTGTTTCACCGCCTTTGATTCGCCACCTCTGATTCCCCATATCTGATTCCCCGCCTCTGTTTCCCCGCCTCTGATTCCCTGCCTCTGATTCCCAACCTCTGATTCCACACCTCTGATTCCCCATATCTGATTCCCCGCCTCTATTTCCCCATATCTGATTCCCCGCCTCTGATTCACCAACTCTGATTCCCCGCCTCTGATTCCCCAACTCTGATACCCCGCCTCTGATTCCCGGCGTCCGATTCCCTGCCTCTGATTCCCCGCCTCTGATTCGCCATCTCTGATTCCACGCGTCTGATTCCCCGTGTCTGATTCCCTGCCTCTGATTCCCCGCCTCAGATTCCCCGCCTCTGATTCCCTGCCACTGATTCCCTGCCCCTGATTCCCCACCTCTGATTCCCCATATCTGATTCCCCGCCTCTGTTTCCCCGCCTCTGATTCCCCGCCTCTGATTCCCCATATCATATTCCCTGCCTCTGATTCCACAACTCTGATTCCCCGCCTCTGATTCCCCAGCTCTGAAACCCAGCCTCTGATTCCCCGCGTCTGATTCCCTCCCTCTGATTCCCCGCCTTGATTCCCCATCTCTGATTCACAACCTCTGATTCCCCACCTCTGATTCCCCATATCTGATTCCCCGCCTCTGTTTCCCCGCCTCTGATTCCCCGCCTCTGATTCCCCATATCTGATTCCCCGGCTCTGATTGCCCACCTCTGATTCCCCGCCTCTGATTCGCAAGCTCTGATTCCCCGCCTCTGAATCCCCGCATCTGATTCCCTGCCTCTGATTCCCCGCCTCTGATTCCCCATCTCTGATTCACCGCCTTTGATTCCCCACCTCTGATTCTCCATATCTGATTCCCCACTTCTGTTTCCCCGCCTCTGATTCCCCGTCTCTGATTCTCCATATCTCATTCCCCGCCTCTGAATCCCCATCTCTGATTCCCGGACTCTGATTCCCCACCTCTGATTCCCGGCCTCTTATTCCCAGAATCTGATTCCCGGCCTCTGATTCCCGGCCTCTGATTCCCCGCTTCTGATTCAGATTCCCTGCCTCTGATTCCCCATCTCTGATTCCGCACATCTGATTCCCTGCCTCTGAATCCCCACCTCTGATTCCCCATATCTGATTCCGCACATCCGATTCCCTGCCTCTGATTCCCCGCCTCTGATATCCCGCCTCTGATTCGCAACCTCTAATTCCCCACCTCTGATTTCCCATATCTGATTCCCCGCCTCTGTTTCCCTGCCTCTGATTCCCGGCCTCTGTTTCCCCATATCTGATTCCCCTCCTCTGATTCCCCAACTCTGATTCCCCGCCTCTGATTCCCCAGCTTTGATTCCCCGCCTCTGATTCCCTGCATCTGATTCCCTGCCTCTGATTCCCAGCCTCTGATTCCCCTTCTCTGATTCACCACCTCTGAATCCCCACCTCTGATTCCCCATCTCCGATTCCGCACATCCGATTCCCTGCCTCTGATTCCCCGCCTTTTATTCCCGGCCTCTGATTCCCTGCCACTGATTCCCTGCTTCTGATTCTGATTCCCTGCCTCTGATTCCCCATCTCTGATTCCGCACATCTGATTCCCTGCCTCTGATTCCCCACCTCTGATTCCCCATATCTGATTCCCCGCCTCTGTTTCCCCGCCTCTGATTCCCCGCCTCTGTTTCCCGATATCTGATTCCCCGCCTCTGATTCCCCAACTCTGATTCCCCTCCTCTAATTCGCCAGCTATGATTCCCCGCCTCTGATTCCCTGCGTCTGATTCCCTGCCTCTGATTCCCAGCCTCTTATTCCCCTTCTCTGATTCACCACCTCTGAATCCCCACCTCTGATTCCCCATCTCTGATTCCGCACATCCGATTCCCTGCCTCTGATTCCCAGCCTCTGATTCCCCGTCTCTGATTCCCCGCGTCTGATTCCCTGCCACTGATTCCCTGCCCCTGATTCCCCACCTCTGATTCCCCATATCTGATTCCCCGCCTCTGTTTCCCCAACTCTGATTCCCTTCCTCTAATTCGCCAGCTATGATTCCCCGCCTCTGATTCCCTGCCACTGATTCCCTGCCCCTGATTCCCCACCTCTGATTCCCCATATATGATTCCCCGCCTCTGATTCCCCAACTCTGATTCCCCTCCTCTAATTCGCCAGCTATGATTCCCCGCCTCTGATTCCCAGCGTCTGATTCCCTGCCTCTGATTCCCAGCCTCTGATTCCCCTTCTCTGATTCACCACCTCTGAATCCCCACCTCTGATTCCCCATCTCTGATTCCGCACATCCGATTCCCTGCCTCTGATTCCCCGCCTCTGATTCCCTGCCTCTGATTCCCCGCCTCTGATTCCCCGCGTCTGATTCCCTGCCACTGATTCCCTGCCCCTGATTCCCCACCTCTGATTCCCCATATCTGATTCCCCGCCTCTGTTTCCCCACCTCTGATTCCCCGCCTCTGTTTCCCCATATCTGATTCCCCGCCTCTGATTCCCCAACTCTGATTCCCCTCCTCTAATTCGCCAGCTATGATTCCCCGCCTCTGATTCCCTGCATCTGATTCCCTGCCTCTGATTCCCAGCCTCTGATTCCCCTTCTCTGATTCACCACCTCTGAATCCCCACCTCTGATTCCCCATCTCTGATTCCGCACATCCGATTCCCTGCCTCTGATTCCCCGCCTTTTATTCCCGGCCTCTGATTCCCTGCCACTGATTCCCTGCTTCTGATTCTGATTCCCTGCCTCTTATTCCCCATCTCTGATTCCGCACATCTGATTCCCTGCCTCTGATTCCCCACCTCTGATTCCCCATATCTGATTCCCCGCCTCTGTTTCCCCGCCTCTGATTCCCCGCCTCTGTTTCCCGATATCTGATTCCCCGCCTCTGATTCCCCAACTCTGATTCCCCTCCTCTAATTCGCCAGCTATGATTCCCCGCCTCTGATTCCCTGCGTCTGATTCCCTGCCTCTGATTCCCAGCCTCTGATTCCCCTTCTCTGATTCACCACCTCTGAATCCCCACCTCTGATTCCCCATCTCTGATTCCGCACATCCGATTCCCTGCCTCTGATTCCCAGCCTCTGATTCCCCGCCTCTGATTCGCAACCTCTAACTCCCCACCTCTGATTCCCCATATCTGATTCCCCGCCTCTGTTTCCCTGCCTCTGATTCCCGGCCTCTGTTTCCCCATATCTGATTCCCCTCCTCTGATTCCCCAACTCTGATTCCCCGCCTCTGATTCCCCAGCTCTGATTCCCCGCCTTTTATTCCCGGCCTCTGATTCCCTGCCACTGATTCCCCGCCCCTGATTCCCCACCTCTGATTCCCCATATCTGATTCCCCGCCTCTGTTTCCCCAGCTCTGATTCCCCACCTCTGATCCCCCAGCTCAGATTCCCTGCCACTGATTCCCCGCCCCTGATTCCCCACCTCTGATTCCCCATATCTGATTCCCCGCCTCTGTTTCCCCAGCTCTGATTCCCTGCCTCTGATTCCCTGCCCTGATTCCCCATCTCTGTTTCACCGCCTTTGATTCGCCACCTCTGATTCCCAATATCTGATTCCCCGCCTCTGTTTCCCCGCCTCTGATTCCCTGCCTCTGATTCCCAACCTCTGATTCCACACCTCTGATTCCCCATATCTGATTCCCCGCCTCTATGTCCCCATATCTGATTCCCCGCCTCTGATTCCCCAACTCTGATTCCCCGCCTCTGATTCCCCAACTCTGATTCCCCGCCTCTGATTCCCGGCGTCCGATTCCCTGCCTCTGATTCCCCGCCTCTGATTCGCCATCTCTGATTCCCCGCCTCTGATTCCCCGTGTCTGATTCCCTGCCTCTGATTCCCCATATCTGATTCCCCGCCTCTGTTTCCCCAGCTCTGATTCCCCACCTCTGATTCCCCAGCTCTGATTCCCTGCCACTGATTCCCCGCCCCTGATTCCCCACCTCTGATTCCCCATATCTGATTCCCCGCCTCTGTTTCCCCAGCTCTGATTCCCTGCCTCTGATTCCCTGCCCTGATTCCCCATCTCTGTTTCACCGCCTTTGATTCGCCACCTCTGATTCCCCATATCTGATTCCCCGCCTCTGTTTCCCCGCCTCTGATTCCCCAACTCTGATTCCCCGCCTCTGATTCCCCAACTCTGATTCCCCGCCTCTGATTCCCGGCGTCCGATTCCATGCCTCTGATTCCCCGCCTCTGATTCGCCATCTCTGATTCCCCGCCTCTGATTCCCCGTGTCTGATTCCCTGCCTCTGATTCCCCATATCTGATTCCCCGCCTCTGTTTCCCCAGCTCTGATTCCCCACCTCTGATTCCCCAGCTCTGATTCCCTGCCACTGATTCCCCGCCCCTGATTCCCCACCTCTGATTCCCCATATCTGATTCCCCGCCTCTGTTTCCCCAGCTCTGATTCCCTGCCTCTGATTCCCTGCCCTGGTTCCCCATCTCTGTTTCACCGCCTTTGATTCGCCACCTCTGATTCCCCATATCTGATTCCCCGCCTCTGTTTCCCCGCCTCTGATTCCCTGCCTCTGATTCCCAACCTCTGATTCCACACCTCTGATTCCCCATATCTGATTCCCCGCCTCTATTTCCCCATATCTGATTCCCCGCCTCTGATTCACCAACTCTGATTCCCCGCCTCTGATTCCCCAACTCTGATTCCCCGCCTCTGATTCCCGGCGTCCGATTCCCTGCCTCTGATTCCCCGCCTCTGATTCGCCATCTCTGATTCCACGCGTCTGATTCCCCGTGTCTGATTCCCTGCCTCTGATTCCCCGCCTCAGATTCCCCGCCTCTGATTCCCTGCCACTGATTCCCTGCCCCTGATTCCCCACCTCTGATTCCCCATATCTGATTCCCCGCCTCTGTTTCCCCGCCTCTGATTCCCCGCCTCTGATTCCCCATATCATATTCCCTGCCTCTGATTCCACAACTCTGATTCCCCGCCTCTGATTCCCCAGCTCTGAAACCCCGCCTCTGATTCCCCGCGTCTGATTCCCTCCCTCTGATTCCCCGCCTTGATTCCCCATCTCTGATTCACAACCTCTGATTCCCCACCTCTGATTCCCCATATCTGATTCCCCGCCTCTGTTTCCCCGCCTCTGATTCCCCGCCTCTGATTCCCCATATCTGATTCCCCGGCTCTGATTGCCCACCTCTGATTCCCCGCCTCTGATTCGCAAGCTCTGATTCCCCGCCTCTGAATCCCCGCATCTGATTCCCTGCCTCTGATTCCCCGCCTCTGATTCCCCATCTCTGATTCACCGCCTTTGATTCCCCACCTCTGATTCTCCATATCTGATTCCCCACCTCTGTTTCCCCGCCTCTGATTCCCCGTCTCTGATTCTCCATATCTCATTCCCCGCCTCTGAATCCCCATCTCTGATTCCCGGACTCTGATTCCCCACCTCTGATTCCCGGCCTCTTATTCCCAGAATCTGATTCCCGGCCTCTGATTCCCGGCCTCTGATTCCCCGCTTCTGATTCAGATTCCCTGCCTCTGATTCCCCATCTCTGATTCCGCACATCTGATTCCCTGCCTCTGAATCCCCACCTCTGATTCCCCAAATCTGATTCCGCACATCCGATTCCCTGCCTCTGATTCCCCGCCTCTGATATCCCGCCTCTGATTCGCAACCTCTAATTCCCCACCTCTGATTTCCCATATCTGATTCCCCGCCTCTGTTTCCCTGCCTCTGATTCCCGGCCTCTGTTTCCCCATATCTGATTCCCCTCCTCTGATTCCCCAACTCTGATTCCCCGCCTCTGATTCCCCAGCTTTGATTCCCCGCCTCTGATTCCCTGCATCTGATTCCCTGCCTCTGATTCCCAGCCTCTGATTCCCCTTCTCTGATTCACCACCTCTGAATCCCCACCTCTGATTCCCCATCTCCGATTCCGCACATCCGATTCCCTGCCTCTGATTCCCCGCCTTTTATTCCCGGCCTCTGATTCCCTGCCACTGATTCCCTGCTTCTGATTCTGATTCCCTGCCTCTGATTCCCCATCTCTGATTCCGCACATCTGATTCCCTGGCTCTGATTCCCCACCTCTGATTCCCCATATCTGATTCCCCGCCTCTGTTTCCCCGCCTCTGATTCCCCGCCTCTGTTTCCCGATATCTGATTCCCCGCCTCTGATTCCCCAACTCTGATTCCCCTCCTCTAATTCGCCAGCTATGATTCCCCGCCTCTGATTCCCTGCGTCTGATTCGCTGCCTCTGATTCCCAGCCTCTTATTCCCCTTCTCTGATTCACCACCTCTGAATCCCCACCTCTGATTCCCCATCTCTGATTCCGCACATCCGATTCCCTGCCTCTGATTCCCAGCCTCTGATTCCCCGTCTCTGATTCCCCGCGTCTGATTCCCTGCCACTGATTCCCTGCCCCTGATTCCCCACCTCTGATTCCCCATATCTGATTCCCCGCCTCTGTTTCCCCAACTCTGATTCCCTTCCTCTAATTCGCCAGCTATGATTCCCCGCCTCTGATTCCCTGCCACTGATTCCCTGCCCCTGATTCCCCACCTCTGATTCCCCATATATGATTCCCCGCCTCTGATTCCCCAACTCTGATTCCCCTCCTCTAATTCGCCAGCTATGATTCCCCGCCTCTGATTCCCAGCGTCTGATTCCCTGCCTCTGATTCCCAGCCTCTGATTCCCCTTCTCTGATTCACCACCTCTGAATCCCCACCTCTGATTCCCCATCTCTGATTCCGCACATCCGATTCCCTGCCTCTGATTCCCCGCCTCTGATTCCCTGCCTCTGATTCCCCGCCTCTGATTCCCCGCGTCTGATTCCCTGCCACTGATTCCCTGCCCCTGATTCCCCACCTCTGATTCCCCATATCTGATTCCCCGCCTTTGTTTCCCCACCTCTGATTCCCCGCCTCTGTTTCCCCATATCTGATTCCCCGACTCTGATTCCCCAACTCTGATTCCCCTCCTCTAATTCGCCAGCTATGATTCCCCGCCTCTGATTCCCTGCATCTGATTCCCTGCCTCTGATTCCCAGCCTCTGATTCCCCTTCTCTGATTCACCACCTCTGAATCCCCACCTCTGATTCCCCATCTCTGATTCCGCACATCCGATTCCCTGCCTCTGATTCCCCGCCTTTTATTCCCGGCCTCTGATTCCCTGCCACTGATTCCCTGCTTCTGATTCTGATTCCCTGCCTCTTATTCCCCATCTCTGATTCCGCACATCTGATTCCCTGCCTCTGATTCCCCACCTCTGATTCCCCATATCTGATTCCCCGCCTCTGTTTCCCCGCCTCTGATTCCCCGCCTCTGTTTCCCGATATCTGATTCCCCGCCTCTGATTCCCCAACTCTGATTCCCCTCCTCTAATTCGCCAGCTATGATTCCCCGCCTCTGATTCCCTGCGTCTGATTCCCTGCCTCTGATTCCCAGCCTCTGATTCCCCTTCTCTGATTCACCACCTCTGAATCCCCACCTCTGATTCCCCATCTCTGATTCCGCACATCCGATTCCCTGCCTCTGATTCCCAGCCTCTGATTCCCCGCCTCTGATTCGCAACCTCTAATTCCCCACCTCTGATTCCCCATATCTGATTCCCCGCCTCTGTTTCCCTGCCTCTGATTCCCGGCCTCTGTTTCCCCATATCTGATTCCCCTCCTCTGATTCCCCAACTCTGATTCCCCGCCTCTGATTCCCCAGCTCTGATTCCCCGCCTTTAATTCCCGGCCTCTGATTCCCTGCCACTGATTCCCCGCCCCTGATTCCCCACCTCTGATTCCCCATATCTGATTCCCCGCCTCTGTTTCCCCAGCTCTGATTCCCCACCTCTGATCCCCCAGCTCAGATTCCCTGCCACTGATTCCCCGCCCCTGATTCCCCACCTCTGATTCCCCATATCTGATTCCCCGCCTCTGTTTCCCCAGCTCTGATTCCCTGCCTCTGATTCCCTGCCCTGATTCCCCATCTCTGTTTCACCGCCTTTGATTCGCCACCTCTGATTCCCAATATCTGATTCCCCGCCTCTGTTTCCCCGCCTCTGATTCCCTGCCTCTGATTCCCAACCTCTGATTCCACACCTCTGATTCCCCATATCTGATTCCCCGCCTCTATGTCCCCATATCTGATTCCCCGCCTCTGATTCCCCAACTCTGATTCCCCGCCTCTGATTCCCCAACTCTGATTCCCCGCCTCTGATTCCCGGCGTCCGATTCCCTGCCTCTGATTCCCCGCCTCTGATTCGCCATCTCTGATTCCCCGCCTCTGATTCCCCGTGTCTGATTCCCTGCCTCTGATTCCCCATATCTGATTCCCCGCCTCTGTTTCCCCAGCTCTGATTCCCCACCTCTGATTCCCCAGCTCTGATTCCCTGCCACTGATTCCCCGCCCCTGATTCCCCACCTCTGATTCCCCATATCTGATTCCCCGCCTCTGTTTCCCCAGCTCTGATTCCCTGCCTCTGATTCCCTGCCCTGATTCCCCATCTCTGTTTCACCGCCTTTGATTCGCCACCTCTGATTCCCCATATCTGATTCCCCGCCTCTGTTTCCCCGCCTCTGATTCCCTGCCTCTGATTCCCAACCTCTGATTCCACACCTCTGATTCCCCATATCTGATTCCCCGCCTCTATTTCCCCATATCTGATTCCCCGCCTCTGATTCACCAACTCTGATTCCCCGCCTCTGATTCCCCAACTCTGATTCCCCGCCTCTGATTCCCGGCGTCCGATTCCCTGCCTCTGATTCCCCGCCTCTGATTCGCCATCTCTGATTCCACGCCTCTGATTCCCCGTGTCTGATTCCCTGCCTCTGATTCCCCGCCTCAGATTCCCCGCCTCTGATTCCCTGCCACTGATTCCCTGCCCCTGATTCCCCACCTCTGATTCCCCATATCTGATTCCCCGCCTCTGTTTCCCCGCCTCTGATTCCCCGCCTCTGATTCCCCATATCATATTCCCTGCCTCTGATTCCACAACTCTGATTCCCCGCCTCTGATTCCCCAGCTCTGAAACCCCGCCTCTGATTCCCCGCGTCTGATTCCCTCCCTCTGATTCCCCGCCTTGATTCCCCATCTCTGATTCACAACCTCTGATTCCCCACCTCTGATTCCCCATATCTGATTCCCCGCCTCTGTTTCCCCGCCTCTGATTCCCCGCCTCTGATTCCCCATATCTGATTCCCCGGCTCTGATTGCCCACGTCTGATTCCCCGCCTCTGATTCGCAAGCTCTGATTCCCCGCCTCTGAATCCCCGCATCTGATTCCCTGCCTCTGATTCCCCGCCTCTGATTCCCCATCTCTGATTCACCGCCTTTGATTCCCCACCTCTGATTCTCCATATCTGATTCCCCACCTCTGTTTCCCCGCCTCTGATTCCCCGTCTCTGATTCTCCATATCTCATTCCCCGCCTCTGAATCCCCATCTCTGATTCCCGGACTCTGATTCCCCACCTCTGATTCCCGGCCTCTTATTCCCAGAATCTGATTCCCGGCCTCTGATTCCCGGCCTCTGATTCCCCGCTTCTGATTCAGATTCCCTGCCTCTGATTCCCCATCTCTGATTCCGCACATCTGATTCCCTGCCTCTGAATCCCCACCTCTGATTCCCCATATCTGATTCCGCACATCCGATTCCCTGCCTCTGATTCCCCGCCTCTGATATCCCGCCTCTGATTCGCAACCTCTAATTCCCCACCTCTGATTTCCCATATCTTATTCCCCGCCTCTGTTTCCCTGCCTCTGATTCCCGGCCTCTGTTTCCCCATATCTGATTCCCCTCCTCTGATTCCCCAACTCTGATTCCCCGCCTCTGATTCCCCAGCTTTGATTCCCCGCCTCTGATTCCCTGCATCTGATTCCCTGCCTCTGATTCCCAGCCTCTGATTCCCCTTCTCTGATTCACCACCTCTGAATCCCCACCTCTGATTCCCCATCTCCGATTCCGCACATCCGATTCCCTGCCTCTGATTCCCCGCCTTTTATTCCCGGCCTCTGATTCCCTGCCACTGATTCCCTGCTTCTGATTCTGATTCCCTGCCTCTGATTCCCCATCTCTGATTCCGCACATCTGATTCCCTGCCTCTGATTCCCCACCTCTGATTCCCCATATCTGATTCCCCGCCTCTGTTTCCCCGCCTCTGATTCCCCGCCTCTGTTTCCCGATATCTGATTCCCCGCCTCTGATTCCCCAACTCTGATTCCCCTCCTCTAATTCGCCAGCTATGATTCCCCGCCTCTGATTCCCTGCGTCTGATTCCCTGCCTCTGATTCCCAGCCTCTTATTCCCCTTCTCTGATTCACCACCTCTGAATCCCCACCTCTGATTCCCCATCTCTGATTCCGCACATCCGATTCCCTGCCTCTGATTCCCAGCCTCTGATTCCCCGCCTCTGATTCGCAACCACTAATTCCCCACCTCTGATTCCCCATATCTGATTCCCCGCCTCTGTTTCCCTGCCTCTGATTCCCGGCCTCTGTTTCCCCATATCTGATTTCCCTCCTCTGATTCCCCAACTCTGATTCCCCGCCTCTGATTCCCCAGCTCTGATTCCCCGCCTTTTACTCCCGGCCTCTGATTCCCTGCCACTGATTCCCCGCCCCTGATTCCCCACCTCTGATTCCCCATATCTGATTCCCCGCCTCTGTTTCCCCAGCTCTGATTCCCCACCTCTGATCCCCCAGCTCTGATTCCCTGCCACTGATTCGCCGCCCCTGATTCCCCACCTCTGATTCCCCATATCTGATTCCCCGCCTCTGTTTCCCCAGCTCTGATTCCCTGCCTCTGATTCCCTGCCCTGATTCCCCATCTCTGTTTCACCGCCTTTGATTCGCCAACTCTGATTCCCCATATCTGATTCCCCGCCTCTGTTTCCCCGCCTCTGATTCCCTGCCTCTGATTCCCAACCTCTGATTCCACACCTCTGATTCCCCATATCTGATTCCCCGCCTCTATGTCCCCATATCTGATTCCCCGCCTCTGATTCCCCAACTCTGATTCCCCGCCTCTGATTCCCCAACTCTGATTCCCCGCCTCTGATTCCCGGCGTCCGATTCCCTGCCTCTGATTCCCCGCCTCTGATTCGCCATCTCTGATTCCCCGCCTCTGATTCCCCGTGTCTGATTCCCTGCCTCTGATTCCCCATATCTGATTCCCCGCCTCTGTTTCCCCAGCTCTGATTCCCCACCTCTGATTCCCCAGCTCTGATTCCCTGCCACTGATTCCCCGCCCCTGATTCCCCACCTCTGATTCCCCATATCTGATTCCCCGCCTCTGTTTCCCCAGCTCTGATTCCCTGCCTCTGATTCCCTGCCCTGATTCCCCATCTCTGTTTCACCGCCTTTGATTCGCCACCTCTGATTCCCCATATCTGATTCCCCGCCTCTGTTTCCCCGCCTCTGATTCCCTGCCTCTGATTCCCAACCTCTGATTCCACACCTCTGATTCCCATATCTGATTCCCCGCCTCTATTTCCCCATATCTGATTCCCCGCCTCTGATTCACCAACTCTGATTCCCCGCCTCTGATTCCCCAACTCTGATTCCCCGCCTCTGATTCCCGGCGTCCGATTCCCTGCCTCTGATTCCCCGCCTCTGATTCGCCATCTCTGATTCCCCGCCTCTGATTCCCCGTGTCAGATTCCCTGCCTCTGATTCCCCATATCTGATTCCGCACATCCGATTCCCTGCCTCTGATTCCCCGCCTCTGATATCCCGCCTCTGATTCGCAACCTCTAATTTCCCACCTCTGATTTCCCATATCTGATTCCCCGCCTCTGTTTCCCTGCCTCTGATTCCCGGCCTCTGTTTCCCCATATCTGATTCCCCTCCTCTGATTCCCCAACTCTGATTCCCCGCCTCTGATTCCCCAGCTTTGATTCCCCGCCTTTTATTCCCGGCCTCTGATTCCCTGCCACTGATTCCCCGCCTCTGATTCCCCACCTCTGATTCCCCATATCTGATTGCCCGCCTCTGTTTCCCCACCTCTGATTCCCGGCCTCTTATTCCCAGCATCTGATTCCCGGCCTCTGATTCCCTGCCTCTGATTCCCCGCCTCTGATTCCCCATCTCTGATTCCCCGCCTCTGATTCCCCGTGTCTGATTCCCTGCCTCTGATTCCCCGTCTCTGATTCCCCGCGTCTGATTCCCTGCCACTGATTCCCTGCCCCTGATTCCCCACCTCTGATTCCCCATATCTGATTCCCCGCCTCTGTTTCCCCAACTCTGATTCCCTTCCTCTAATTCGCCAGCTATGATTCCCCGCCTCTGATTCCCTGCCACTGATTCCCTGCCCCTGATTCCCCACCTCTGATTCCCCATATATGATTCCCCGCCTCTGATTCCCCAACTCTGATTCCCCTCCTCTAATTCGCCAGCTATGATTCCCCGCCTCTGATTCCCTGCGTCTGATTCCCTGCCTCTGATTCCCAGCCTCTGATTCCCCTTCTCTGATTCACCACCTCTGAATCCCCACCTCTGATTCCCCATCTCTGATTCCGCACATCCGATTCCCTGCCTCTGATTCCCCGCCTCTGATTCCCTGCCTCTGATTCCCCGCCTCTGATTCCCCGCGTCTGATTCCCTGCCACTGATTCCCTGCCCCTGATTCCCCACCTCTGATTCCCCATATCTGATTCCCCGCCTCTGTTTCCCCACCTCTGATTCCCCGCCTCTGTTTCCCCATATCTGATTCCCCGCCTCTGATTCCCCAACTCTGATTCCCCTCCTCTAATTCGCCAGCTATGATTCCCCGCCTCTGATTCCCTGCATCTGATTCCCTGCCTCTGATTCCCAGCCTCTGATTCCCCTTCTCTGATTCACCACCTCTGAATCCCCACCTCTGATTCCGCACATCCGATTCCCTGCCTCTGATTCCCCGCCTTTTATTCCCGGCCTCTGATTCCCTGCCACTGATTCCCTGCTTCTGATTCTGATTCCCTGCCTCTTATTCCCCATCTCTGATTCCGCACATCTGATTCCCTGCCTCTGATTCCCCACCTCTGATTCCCCATATCTGATTCCCCGCCTCTGTTTCCCCGCCTCTGATTCCCCGCCTCTGTTTCCCGATATCTGATTCCCCGCCTCTGATACCCAACTCTGATTCCCCTCCTCTAATTCGCCAGCTATGATTCCCCGCCTCTGATTCCCTGCGTCTGATTCCCTGCCTCTGATTCCCAGCCTCTGATTCCCCTTCTCTGATTCACCACCTCTGAATCCCCACCTCTGATTCCCCATCTCTGATTCCGCACATCCGATTCCCTGCCTCTGATTCCCAGCCTCTGATTCCCCGCCTCTGATTCGCAACCTCTAATTCCCCACCTCTGATTCCCCATATCTGATTCCCCGCCTCTGTTTCCCTGCCTCTGATTCCCGGCCTCTGTTTCCCCATATCTGATTCCCCTCCTCTGATTCCCCAACTCTGATTCCCCGCCTCTGATTCCCCAGCTCTGATTCCCCGCCTTTTATTCCCGGCCTCTGATTCCCTGCCACTGATTCCCCGCCCCTGATTCCCCACCTCTGATTCCCCATATCTGATTCCCCGCCTCTGTTTCCCCAGCTCTGATTCCCCACCTCTGATCCCCCAGCTCAGATTCCCTGCCACTGATTCCCCGCCCCTGATTCCCCACCTCTGATTCCCCATATCTGATTCCCCGCCTCTGTTTCCCCAGCTCTGATTCCCTGCCTCTGATTCCCTGCCCTGATTCCCCATCTCTGTTTCACCGCCTTTGATTCGCCACCTCTGATTCCCAATATCTGATTCCCCGCCTCTGTTTCCCCGCCTCTGATTCCCTGCCTCTGATTCCCAACCTCTGATTCCACACCTCTGATTCCCCATATCTGATTCCCCGCCTCTATGTCCCCATATCTGATTCCCCGCCTCTGATTCCCCAACTCTGATTCCCCGCCTCTGATTCCCCAACTCTGATTCCCCGCCTCTGATTCCCGGCGTCCGATTCCCTGCCTCTGATTCCCCGCCTCTGATTCGCCATCTCTGATTCCCCGCCTCTGATTCCCCGTGTCTGATTCCCTGCCTCTGATTCCCCATATCTGATTCCCCGCCTCTGTTTCCCCAGCTCTGATTCCCCACCTCTGATTCCCCAGCTCTGATTCCCTGCCACTGATTCCCCGCCCCTGATTCCCCACCTCTGATTCCCCATATCTGATTCCCCGCCTCTGTTTCCCCAGCTCTGATTCCCTGCCTCTGATTCCCTGCCCTGATTCCCCAACTCTGTTTCACCGCCTTTGATTCGCCACCTCTGATTCCCCATATCTGATTCCCCGCCTCTGTTTCCCCGCCTCTGATTCCCTGCCTCTGATTCCCAACCTCTGATTCCACACCTCTGATTCCCCATATCTGATTCCCCGCCTCTATTTCCCCATATCTGATTCCCCGCCTCTGATTCACCAACTCTGATTCCCCGCCTCTGATTCCCCAACTCTGATTCCCCGCCTCTGATTCCCGGCGTCCGATTCCCTGCCTCTGATTCCCCGCCTCTGATTCGCCATCTCTGATTCCACGCGTCTGATTCCCCGTGTCTGATTCCCTGCCTCTGATTCCCCGCCTCAGATTCCCCGCCTCTGATTCCCTGCCACTGATTCCCTGCCCCTGATTCCCCACCTCTGATTCCCCATATCTGATTCCCCGCCTCTGTTTCCCCGCCTCTGATTCCCCGCCTCTGATTCCCCATATCATATTCCCTGCCTCTGATTCCACAACTCTGATTCCCCGCCTCTGATTCCCAAGCTCTGAAACCCCGCCTCTGATTCCCCGCGTCTGATTCCCTCCCTCTGATTCCCCGCCTTGATTCCCCATCTCTGATTCACAACCTCTGATTCCCCACCTCTGATTCCCCATATCTGATTCCCCGCCTCTGTTTCCCCGCCTCTGATTCCCCGCCTCTCATTCCCCATATCTGATTCCCCGGCTCTGATTGCCCACCTCTGATTCCCCGCCTCTGATTCGCAAGCTCTGATTCCCCGCCTCTGAATCCCCGCATCTGATTCCCTGCCTCTGATTCCCCGCCTCTGATTCCCCATCTCTGATTCACCGCCTTTGATTCCCCACCTCTGATTCTCCATATCTGATTCCCCACCTCTGTTTCCCCGCCTCTGATTCCCCGTCTCTGATTCTCCATATCTCATTCCCCGCCTCTGAATCCCCATCTCTGATTCCCGGACTCTGATTCCCCACCTCTGATTCCCGGCCTCTTATTCCCAGAATCTGATTCCCGGCCTCTGATTCCCGGCCTCTGATTCCCCGCTTCTGATTCAGATTCCCTGCCTCTGATTCCCCATCTCTGATTCCGCACATCTGATTCCCTGCCTCTGAATCCCCACCTCTGATTCCCCATATCTGATTCCGCACATCCGATTCCCTGCCTCTGATTCCCCGCCTCTGATATCCCGCCTCTGATTCGCAACCTCTAATTCCCCACCTCTGATTTCCCATATCTGATTCCCCGCCTCTGTTTCCCTGCCTCTGATTCCCGGCCTCTGTTTCCCCATATCTGATTCCCCTCCTCTGATTCCCCAACTCTGATTCCCCGCCTCTGATTCCCCAGCTTTGATTCCCCGCCTCTGATTCCCTGCATCTGATTCCCTGCCTCTGATTCCCAGCCTCTGATTCCCCTTCTCTGATTCACCACCTCTGAATCCCCACCTCTGATTCCCCATCTCCGATTCCGCACATCCGATTCCCTGCCTCTGATTCCCCGCCTTTTATTCCCGGCCTCTGATTCCCTGCCACTGATTCCCTGCTTCTGATTCTGATTCCCTGCCTCTGATTCCCCATCTCTGATTCCGCACATCTGATTCCCTGCCTCTGATTCCCCACCTCTGATTCCCCATATCTGATTCCCCGCCTCTGTTTCCCCGCCTCTGATTCCCCGCCTCTGTTTCCCGATATCTGATTCCCCGCCTCTGATTCCCCAACTCTGATTCCCCTCCTCTAATTCGCCAGCTATGATTCCCCGCCTCTGATTCCCTGCGTCTGATTCCCTGCCTCTGATTCCCAGCCTCTTATTCCCCTTCTCTGATTCACCACCTCTGAATCCCCACCTCTGATTCCCCATCTCTGATTCCGCACATCCGATTCCCTGCCTCTGATTCCCAGCCTCTGATTCCCCGTCTCTGATTCCCCGCGTCTGATTCCCTGCCACTGATTCCCTGCCCCTGATTCCCCACCTCTGATTCCCCATATCTGATTCCCCGCCTCTGTTTCCCCAACTCTGATTCCCTTCCTCTAATTCGCCAGCTATGATTCCCCGCCTCTGATTCCCTGCCACTGATTCCCTGCCCCTGATTCCCCACCTCTGATTCCCCATATATGATTCCCCGCCTCTGATTCCCCAACTCTGATTCCCCTCCTCTAATTCGCCAGCTATGATTCCCCGCCTCTGATTCCCAGCGTCTGATTCCCTGCCTCTGATTCCCAGCCTCTGATTCCCCTTCTCTGATTCACCACCTCTGAATCCCCACCTCTGATTCCCCATCTCTGATTCCGCACATCCGATTCCCTGCCTCTGATTCCCCGCCTCTGATTCCCTGCCTCTGATTCCCCGCCTCTGATTCCCCGCGTCTGATTCCCTGCCACTGATTCCCTGCCCCTGATTCCCCACCTCTGATTCCCCATATCTGATTCCCCGCCTCTGTTTCCCCACCTCTGATTCCCCGCCTCTGTTTCCCCATATCTGATTCCCCGCCTCTGATTCCCCAACTCTGATTCCCCTCCTCTAATTCGCCAGCTATGATTCCCCGCCTCTGATTCCCTGCATCTGATTCCCTGCCTCTGATTCCCAGCCTCTGATTCCCCTTCTCTGATTCACCACCTCTGAATCCCCACCTCTGATTCCCCATCTCTGATTCCGCACATCCGATTCCCTGCCTCTGATTCCCCGCCTTTTATTCCCGGCCTCTGATTCCCTGCCACTGATTCCCTGCTTCTGATTCTGATTCCCTGCCTCTTATTCCCCATCTCTGATTCCGCACATCTGATTCCCTGCCTCTGATTCCCCACCTCTGATTCCCCATATCTGATTCCCCGCCTCTGTTTCCCCGCCTCTGATTCCCCGCCTCTGTTTCCCGATATCTGATTCCCCGCCTCTGATTCCCCAACTCTGATTCCCCTCCTCTAATTCGCCAGCTATGATTCCCCGCCTCTGATTCCCTGCGTCTGATTCCCTGCCTCTGATTCCCAGCCTCTGATTCCCCTTCTCTGATTCACCACCTCTGAATCCCCACCTCTGATTCCCCATCTCTGATTCCGCACATCCGATTCCCTGCCTCTGATTCCCAGCCTCTGATTCCCCGCCTCTGATTCGCAACCTCTAACTCCCCACCTCTGATTCCCCATATCTGATTCCCCGCCTCTGTTTCCCTGCCTCTGATTCCCGGCCTCTGTTTCCCCATATCTGATTCCCCTCCTCTGATTCCCCAACTCTGATTCCCCGCCTCTGATTCCCCAGCTCTGATTCCCCGCCTTTTATTCCCGGCCTCTGATTCCCTGCCACTGATTCCCCGCCCCTGATTCCCCACCTCTGATTCCCCATATCTGATTCCCCGCCTCTGTTTCCCCAGCTCTGATTCCCCACCTCTGATCCCCCAGCTCAGATTCCCTGCCACTGATTCCCCGCCCCTGATTCCCCACCTCTGATTCCCCATATCTGATTCCCCGCCTCTCTTTCCCCAGCTCTGATTCCCTGCCTCTGATTCCCTGCCCTGGTTCCCCATCTCTGTTTCACCGCCTTTGATTCGCCACCTCTGATTCCCCATATCTGATTCCCCGCCTCTGTTTCCCCGCCTCTGATTCCCTGCCTCTGATTCCCAACCTCTGATTCCACACCTCTGATTCCCCATATCTGATTCCCCGCCTCTATTTCCCCATATCTGATTCCCCGCCTCTGATTCACCAACTCTGATTCCCCGCCTCTGATTCCCCAACTCTGATTCCCCGCCTCTGATTCCCGGCGTCCGATTCCCTGCCTCTGATTCCCCGCCTCTGATTCGCCATCTCTGATTCCACGCGTCTGATTCCCCGTGTCTGATTCCCTGCCTCTGATTCCCCGCCTCAGATTCCCCGCCTCTGATTCCCTGCCACTGATTCCCTGCCCCTGATTCCCCACCTCTGATTCCCCATATCTGATTCCCCGCCTCTGTTTCCCCGCCTCTGATTCCCCGCCTCTGATTCCCCATATCATATTCCCTGCCTCTGATTCCACAACTCTGATTCCCCGCCTCTGATTCCCCAGCTCTGAAACCCCGCCTCTGATTCCCCGCGTCTGATTCCCTCCCTCTGATTCCCCGCCTTGATTCCCCATCTCTGATTCACAACCTCTGATTCCCCACCTCTGATTCCCCATATCTGATTCCCCGCCTCTGTTTCCCCGCCTCTGATTCCCCGCCTCTGATTCCCCATATCTGATTCCCCGGCTCTGATTGCCCACCTCTGATTCCCCGCCTCTGATTCGCAAGCTCTGATTCCCCGCCTCTGAATCCCCGCATCTGATTCCCTGCCTCTGATTCCCCGCCTCTGATTCCCCATCTCTGATTCACCGCCTTTGATTCCCCACCTCTGATTCTCCATATCTGATTCCCCACCTCTGTTTCCCCGCCTCTGATTCCCCGTCTCTGATTCTCCATATCTCATTCCCCGCCTCTGAATCCCCATCTCTGATTCCCGGACTCTGATTCCCCACCTCTGATTCCCGGCCTCTTATTCCCAGAATCTGATTCCCGGCCTCTGATTCCCGGCCTCTGATTCCCCGCTTCTGATTCAGATTCCCTGCCTCTGATTCCCCATCTCTGATTCCGCACATCTGATTCCCTGCCTCTGAATCCCCACCTCTGATTCCCCAAATCTGATTCCGCACATCCGATTCCCTGCCTCTGATTCCCCGCCTCTGATATCCCGCCTCTGATTCGCAACCTCTAATTCCCCACCTCTGATTTCCCATATCTGATTCCCCGCCTCTGTTTCCCTGCCTCTGATTCCCGGCCTCTGTTTCCCCATATCTGATTCCCCTCCTCTGATTCCCCAACTCTGATTCCCCGCCTCTGATTCCCCAGCTTTGATTCCCCGCCTCTGATTCCCTGCATCTGATTCCCTGCCTCTGATTCCCAGCCTCTGATTCCCCTTCTCTGATTCACCACCTCTGAATCCCCACCTCTGATTCCCCATCTCCGATTCCGCACATCCGATTCCCTGCCTCTGATTCCCCGCCTTTTATTCCCGGCCTCTGATTCCCTGCCACTGATTCCCTGCTTCTGATTCTGATTCCCTGCCTCTGATTCCCCATCTCTGATTCCGCACATCTGATTCCCTGGCTCTGATTCCCCACCTCTGATTCCCCATATCTGATTCCCCGCCTCTGTTTCCCCGCCTCTGATTCCCCGCCTCTGTTTCCCGATATCTGATTCCCCGCCTCTGATTCCCCAACTCTGATTCCCCTCCTCTAATTCGCCAGCTATGATTCCCCGCCTCTGATTCCCTGCGTCTGATTCGCTGCCTCTGATTCCCAGCCTCTTATTCCCCTTCTCTGATTCACCACCTCTGAATCCCCACCTCTGATTCCCCATCTCTGATTCCGCACATCCGATTCCCTGCCTCTGATTCCCAGCCTCTGATTCCCCGTCTCTGATTCCCCGCGTCTGATTCCCTGCCACTGATTCCCTGCCCCTGATTCCCCACCTCTGATTCCCCATATCTGATTCCCCGCCTCTGTTTCCCCAACTCTGATTCCCTTCCTCTAATTCGCCAGCTATGATTCCCCGCCTCTGATTCCCTGCCACTGATTCCCTGCCCCTGATTCCCCACCTCTGATTCCCCATATATGATTCCCCGCCTCTGATTCCCCAACTCTGATTCCCCTCCTCTAATTCGCCAGCTATGATTCCCCGCCTCTGATTCCCAGCGTCTGATTCCCTGCCTCTGATTCCCAGCCTCTGATTCCCCTTCTCTGATTCACCACCTCTGAATCCCCACCTCTGATTCCCCATCTCTGATTCCGCACGTCCGATTCCCTGCCTCTGATTCCCCGCCTCTGATTCCCTGCCTCTGATTCCCCGCCTCTGATTCCCCGCGTCTGATTCCCTGCCACTGATTCCCTGCCCCTGATTCCCCACCTCTGATTCCCCATATCTGATTCCCCGCCTTTGTTTCCCCACCTCTGATTCCCCGCCTCTGTTTCCCCATATCTGATTCCCCGACTCTGATTCCCCAACTCTGATTCCCCTCCTCTAATTCGCCAGCTATGATTCCCCGCCTCTGATTCCCTGCATCTGATTCCCTGCCTCTGATTCCCAGCCTCTGATTCCCCTTCTCTGATTCACCACCTCTGAATCCCCACCTCTGATTCCCCATCTCTGATTCCGCACATCCGATTCCCTGCCTCTGATTCCCCGCCTTTTATTCCCGGCCTCTGATTCCCTGCCACTGATTCCCTGCTTCTGATTCTGATTCCCTGCCTCTTATTCCCCATCTCTGATTCCGCACATCTGATTCCCTGCCTCTGATTCCCCACCTCTGATTCCCCATATCTGATTCCCCGCCTCTGTTTCCCCGCCTCTGATTCCCCGCCTCTGTTTCCCGATATCTGATTCCCCGCCTCTGATTCCCCAACTCTGATTCCCCTCCTCTAATTCGCCAGCTATGATTCCCCGCCTCTGATTCCCTGCGTCTGATTCCCTGCCTCTGATTCCCAGCCTCTGATTCCCCTTCTCTGATTCACCACCTCTGAATCCCCACCTCTGATTCCCCATCTCTGATTCCGCACATCCGATTCCCTGCCTCTGATTCCCAGCCTCTGATTCCCCGCCTCTGATTCGCAACCTCTAATTCCCCACCTCTGATTCCCCATATCTGATTCCCCGCCTCTGTTTCCCTGCCTCTGATTCCCGGCCTCTGTTTCCCCATATCTGATTCCCCTCCTCTGATTCCCCAACTCTGATTCCCCGCCTCTGATTCCCCAGCTCTGATTCCCCGCCTTTAATTCCCGGCCTCTGATTCCCTGCCACTGATTCCCCGCCCCTGATTCCCCACCTCTGATTCCCCATATCTGATTCCCCGCCTCTGTTTCCCCAGCTCTGATTCCCCACCTCTGATCCCCCAGCTCAGATTCCCTGCCACTGATTCCCCGCCCCTGATTCCCCACCTCTGATTCCCCATATCTGATTCCCCGCCTCTGTTTCCCCAGCTCTGATTCCCTGCCTCTGATTCCCTGCCCTGATTCCCCATCTCTGTTTCACCGCCTTTGATTCGCCACCTCTGATTCCCAATATCTGATTCCCCGCCTCTGTTTCCCCGCCTCTGATTCCCTGCCTCTGATTCCCAACCTCTGATTCCACACCTCTGATTCCCCATATCTGATTCCCCGCCTCTATGTCCCCATATCTGATTCCCCGCCTCTGATTCCCCAACTCTGATGCCCCGCCTCTGATTCCCCAACTCTGATTCCCCGCCTCTGATTCCCGGCGTCCGATTCCCTGCCTCTGATTCCCCGCCTCTGATTCGCCATCTCTGATTCCCCGCCTCTGATTCCCCGTGTCTGATTCCCTGCCTCTGATTCCCCATATCTGATTCGCCGCCTCTCTTTCCCCAGCTCTGATTCCCCACCTCTGATTCCCCAGCTCTGATTCCCTGCCACTGATTCCCCGCCCCTGATTCCCCACCTCTGATTCCCCATATCTGATTCCCCGCCTCTGTTTCCCCAGCTCTGATTCCCTGCCTCTGATTCCCTGCCCTGATTCCCCATCTCTGTTTCACCGCCTTTGATTCGCCACCTCTGATTCCCCATATCTGATTCCCCGCCTCTGTTTCCCCGCCTCTGATTCCCTGCATCTGATTCCCAACCTCTGATTCCACACCTCTGATTCCCCATATCTGATTTACCGCCTCTATTTCCCCATATCTGATTCCCCGCCTCTGATTCACCAACTCTGATTCCCCGCCTCTGATTCCCCAACTCTGATTCCCCGCCTCTGATTCCCGGCGTCCGATTCCCTGCCTCTGATTCCCCGCCTCTGATTCGCCATCTCTGATTCCACGCCTCTGATTCCCCGTGTCTGATTCCCTGCCTCTGATTCCCCGCCTCAGATTCCCCGCCTCTGATTCCCTGCCACTGATTCCCTGCCCCTGATTCCCCACCTCTGATTCCCCATATCTGATTCCCCGCCTCTGTTTCCCCGCCTCTGATTCCCCGCCTCTGATTCCCCATATCATATTCCCTGCCTCTGATTCCACAACTCTGATTCCCCGCCTCTGATTCCCCAGCTCTGAAACCCCGCCTCTGATTCCCCGCGTCTGATTCCCTCCCTCTGATTCCCCGCCTTGATTCCCCATCTCTGATTCACAACCTCTGATTCCCCACCTCTGATTCCCCATATCTGATTCCCCGCCTCTGTTTCCCCGCCTCTGATTCCCCGCCTCTGATTCCCCATATCTGATTCCCCGGCTCTGATTGCCCACCTCTGATTCCCCGCCTCTGATTCGCAAGCTCTGATTCCCCGCCTCTGAATCCCCGCATCTGATTCCCTGCCTCTGATTCCCGCCTCTGATTCCCCATCTCTGATTCACCGCCTTTGATTCCCCACCTCTGATTCTCCATATCTGATTCCCCACCTCTGTTTCCCCGCCTCTGATTCCCCGCCTCTGATTCTCCATATCTCATTCCCCGCCTCTGAATCCCCATCTCTGATTCCCGGACTCTGATTGCCCACGTCTGATTCCCCGCCTCTGATTCGCAAGCTCTGATTCCCCGCCTCTGAATCCCCGCATCTGATTCCCTGCCTCTGATTCCCCGCCTCTGATTCCCCATCTCTGATTCACCGCCTTTGATTCCCCACCTCTGATTCTCCATATCTGATTCCCCACCTCTGTTTCCCCGCCTCTGATTCCCCGTCTCTGATTCTCCATATCTCATTCCCCGCCTCTGAATCCCCATCTCTGATTCCCGGACTCTGATTCCCCACCTCTGATTCCCGGCCTCTTATTCCCAGAATCTGATTCCCGGCCTCTGATTCCCGGCCTCTGATTCCCCGCTTCTGATTCAGATTCCCTGCCTCTGATTCCCCATCTCTGATTCCGCACATCTGATTCCCTGCCTCTGAATCCCCACCTCTGATTCCCCATATCTGATTCCGCACATCCGATTCCCTGCCTCTGATTCCCCGCCTCTGATATCCCGCCTCTGATTCGCAACCTCTAATTCCCCACCTCTGATTTCCCATATCTGATTCCCCGCCTCTGTTTCCCTGCCTCTGATTCCCGGCCTCTGTTTCCCCATATCCGATTCCCCTCCTCTGATTCCCCAACTCTGATTCCCCGCCTCTGATTCCCCAGCTTTGATTCCCCGCCTCTGATTCCCTGCATCTGATTCCCTGCCTCTGATTCCCAGCCTCTGATTCCCCTTCTCTGATTCACCACCTCTGAATCCCCACCTCTGATTCCCCATCTCCGATTCCGCACATCCGATTCCCTGCCTCTGATTCCCCGCCTTTTATTCCCGGCCTCTGATTCCCTGCCACTGATTCCCTGCTTCTGATTCTGATTCCCTGCCTCTGATTCCCCATCTCTGATTCCGCACATCTGATTCCCTGCCTCTGATTCCCCACCTCTGATTCCCCATATCTGATTCCCCGCCTCTGTTTCCCCGCCTCTGATTCCCCGCCTCTGTTTCCCGATATCTGATTCCCCGCCTCTGATTCCCCAACTCTGATTCCCCTCCTCTAATTCGCCAGCTATGATTCCCCGCCTCTGATTCCCTGCGTCTGATTCCCTGCCTCTGATTCCCAGCCTCTTATTCCCCTTCTCTGATTCACCACCTCTGAATCCCCACCTCTGATTCCCCATCTCTGATTCCGCACATCCGATTCCCTGCCTCTGATTCCCAGCCTCTGATTCCCCGCCTCTGATTCGCAACCACTAATTCCCCACCTCTGATTCCCCATATCTGATTCCCCGCCTCTGTTTCCCTGCCTCTGATTCCCGGCCTCTGTTTCCCCATATCTGATTCCCCTCCTCTGATTCCCCAACTCTGATTCCCCGCCTCTGATTCCCCAGCTCTGATTCCCCGCCTTTTACTCCCGGCCTCTGATTCCCTGCCACTGATTCCCCGCCCCTGATTCCCCACCTCTGATTCCCCATATCTGATTCCCCGCCTCTGTTTCCCCAGCTCTGATTCCCCACCTCTGATCCCCCAGCTCTGATTCCCTGCCACTGATTCCCCGCCCCTGATTCCCCACCTCTGATTCCCCATATCTGATTCCCCGCCTCTGTTTCCCCAGCTCTGATTCCCTGCCTCTGATTCCCTGCCCTGATTCCCCATCTCTGTTTCACCGCCTTTGATTCGCCAACTCTGATTCCCCATATCTGATTCCCCGCCTCTGTTTCCCCGCCTCTGATTCCCTGCCTCTGATTCCCAACCTCTGATTCCACACCTCTGATTCCCCATATCTGATTCCCCGCCTCTATGTTCCCATATCTGATTCCCCGCCTCTGATTCCCCAACTCTGATTCCCCGCCTCTGATTCCCCAACTCTGATTCCCCGCCTCTGATTCCCGGCGTCCGATTCCCTGCCTCTGATTCCCCGCCTCTGATTCGCCATCTCTGATTCCCCGCCTCTGATTCCCCGTGTCTGATTCCCTGCCTCTGATTCCCCATATCTGATTCCCCGCCTCTGTTTCCCCAGCTCTGATTCCCCACCTCTGATTCCCCAGCTCTGATTCCCTGCCACTGATTCCCCGCCCCTGATTCCCCACCTCTGATTCCCCATATCTGATTCCCCGCCTCTGTTTCCCCAGCTCTGATTCCCTGCCTCTGATTCCCTGCCCTGATTCCCCATCTCTGTTTCACCGCCTTTGATTCGCCACCTCTGATTCCCCATATCTGATTCCCCGCCTCTGTTTCCCCGCCTCTGATACCCTGCCTCTGATTCCCAACCTCTGATTCCACACCTCTGATTCCCATATCTGATTCCCCGCCTCTATTTCCCCATATCTGATTCCCCGCCTCTGATTCACCAACTCTGATTCCCCGCCTCTGATTCCCCAACTCTGATTCCCCGCCTCTGATTCCCGGCGTCTGATTCCCTGCCTCTGATTCCCCGCCTCTGATTCGCCATCTCTGATTCCCCGCCTCTGATTCCCCGTGTCAGATTCCCTGCCTCTGATTCCCCATATCTGATTCCGCACATCCGATTCCCTGCCTCTGATACCCCGCCTCTGATATCCCGCCTCTGATTCGCAACCTCTAATTCCCCACCTCTGATTTCCCATATCTGATTCCCCGCCTCTGTTTCCCTGCCTCTGATTCCCGGCCTCTGTTTCCCCATATCTGATTCCCCTCCTCTGATTCCCCAACTCTGATTCCCCGCCTCTGATTCCCCAGCTTTGATTCCCCGCCTTTTATTCCCGGCCTCTGATTCCCTGCCACTGATTCCCCGCCTCTGATTCCCCACCTCTGATTCCCCATATCTGATTGCCCGCCTCTGTTTCCCCACCTCTGATTCCCGGCCTCTTATTCCCAGCATCTGATTCCCGGCCTCTGATTCCCTGCCTCTGATTCCCCGCCTCTGATTCCCCATCTCTGATTCCCCGCCTCTGATTCCCCGTGTCTGATTCCCTGCCTCTGATTCCCCGTCTCTGATTCCCCGCGTCTGATTCCCTGCCACTGATTCCCTGCCCCTGATTCCCCACCTCTGATTCCCCACCTCTGATTCCCCATATCTGATTCCCCGCCTCTGTTTCCCCAACTCTGATTCCCTTCCTCTAATTCGCCAGCTATGATTCCCCGCCTCTGATTCCCTGCCACTGATTCCCTGCCCCTGATTCCCCACCTCTGATTCCCCATATATGATTCCCCGCCTCTGATTCCCCAACTCTGATTCCCCTCCTCTAATTCGCCAGCTATGATTCCCCGCCTCTGATTCCCTGCGTCTGATTCCCTGCCTCTGATTCCCAGCCTCTGATTCCCCTTCTCTGATTCACCACCTCTGAATCCCCACCTCTGATTCCCCATCTCTGATTCCGCACATCCGATTCCCTGCCTCTGATTCCCCGCCTCTGATTCCCTGCCTCTGATTCCCCGCCTCTGATTCCCCGCGTCTGATTCCCTGCCACTGATTCCCTGCCCCTGATTCCCCACCTCTGATTCCCCATATCTGATTCCCCGCCTCTGTTTCCCCACCTCTGATTCCCCGCCTCTGTTTCCCCATATCTGATTCCCCGCCTCTGATTCCCCAACTCTGATTCCCCTCCTCTAATTCGCCAGCTATGATTCCCCGCCTCTGATTCCCTGCATCTGATTCCCTGCCTCTGATTCCCAGCCTCTGATTCCCCTTCTCTGATTCACCACCTCTGAATCCCCACCTCTGATTCCGCACATCCGATTCCCTGCCTCTGATTCCCCGCCTTTTATTCCCGGCCTCTGATTCCCTGCCACTGATTCCCTGCTTCTGATTCTGATTCCCTGCCTCTTATTCCCCATCTCTGATTCCGCACATCTGATTCCCTGCCTCTGATTCCCCACCTCTGATTCCCCATATCTGATTCCCCGCCTCTGTTTCCCCGCCTCTGATTCCCCGCCTCTGTTTCCCGATATCTGATTCCCCGCCTCTGATACCCAACTCTGATTCCCCTCCTCTAATTCGCCAGCTATGATTCCCCGCCTCTGATTCCCTGCGTCTGATTCCCTGCCTCTGATTCCCAGCCTCTGATTCCCCTTCTCTGATTCACCACCTCTGAATCCCCACCTCTGATTCCCCATCTCTGATTCCGCACATCCGATTCCCTGCCTCTGATTCCCAGCCTCTGATTCCCCGCCTCTGATTCGCAACCTCTAATTCCCCACCTCTGATTCCCCATATCTGATTCCCCGCCTCTGTTTCCCTGCCTCTGATTCCCGGCCTCTGTTTCCCCATATCTGATTCCCCTCCTCTGATTCCCCAACTCTGATTCCCCGCCTCTGATTCCCCAGCTCTGATTCCCCGCCTTTTATTCCCGGCCTCTGATTCCCTGCCACTGATTCCCCGCCCCTGATTCCCCACCTCTGATTCCCCATATCTGATTCCCCGCCTCTGTTTCCCCAGCTCTGATTCCCCACCTCTGATCCCCCAGCTCAGATTCCCTGCCACTGATTCCCCGCCCCTGATTCCCCACCTCTGATTCCCCATATCTGATTCCCCGCCTCTGTTTCCCCAGCTCTGATTCCCTGCCTCTGATTCCCTGCCCTGATTCCCCATCTCTGTTTCACCGCCTTTGATTCGCCACCTCTGATTCCCAATATCTGATTCCCCGCCTCTGTTTCCCCGCCTCTGATTCCCTGCCTCTGATTCCCAACCTCTGATTCCACACCTCTGATTCCCCATATCTGATTCCCCGCCTCTATGTCCCCATATCTGATTCCCCGCCTCTGATTCCCCAACTCTGATTCCCCGCCTCTGATTCCCCAACTCTGATTCCCCGCCTCTGATTCCCGGCGTCCGATTCCCTGCCTCTGATTCCCCGCCTCTGATTCGCCATCTCTGATTCCCCGCCTCTGATTCCCCGTGTCTGATTCCCTGCCTCTGATTCCCCATATCTGATTCCCCGCCTCTGTTTCCCCAGCTCTGATTCCCCACCTCTGATTCCCCAGCTCTGATTCCCTGCCACTGATTCCCCGCCCCTGATTCCCCACCTCTGATTCCCCATATCTGATTCCCCGCCTCTGTTTCCCCAGCTCTGATTCCCTGCCTCTGATTCCCTGCCCTGATTCCCCAACTCTGTTTCACCGCCTTTGATTCGCCACCTCTGATTCCCCATATCTGATTCCCCGCCTCTGTTTCCCCGCCTCTGATTCCCTGCCTCTGATTCCCAACCTCTGATTCCACACCTCTGATTCCCCATATCTGATTCCCCGCCTCTATTTCCCCATATCTGATTCCCCGCCTCTGATTCACCAACTCTGATTCCCCGCCTCTGATTCCCCAACTCTGATTCCCCGCCTCTGATTCCCGGCGTCCGATTCCCTGCCTCTGATTCCCCGCCTCTGATTCGCCATCTCTGATTCCACGCGTCTGATTCCCCGTGTCTGATTCCCTGCCTCTGATTCCCCGCCTCAGATTCCCCGCCTCTGATTCCCTGCCACTGATTCCCTGCCCCTGATTCCCCACCTCTGATTCCCCATATCTGATTCCCCGCCTCTGTTTCCCCGCCTCTGATTCCCCGCCTCTGATTCCCCATATCATATTCCCTGCCTCTGATTCCACAACTCTGATTCCCCGCCTCTGATTCCCCAGCTCTGAAACCCCGCCTCTGATTCTCCGCGTCTGATTCCCTCCCTCTGATTCCCCGCCTTGATTCCCCATCTCTGATTCACAACCTCTGATTCCCCACCTCTGATTCCCCATATCTGATTCCCCGCCTCTGTTTCCCCGCCTCTGATTCCCCGCCTCTGATTCCCCATATCTGATTCCCCGGCTCTGATTGCCCACCTCTGATTCCCCGCCTCTGATTCGCAAGCTCTGATTCCCCGCCTCTGAATCCCCGCATCTGATTCCCTGCCTCTGATTCCCCGCCTCTGATTCCCCATCTCTGATTCACCGCCTTTGATTCCCCACCTCTGATTCTCCATATCTGATTCCCCACCTCTGTTTCCCCGCCTCTGATTCCCCGTCTCTGATTCTCCATATCTCATTCCCCGCCTCTGAATCCCCATCTCTGATTCCCGGACTCTGATTCCCCACCTCTGATTCCCGGCCTCTTATTCCCAGAATCTGATTCCCGGCCTCTGATTCCCGGCCTCTGATTCCCCGCTTCTGATTCAGATTCCCTGCCTCTGATTCCCCATCTCTGATTCCGCACATCTGATTCCCTGCCTCTGAATCCCCACCTCTGATTCCCCATATCTGATTCCGCACATCCGATTCCCTGCCTCTGATTCCCCGCCTCTGATATCCCGCCTCTGATTCGCAACCTCTAATTCCCCACCTCTGATTTCCCATATCTGATTCCCCGCCTCTGTTTCCCTGCCTCTGATTCCCGGCCTCTGTTTCCCCATATCTGATTCCCCTCCTCTGATTCCCCAACTCTGATTCCCCGCCTCTGATTCCCCAGCTTTGATTCCCCGCCTCTGATTCCCTGCATCTGATTCCCTGCCTCTGATTCCCAGCCTCTGATTCCCCTTCTCTGATTCACCACCTCTGAATCCCCACCTCTGATTCCCCATCTCCGATTCCGCACATCCGATTCCCTGCCTCTGATTCCCCGCCTTTTATTCCCGGCCTCTCATTCCCTGCCACTGATTCCCTGCTTCTGATTCTGATTCCCTGCCTCTGATTCCCCATCTCTGATTCCGCACATCTGATTCCCTGCCTCTGATTCCCCACCTCTGATTCCCCATATCTGATTCCCCGCCTCTGTTTCCCCGCCTCTGATTCCCCGCCTCTGTTTCCCGATATCTGATTCCCCGCCTCTGATTCCCCAACTCTGATTCCCCTCCTCTAATTCGCCAGCTATGATTCCCCGCCTCTGATTCCCTGCGTCTGATTCCCTGCCTCTGATTCCCAGCCTCTTATTCCCCTTCTCTGATTCACCACCTCTGAATCCCCACCTCTGATTCCCCATCACTGATTCCGCACATCCGATTCCCTGCCTCTGATTCCCAGCCTCTGATTCCCCGTCTCTGATTCCCCGCGTCTGATTCCCTGCCACTGATTCCCTGCCCCTGATTCCCCACCTCTGATTCCCCATATCTGATTCCCCGCCTCTGTTTCCCCAACTCTGATTCCCTTCCTCTAATTCGCCAGCTATGATTCCCCGCCTCTGATTCCCTGCCACTGATTCCCTGCCCCTGATTCCCCACCTCTGATTCCCCATATATGATTCCCCGCCTCTGATTCCCCAACTCTGATTCCCCTCCTCTAATTCGCCAGCTATGATTCCCCGCCTCTGATTCCCAGCGTCTGATTCCCTGCCTCTGATTCCCAGCCTCTGATTCCCCTTCTCTGATTCACCACCTCTGAATCCCCACCTCTGATTCCCCATCTCTGATTCCGCACATCCGATTCCCTGCCTCTGATTCCCCGCCTCTGATTCCCTGCCTCTGATTCCCCGCCTCTGATTCCCCGCGTCTGATTCCCTGCCACTGATTCCCTGCCCCTGATTCCCCACCTCTGATTCCCCATATCTGATTCCCCGCCTCTGTTTCCCCACCTCTGATTCCCCGCCTCTGTTTCCCCATATCTGATTCCCCGCCTCTGATTCCCCAACTCTGATTCCCCTCCTCTAATTCGCCAGCTATGATTCCCCGCCTCTGATTCCCTGCATCTGATTCCCTGCCTCTGATTCCCAGCCTCTGATTCCCCTTCTCTGATTCACCACCTCTGAATCCCCACCTCTGATTCCCCATCTCTGATTCCGCACATCCGATTCCCTGCCTCTGATTCCCCGCCTTTTATTCCCGGCCTCTGATTCCCTGCCACTGATTCCCTGCTTCTGATTCTGATTCCCTGCCTCTTATTCCCCATCTCTGATTCCGCACATCTGATTCCCTGCCTCTGATTCCCCACCTCTGATTCCCCATATCTGATTCCCCGCCTCTGTTTCCCCGCCTCTGATTCCCCGCCTCTGTTTCCCGATATCTGATTCCCCGCCTCTGATTCCCCAACTCTGATTCCCCTCCTCTAATTCGCCAGCTATGATTCCCCGCCTCTGATTCCCTGCGTCTGATTCCCTGCCTCTGATTCCCAGCCTCTGATTCCCCTTCTCTGATTCACCACCTCTGAATCCCCACCTCTGATTCCCCATCTCTGATTCCGCACATCCGATTCCCTGCCTCTGATTCCCAGCCTCTGATTCCCCGCCTCTGATTCGCAACCTCTAACTCCCCACCTCTGATTCCCCATATCTGATTCCCCGCCTCTGTTTCCCTGCCTCTGATTCCCGGCCTCTGTTTCCCCATATCTGATTCCCCTCCTCTGATTCCCCAACTCTGATTCCCCGCCTCTGATTCCCCAGCTCTGATTCCCCGCCTTTTATTCCCGGCCTCTGATTCCCTGCCACTGATTCCCCGCCCCTGATTCCCCACCTCTGATTCCCCATATCTGATTCCCCGCCTCTGTTTCCCCAGCTCTGATTCCCCACCTCTGATCCCCCAGCTCAGATTCCCTGCCACTGATTCCCCGCCCCTGATTCCCCACCTCTGATTCCCCATATCTGATTCCCCGCCTCTGTTTCCCCAGCTCTGATTCCCTGCCTCTGATTCCCTGCCCTGATTCCCCATCTCTGTTTCACCGCCTTTGATTCGCCACCTCTGATTCCCAATATCTGATTCCCCGCCTCTGTTTCCCCGCCTCTGATTCCCTGCCTCTGATTCCCAACCTCTGATTCCACACCTCTGATTCCCCATATCTGATTCCCCGCCTCTATGTCCCCATATCTGATTCCCCGCCTCTGATTCCCCAACTCTGATTCCCCGCCTCTGATTCCCCAACTCTGATTCCCCGCCTCTGATTCCCGGCGTCCGATTCCCTGCCTCTGATTCCCCGCCTCTGATTCGCCATCTCTGATTCCCCGCCTCTGATTCCCCGTGTCTGATTCCCTGCCTCTGATTCCCCATATCTGATTCCCCGCCTCTGTTTCCCCAGCTCTGATTCCCCACCTCTGATTCCCCAGCTCTGATTCCCTGCCACTGATTCCCCGCCCCTGATTCCCCACCTCTGATTCCCCATATCTGATTCCCCGCCTCTGTTTCCCCAGCTCTGATTCCCTGCCTCTGATTCCCTGCCCTGATTCCCCATCTCTGTTTCACCGCCTTTGATTCGCCACCTCTGATTCCCCATATCTGATTCCCCGCCTCTGTTTCCCCGCCTCTGATTCCCCAACTCTGATTCCCCGCCTCTGATTCCCCAACTCTGATTCCCCGCCTCTGATTCCCGGCGTCCGATTCCCTGCCTCTGATTCCCCGCCTCTGATTCGCCATCTCTGATTCCCCGCCTCTGATTCCCCGTGTCTGATTCCCTGCCTCTGATTCCCCATATCTGATTCCCCGCCTCTGTTTCCCCAGCTCTGATTCCCCACCTCTGATTCCCCAGCTCTGATTCCCTGCCACTGATTCCCCGCCCCTGATTCCCCACCTCTGATTCCCCATATCTGATTCCCCGCCTCTGTTTCCCCAGCTCTGATTCCCTGCCTCTGATTCCCTGCCCTGGTTCCCCATCTCTGTTTCACCGCCTTTGATTCGCCACCTCTGATTCCCCATATCTGATTCCCCGCCTCTGTTTCCCCGCCTCTGATTCCCTGCCTCTGATTCCCAACCTCTGATTCCACACCTCTGATTCCCCATATCTGATTCCCCGCCTCTATTTCCCCATATCTGATTCCCCGCCTCTGATTCACCAACTCTGATTCCCCGCCTCTGATTCCCCAACTCTGATTCCCCGCCTCTGATTCCCGGCGTCCGATTCCCTGCCTCTGATTCCCCGCCTCTGATTCGCCATCTCTGATTCCACGCGTCTGATTCCCCGTGTCTGATTCCCTGCCTCTGATTCCCCGCCTCAGATTCCCCGCCTCTGATTCCCCGCCTCTGATTCCCCATATCATATTCCCTGCCTCTGATTCCACAACTCTGATTCCCCGCCTCTGATTCCCCAGCTCTGAAACCCCGCCTCTGATTCCCCGCGTCTGATTCCCTCCCTCTGATTCCCCGCCTTGATTCCCCATCTCTGATTCACAACCTCTGATTCCCCACCTCTGATTCCCCATATCTGATTCCCCGCCTCTGTTTCCCCGCCTCTGATTCCCCGCCTCTGATTCCCCATATCTGATTCCCCGGCTCTGATTGCCCACGTCTGATTCCCCGCCTCTGATTCGCAAGCTCTGATTCCCCGCCTCTGAATCCCCGCATCTGATTCCCTGCCTCTGATTCCCCGCCTCTGATTCCCCATCTCTGATTCACCGCCTTTGATTCCCCACCTCTGATTCTCCATATCTGATTCCCCACCTCTGTTTCCCCGCCTCTGATTCCCCGTCTCTGATTCTCCATATCTCATTCCCCGCCTCTGAATCCCCATCTCTGATTCCCGGACTCTGATTCCCCACCTCTGATTCCCGGCCTCTTATTCCCAGAATCTGATTCCCGGCCTCTGATTCCCGGCCTCTGATTCCCCGCTTCTGATTCAGATTCCCTGCCTCTGATTCCCCATCTCTGATTCCGCACATCTGATTCCCTGCCTCTGAAGCCCCACCTCTGATTCCCCATATCTGATTCCGCACATCCGATTCCCTGCCTCTGATTCCCCGCCTCTGATATCCCGCCTCTGATTCGCAACCTCTAATTCCCCACCTCTGATTTCCCATATCTGATTCCCCGCCTCTGTTTCCCTGCCTCTGATTCCCGGCCTCTGTTTCCCCATATCTGATTCCCCTCCTCTGATTCCCCAACTCTGATTCCCCGCCTCTGATTCCCCAGCTTTGATTCCCCGCCTCTGATTCCCTGCATCTGATTCCCTGCCTCTGATTCCCAGCCTCTGATTCCCCTTCTCTGATTCACCACCTCTGAATCCCCACCTCTGATTCCCCATCTCCGATTCCGCACATCCGATTCCCTGCCTCTGATTCCCCGCCTTTTATTCCCGGCCTCTGATTCCCTGCCACTGATTCCCTGCTTCTGATTCTGATTCCCTGCCTCTGATTCCCCATCTCTGATTCCGCACATCTGATTCCCTGCCTCTGATTCCCCACCTCTGATTCCCCATATCTGATTCCCCGCCTCTGTTTCCCCGCCTCTGATTCCCCGCCTCTGTTTCCCGATATCTGATTCCCCGCCTCTGATTCCCCAACTCTGATTCCCCTCCTCTAATTCGCCAGCTATGATTCCCCGCCTCTGATTCCCTGCGTCTGATTTCCTGCCTCTGATTCCCAGCCTCTTATTCCCCTTCTCTGATTCACCACCTCTGAATCCCCACCTCTGATTCCCCATCTCTGATTCCGCACATCCGATTCCCTGCCTCTGATTCCCAGCCTCTGATTCCCCGCCTCTGATTCGCAACCACTAATTCCCCACCTCTGATTCCCCATATCTGATTCCCCGCCTCTGTTTCCCTGCCTCTGATTCCCGGCCTCTGTTTCCCCATATCTGATTCCCCTCCTCTGATTCCCCAACACTGATTCCCCGCCTCTGATTCCCCAGCTCTGATTCCCCGCCTTTTACTCCCGGCCTCTGATTCCCTGCCACTGATTCCCCGCCCCTGATTCCCCACCTCTGATTCCCCATATCTGATTCCCCGCCTCTGTTTCCCCAGCTCTGATTCCCCACCTCTGATCCCCCAGCTCTGATTCCCTGCCACTGATTCCCCGCCCCTGATTCCCCACCTCTGATTCCCCATATCTGATTCCCCGCCTCTGTTTCCCCAGCTCTGATTCCCTGCCTCTGATTCCCTGCCCTGATTCCCCATCTCTGTTTCACCGCCTTTGATTCGCCAACTCTGATTCCCCATATCTGATTCCCCGCCTCTGTTTCCCCGCCTCTGATTCCCTGCCTCTGATTCCCAACCTCTGATTCCACACCTCTGATTCCCCATATCTGATTCCCCGCCTCTATGTCCCCATATCTGATTCCCCGCCTCTGATTCCCCAACTCTGATTCCCCGCCTCTGATTCCCCAACTCTGATTCCCCGCCTCTGATTCCCGGCGTCCGATTCCCTGCCTCTGATTCCCCGCCTCTGATTCGCCATCTCTGATTCCCCGCCTCTGATTCCCCGTGTCTGATTCCCTGCCTCTGATTCCCCATATCTGATTCCCCGCCTCTGTTTCCCCAGCTCTGATTCCCCACCTCTGATTCCCCAGCTCTGATTCCCTGCCACTGATTCCCCGCCCCTGATTCCCCACCTCTGATTCCCCATATCTGATTCCCCGCCTCTGTTTCCCCAGCTCTGATTCCCTGCCTCTGATTCCCTGCCCTGATTCCCCATCTCTGTTTCACCGCCTTTGATTCGCCACCTCTGATTCCCCATATCTGATTCCCCGCCTCTGTTTCCCCGCCTCTGATTCCCTGCCTCTGATTCCCAACCTCTGATTCCACACCTCTGATTCCCATATCTGATTCCCCGCCTCTATTTCCCCATATCTGATTCCCCGCCTCTGATTCACCAACTCTGATTCCCCGCCTCTGATTCCCCAACTCTGATTCCCCGCCTCTGATTCCCGGCGTCCGATTCCCTGCCTCTGATTCCCCGCCTCTGATTCGCCATCTCTGATTCCCCGCCTCTGATTCCCCGTGTCAGATTCCCTGCCTCTGATTCCCCGCCTCAGATTCCCCGCCTCTGATTCCCTGCCACTGATTCCCTGCCCCTGATTCCCCACCTCTGATTCCCCATATCTGATTCCCCGCCTCTGTTTCCCCGCCTCTGATTCCCCGCCTCTGATTCCCCATATCTGATTCCCTGCCTCTGATTCCACAACTCTGATTCCCCGCCTCTGATTCCCCAGCTCTGAAACCCCGCCTCTGATTCCCCGCGTCTGATTCCCTCCCTCTGATTCCCCGCCTTGATTCCCCATCTCTGATTCACAACCTCTGATTCCCCACCTCTGATTCCCCATATCTGATTCCCCGCCTCTGTTTCCCCGCCTCTGATTCCCCGCCTCTGATTCCCCATATCTGATTCCCCGGCTCTGATTGCCCACCTCTGATTCCCCGTCTCTGATTCGCAAGCTCTGATTCCCCGCCTCTGAATCCCCGCATCTGATTCCCTGCCTCTGATTCCCCGCCTCTGATTCCCCATCTCTGATTCACCGCCTTTGATTCCCCACCTCTGATTCTCCATATCTGATTCCCCACCTCTGTTTCCCCGCCTCTGATTCCCCGCCTCTGATTCTCCATATCTCATTCCCCGCCTCTGAATCCCCATCTCTGATTCCCGGACTCTGATTCCCCACCTCTGATTCCCGGCCTCTTATTCCCAGAATCTGATTCCCGGCCTCTGATTCCCGGCCTCTGATTCCCCGCTTCTGATTCTGATTCCCTGCCTCTGATTCCCCATCTCTGATTCCGCACATCTGATTCCCTGCCTCTGAATCCCCACCTCTGATTCCCCATATCTGATTCCGCACATCCGATTCCCTGCCTCTGATTCCCCGCCTCTGATATCCCGCCTCTAATTCGCAACCTCTAATTCCCCACCTATTTCCCATATCTGATTCCCCGCCTCTGTTTCCCTGCCTCTGATTCCCGGCCTCTGTTTCCCCATATCTGATTCCCCTCCTCTGATTCCCCAACTCTGATTCCCCGCCTCTGATTCCCCAGCTTTGATTCCCCGCCTTTTATTCCCGGCCTCTGATTCCCTGCCACTGATTCCCCGCCTCTGATTCCCCACCTCTGATTCCCCATATCTGATTCCCCGCCTCTGTTTCCCCACCTCTGATTCCCGGCCTCTTATTCCCAGCATCTGATTCCCGGCCTCTGATTCCCTGCCTCTGATTCCCCGCCTCTGATTCCCCATCTCTGATTCCCCGCCTCTGATTCCCCGTGTCTGATTCCCTGCCTCTGATTCCCCGTCTCTGATTCCCCGCGTCTGATTCCCTGCCACTGATTCCCTGCCCCTGATTCCCCACCTCTGATTCCCCATATCTGATTCCCCGCCTCTGTTTCCCCAACTCTGATTCCCTTCCTCTATTTCGCCAGCTATGATTCCCCGCCTCTGATTCCCTGCCACTGATTCCCTGCCCCTGATTCCCCACCTCTGATTCCCCATATATGATTCCCCGCCTCTGATTCCCCAACTCTGATTCCCCTCCTCTAATTCGCCAGCTATGATTCCCCGCCTCTGATTCCCTGCGTCTGATTCCCTGCCTCTGATTCCCAGCCTCTGATTCCCCTTCTCTGATTCACCACCTCTGAATCCCCACCTCTGATTCCCCATCTCTGATTCCGTACATCCGATTCCCTGCCTCTGATTCCCCGCCTCTGATTCCCCGCCTCTGATTCCCCGCCTCTGATTCCCCGCGTCTGATTCCCTGCCACTGATTCCCTGCCCCTGATTCCCCACCTCTGATTCCCCATATCTGATTCCCCGCCTCTGTTTCCCCACCTCTGATTCCCCGCCTCTGTTTCCCCATATCTGATTCCCCGCCTCTGATTCCCCAACTCTGATTCCCCTCCTCTAATTCGCCAGCTATGATTCCCCGCCTCTGATTCCCTGCATCTGATTCCCTGCCTCTGATTCCCAGCCTCTGATTCCCCTTCTCTGATTCACCACCTCTGAATCCCCACCTCTGATTCCCCATCTCTGATTCCGCACATCCGATTCCCTGCCTCTGATTCCCCGCCTTTTATTCCCGGCCTCTGATTCCCTGCCACTGATTCCCTGCTTCTGATTCTGATTCCCTGCCTCTGATTCCCCATCTCTGATTCCGCACATCTGATTCCCTGCCTCTGATTCCCCACCTCTGATTCCCCATATCTGATTCCCCGCCTCTGTTTCCCCACCTCTGATTCCCCGCCTCTGTTTCCCGATATCTGATTCCCCGCCTCTGATTCCCCAACTCTGATTCCCCTCCTCTAATTCGCCAGCTATGATTCCCCGCCTCTGATTCCCTGCGTCTGATTCCCTGCCTCTGATTCCCAGCCTCTGATTCCCCTTCTCTGATTCACAACCTCTGAATCCCCACCTCTGATTCCACATCTCTGATTCCGCACATCCGATTCCCTGCCTCTGATTCCCAGCCTCTGATTCCCCGCCTCTGATTCGCAACCTCTAATTCCCCACCTCTGATTCCCCATATCTGATTCCCCGCCTCTGTTTCCCTGCCTCTGATTCCCGGCCTCTGTTTCCCCATATCTGATTCCCCTCCTCTGATTCCCCGCCTTTTATTCCCGGCCTCTGATTCCCTGCCACTGATTCCCCGCCCCTGATTCCCCACCTCTGATTCTCCATATCTGATTCCCCGCCTCTGTTTCCCCAGCTCTGATTCCCCACCTCTGATTCCCCAGCTCTGATTCCCTGCCACTGATTCCCCGCCCCTGATTCCCCACCTCTGATTCCCCATATCTGATTCCCCGCCTCTGTTTCCCCAGCTCTGATTCCCTGCCTCTGATTCCCTGCCCTGATTCCCCATCTCTGTTTCACCGCCTTTGATTCGCCACCTCTGATTCCCCATATCTGATTCCCCGCCTCTGTTTCCCCGCCTCTGATTCCCTGCCTCTGATTCCCAACCTCTGATTTCACACCTCTGATTCCCCATATCTGATTCCCCGCCTCTATTTCCCCATATCTGATTCCCCGCCTCTAATTCCCCAACTCTGATTCCCCGCCTCTGATTCCCCAACTCTGATTCCCCGCCTCTGATTCCCGGCGTCCGATTCCCTGCCTCTGATTCCCCGCCTCTGATTCGCCATCTCTGATTCCCCGCCTCTGATTCCCCGTGTCTGATTCCCTGCCTCTGATTCCCCATATCTGATTACCCGCCTCTGTTTCCCCAGCTCTGATTCCCCACCTCTGATTCCCCAGCTCTGATTCCCTGCCACTGATTCCCCGCCCCTGATTCACCACCTCTGATTCCCCATATCTGATTCCCCGCCTCTGTTTCCCCAGCTCTGATTCCCTGCCTCTGATTCCCTGCCCTGATTCCCCATCTCTGTTTCACCGCCTTTGATTCGCCACCTCTGATTCCCCATATCTGATTCCCCGCCTCTGTTTCCCCGCCTCTGATTCCCTGCCTCTGATTCCCAACCTCTGATTCCACACCTCTGATTCCCCATATCTGATTCCCCGCCTCTATTTCCCCATATCTGATTCCCCGCCTCTGATTCACCAACTCTGATTCCCCGCCTCTGATTCCCCAACTCTGATTCCCCGCCTCTGATTCCCGGCGTCCGATTCCCTGCCTCTGATTCCCCGCCTCTGATTCGCCATCTCTGATTCCACGCCTCTGATTCCCCGTGTCTGATTCCCTGCCTCTGATTCCCCGCCTCAGATTCCCCGCCTCTGATTCCCTGCCACTGATTCCCTGCCCCTGATTCCCCACCTCTGATTCCCCATATCTGATTCCCCGCCTCTGTTTCCCCGCCTCTGATTCCCCGCCTCTGATTCCCCATATCTGATTCCCTGCCTCTGATTCCACAACTCTGATTCCCCGCCTCTGATTCCCCAGCTCTGAAACCCCGCCTCTGATTCCCCGCGTCTGATTCCCTCCCTCTGATTCCCCGCCTTGATTCCCCATCTCTGATTCACAACCTCTGATTCCCCACCTCTGATTCCCCATATCTGATTCCCCGCCTCTGTTTCCCCGCCTCTGATTCCCCGCCTCTGATTCCCCATATCTGATTCCCCGGCTCTGATTGCCCACCTCTGATTCCCCGCCTCTGATTCGCAAGCTCTGATTCCCCGCCTCTGAATCCCCGCATCTGATTCCCTGCCTCTGATTCCCCGCCTCTGATTCCCCATCTCTGATTCACCGCCTTTGATTCCCCACCTCTGATTCTCCATATCTGATTCCCCACCTCTGTTTCCCCGCCTCTGATTCCCCGCCTCTGATTCTCCATATCTCATTCCCCGCCTCTGAATCCCCATCTCTGATTCCCGGACTCTGATTCCCCACCTCTGATTCCCGGCCTCTTATTCCCAGAATCTGATTCCCGGCCTCTGATTCCCGGCCTCTGATTCCCCGCTTCTGATTCAGATTCCCTGCCTCTGATTCCCCATCTCTGATTCCGCACATCTGATTCCCTGCCTCTGAATCCCCACCTCTGATTCCCCATATCTGATTCCGCACATCCGATTCCCTGCCTCTGATTCCCCGCCTCTGATATCCCGCCTCTGATTCGCAACCTCTAATTCCCCACCTCTGATTTCCCATATCTGATTCCCCGCCTCTGTTTCCCTGCCTCTGATTCCCGGCCTCTGTTTCCCCATATCTGATTCCCCTCCTCTGATTCCCCAACTCTGATTCCCCGCCTCTGATTCCCCAGCTTTGATTCCCCGCCTCTGATTCCCTGCATCTGATTCCCTGCCTCTGATTCCCAGCCTCTGATTCCCCTTCTCTGATTCACCACCTCTGAATCCCCACCTCTGATTCCCCATCTCCGATTCCGCACATCCGATTCCCTGCCTCTGATTCCCCGCCTTTTATTCCCGGCCTCTGATTCCCTGCCACTGATTCCCTGCTTCTGATTCTGATTCCCTGCCTCTGATTCCCCATCTCTGATTCCGCACATCTGATTCCCTGCCTCTGATTCCCCACCTCTGATTCCCCATATCTGATTCCCCGCCTCTGTTTCCCCGCCTCTGATTCCCCGCCTCTGTTTCCCGATATCTGATTCCCCGCCTCTGATTCCCCAACTCTGATTCCCCTCCTCTAATTCGCCAGCTATGATTCCCCGCCTCTGATTCCCTGCGTCTGATTCCCTGCCTCTGATTCCCAGCCTCTTATTCCCTTTCTCTGATTCACCACCTCTGAATCCCCACCTCTGATTCCCCATCTCTGATTCCGCACATCCGATTCCCTGCCTCTGATTCCCAGCCTCTGATTCCCCGCCTCTGATTCGCAACCACTAATTCCCCACCTCTGATTCCCCATATCTGATTCCCCGCCTCTGTTTCCCTGCCTCTGATTCCCGGCCTCTGTTTCCCCATATCTGATTCCCCTCCTCTGATTCCCCAACTCTGATTCCCCGCCTCTGATTCCCCAGCTCTGATTCCCCGCCTTTTATTCCCGGCCTCTGATTCCCTGCCACTGATTCCCCGCCCCTGATTCCCCACCTCTGATTCCCCATATCTGATTCCCCGCCTCTGTTTCCCCAGCTCTGATTCCCCACCTCTGATCCCCCAGCTCTGATTCCCTGCCACTGATTCCCCGCCCCTGATTCCCCACCTCTGATTCCCCATATCTGATTCCCCGCCTCTGTTTCCCCAGCTCTGATTCCCTGCCTCTGATTCCCTGCCCTGATTCCCCATCTCTGTTTCACCGCCTTTGATTCGCCACCTCTGATTCCCCATATCTGATTCCCCGCCTCTGTTTCCCCGCCTCTGATTCCCTGCCTCTGATTCCCAACCTCTGATTCCACACCTCTGATTCCCCATATCTGATTCCCCGCCTCTATGTCCCCATATCTGATTCCCCGCCTCTGATTCCCCAACTCTGATTCCCCGCCTCTGATTCCCCAACTCTGATTCCCCGCCTCTGATTCCCGGCGTCCGATTCCCTGCCTCTGATTCCCCACCTCTGATTCGCCATCTCTGATTCCCCGCCTCTGATTCCCCGTGTCTGATTCCCTGCCTCTGATTCCCCATATCTGATTCCCCGCCTCTGTTTCCCCAGCTCTGATTCCCCACCTCTGATTCCCCAGCTCTGATTCCCTGCCACTGATTCCCCGCCCCTGATTCCCCACCTCTGATTCCCCATATCTGATTCCCCGCCTCTGTTTCCCCAGCTCTGATTCCCTGCCTCTGATTCCCTGCCCTGATTCCCCATCTCTGTTTCACCGCCTTTGATTCGCCACCTCTGATTCCCCATATCTGATTCCCCGCCTCTGTTTCCCCGCCTCTGATTCCCTGCCTCTGATTCCCAACCTCTGATTCCACACCTCTGATTCCCCATATCTGATTCCCCGCCTCTATTTCCCCATATCTGATTCCCCGCCTCTGATTCACCAACTCTGATACCCCGCCTCTGATTCCCCAACTCTGATTCCCCGCCTCTGATTCCCGGCGTCCGATTCCCTGCCTCTGATTCCCCGCCTCTGATTCGCCATCTCTGATTCCCCGCCTCTGATTCCCCGTGTCAGATTCCCTGCCTCTGATTCCCCGCCTCAGATTCCCCGCCTCTGATTCCCTGCCACTGATTCCCTGCCCCTGATTCCCCACCTCTGATTCCCCATATCTGATTCCCCGCCTCTGTTTCCCCGCCTCTGATTCCCCGCCTCTGATTCCCCATATCTGATTCCCTGCCTCTGATTCCACAACTCTGATTCCCCGCCTCTGATTCCCCAGCTCTGAAACCCCGCCTCTGATTCCCCGCGTCTGATTCCCTCCCTCTGATTCCCCGCCTTGATTCCCCATCTCTGATTCACAACCTCTGATTCCCCACCTCTGATTCCCCATATCTGATTCCCCGCCTCTGTTTCCCCGCCTCTGATTCCCCGCCTCTGATTCCCCATATCTGATTCCCCGGCTCTGATTGCCCACCTCTGATTCCCCGCCTCTGATTCGCAAGCTCTGATTCCCCGCCTCTGAATCCCCGCATCTGATTCCCTGCCTCTGATTCCCCGCCTCTGATTCTCCATCTCTGATTCACCGCCTTTGATTCCCCACCTCTGATTCTCCATATCTGATTCCCCACCTCTGTTTCCCCGCCTCTGATTCCCCGCCTCTGATTCTCCATATCTCATTCCCCGCCTCTGAATCCCCATCTCTGATTCCCGGACTCTGATTCCCCACCTCTGATTCCCGGCCTCTTATTCCCAGAATCTGATTCCCGGCCTCTGATTCCCGGCCTCAGATTCCCCGCCTCTGATTCCCTGCCACTGATTCCCTGCCCCTGATTCCCCACCTCTGATTCCCCATATCTGATTCCCCGCCTCTGTTTCCCCACCTCTGATTCCCCGCCTCTGATTCCCCATATCATATTCCCTGCCTCTGATTCCACAACTCTGATTCCCCGCCTCTGATTCCCCAGCTCTGAAACCCCGCCTCTGATTCCCCGCGTCTGATTCCCTCCCTCTGATTCCCCGCCTTGATTCCCCATCTCTGATTCACAACCTCTGATTCCCCACCTCTGATTCCCCATATCTGATTCCCCGCCTCTGTTTCCCCGCCTCTGATTCCCCGCCTCTGATTCCCCATATCTGATTCCCCGGCTCTGATTGCCCACGTCTGATTCCCCGCCTCTGATTCGCAAGCTCTGATTCCCCGCCTCTGAATCCCCGCATCTGATTCCCTGCCTCTGATTCCCCGCCTCTGATTCCCCATCTCTGATTCACCGCCTTTGATTCCCCACCTCTGATTCTCCATATCTGATTCCCCACCTCTGTTTCCCCGCCTCTGATTCCCCGTCTCTGATTCTCCATATCTCATTCCCCGCCTCTGAATCCCCATCTCTGATTCCCGGACTCTGATTCCCCACCTCTGATTCCCGGCCTCTTATTCCCAGAATCTGATTCCCGGCCTCTGATTCCCGGCCTCTGATTCCCCGCTTCTGATTCAGATTCCCTGCCTCTGATTCCCCATCTCTGATTCCGCACATCTGATTCCCTGCCTCTGAATCCCCACCTCTGATTCCCCATATCTGATTCCGCACATCCGATTCCCTGCCTCTGATTCCCCGCCTCTGATATCCCGCCTCTGATTCGCAACCTCTAATTCCCCACCTCTGATTTCCCATATCTGATTCCCCGCCTCTGTTTCCCTGCCTCTGATTCCCGGCCTCTGTTTCCCCATTTCTGATTCCCCTCCTCTGATTCCCCAACTCTGATTCCCCGCCTCTGATTCCCCAGCTTTGATTCCCCGCCTCTGATTCCCTGCATCTGATTCCCTGCCTCTGATTCCCAGCCTCTGATTCCCCTTCTCTGATTCACCACCTCTGAATCCCCACCTCTGATTCCCCATCTCCGATTCCGCACATCCGATTCCCTGCCTCTGATTCCCCGCCTTTTATTCCCGGCCTCTGATTCCCTGCCACTGATTCCCTGCTTCTGATTCTGATTCCCTGCCTCTGATTCCCCATCTCTGATTCCGCACATCTGATTCCCTGCCTCTGATTCCCCACCTCTGATTCCCCATATCTGATTCCCCGCCTCTGTTTCCCCGCCTCTGATTCCCTGCCTCTGTTTCCCGATATCTGATTCCCCGCCTCTGATTCCCCAACTCTGATTCCCCTCCTCTAATTCGCCAGCTATGATTCCCCGCCTCTGATTCCCTGCGTCTGATTCCCTGCCTCTGATTCCCAGCCTCTTATTCCCCTTCTCTGATTCACCACCTCTGAATCCCCACCTCTGATTCCCCATCTCTGATTCCGCACATCCGATTCCCTGCCTCTGATTCCCAGCCTCTGATTCCCCGCCTCTGATTCGCAACCACTAATTCCCCACCTCTGATTCCCCATATCTGATTCCCCGCCTCTGTTTCCCTGCCTCTGATTCCCGGCCTCTGTTTCCCCATATCTGATTCCCCTCCTCTGATTCCCCAACTCTGATTCCCCGCCTCTGATTCCCCAGCTCTGATTCCCCGCCTCTTACTCCCGGCCTCTGATTCCCTGCCACTGATTCCCCGCCCCTGATTCCCCACCTCTGATTCCCCATATCTGATTCCCCGCCTCTGTTTCCCCAGCTCTGATTCCCCACCTCTGAACCCCCAGCTCTGATTCCCTGCCACTGATTCCCCGCCCCTGATTCCCCACCTCTGATTCCCCATATCTGATTCCCCGCCTCTGTTTCCCCAGCTCTGATTCCCTGCCTCTGATTCCCTGCCCTGATTCCCCATCTCTGTTTCACCGCCTTTGATTCGCCACCTCTGATTCCCCATATCTGATTCCCCGCCTCTGTTTCCCCGCCTCTGATTCCCTGCCTCTGATTCCCAACCTCTGATTCCACACCTCTGATTCCCCATATCTGATTCCCCGCCTCTATGTCCCCATATCTGATTCCCCGCCTCTGATTCCCCAACTCTGATTCCCCGCCTCTGATTCCCCAACTCTGATTCCCCGCCTCTGATTCCCGGCGTCCGATTCCCTGCCTCTGATTCCCCGCCTCTGATTCGCCATCTCTGATTCCCCGCCTCTGATTCCCCGTGTCTGATTCCCTGCCTCTGATTCCCCATATCTGATTCCCCGCCTCTGTTTCCCCAGCTCTGATTCCCCACCTCTGATTCCCCAGCTCTGATTCCCTGCCACTGATTCCCCGCCCCTGATTCCCCACCTCTGATTCCCCATATCTGATTCCCCGCCTCTGTTTCCCCAGCTCTGATTCCCTGCCTCTGATTCCCTGCCCTGATTCCCCATCTCTGTTTCACCGCCTTTGATTCGCCACCTCTGATTCCCCATATCTGATTCCCCGCCTCTGTTTCCCCGCCTCTGATTCCCTGCCTCTGATTCCCAACCTCTGATTCCACACCTCTGATTCCCCATATCTGATTCCCCGCCTCTATTTCCCCATATCTGATTCCCCGCCTCTGATTCACCAACTCTGATTCCCCGCCTCTGATTCCCCAACTCTGATTCCCGGCCTCTGTTTCCCCATATCTGATTCCCCTCCTCTGATTCCCCAACTCTGATTCCCCGCCTCTGATTCCCCAGCTTTGATTCCCCGCCTTTTATTCCCGGCCTCTGATTCCCTGCCACTGATTCCCCGCCTCTGATTCCCCACCTCTGATTCCCCATATTTGATTCCCCGCCTCTGTTTCCCCACCTCTGATTCCCGGCCTCTTATTCCCAGCATCTGATTCCCGGCCTCTGATTCCCTGCCTCTGATTCCCCGCCTCTGATTCTCCATATCTCATTCCCCGCCTCTGAATCCCCATCTCTGATTCCCGGACTCTGATTCCCCACCTCTGATTCCCGGCCTCTTATTCCCAGAATCTGATTCCCGGCCTCTGATTCCCGGCCTCTGATTCCCCGCTTCTGATTCTGATTCCCTGCCTATGATTCCCCATCTCTGATTCCGCACATCTGATTCCCTGCCTCTGAATCCCCACCTCTGATTCCCCATATCTGATTCCGCACATCCGATTCCCTGCCTCTGATTCCCCGCCTCGGATATCCCGCCTCTGATTCGCAACCTCTAATTCCCCACCTATTTCCCATATCTGATTCCCCGCCTCTGTTTCCCTGCCTCTGATTCCCGGCCTCTGTTTCCCCATATCTGATTCCCCTCCTCTGATTCCCCAACTCTGATTCCCCGCCTCTGATTCCCCAGCTTTGATTCCCCGCCTTTTATTCCCGGCCTCTGATTCCCTGCCACTGATTCCCCGCCTCTGATTCCCCACCTCTGATTCCCCATATTTGATTCCCCGCCTCTGTTTCCCCACCTCTGATTCCCGGCCTCTTATTCCCAGCATCTGATTCCCGGCCTCTGATTCCCTGCCTCTGATTCCCCGCCTCTGATTCCCCATCTCTGATTCCCCGCCTCTGATTCCCCGTGTCTGATTCCCTGCCTCTGATTCCCCGTCTCTGATTCCCCGCGTCTGATTCCCTGCCACTGATTCCCTGCCCCTGATTCCCCACCTCTGATTCCCCATATCTGATTCCCCGCCTCTGTTTCCCCAACTCTGATTCCCTTCCTCTATTTCGCCAGCTATGATTCCCCGCCTCTGATTCCCTGCCACTGATTCCCTGCCCCTGATTCCCCACCTCTGATTCCCCATATATGATTCCCCGCCTCTGATTCCCCAACTCTGATTCCCCTCCTCTAATTCGCCAGCTATGATTCCCCGCCTCTGATTCCCTGCGTCTGATTCACTGCCTCTGATTCCCAGCCTCTGATTCCCCTTCTCTGATTCACCACCTCTGAATCCCCACCTCTGATTCCCCATCTCTGATTCCGTACATCCGATTCCCTGCCTCTGATTCCCCGCCTCTGATTCCCCGCCTCTGATTCCCCGCCTCTGATTCCCCGCGTCTGATTCCCTGCCACTGATTCCCTGCCCCTGATTCCCCACCTCTGATTCCCCATATCTGATTCCCCGCCTCTGTTTCCCCACCTCTGATACCCCGCCTCTGTTTCCCCATATCTGATTCCCCGCCTCTGATTCCCCAACTCTGATTCCCCTCCTCTAATTCGCCAGCTATGATTCCCCGCCTCTGATTCCCTGCATCTGATTCCCTGCCTCTGATTCCCAGCCTCTGATTCCCCTTCTCTGATTCACCACCTCTGAATCCCCACCTCTGATTCCCCATCTCTGATTCCGCACATCCGATTCCCTGCCTCTGATTCCCCGCCTTTTATTCCCGGCCTCTGATTCCCTGCCACTGATTCCCTGCTTCTGATTCTGATTCCCTGCCTCTGATTCCCCATCTCTGATTCCGCACATCTGATTCCCTGCCTCTGATTCCCCACCTCTGATTCCCCATATCTGATTCCCCGCCTCTGTTTCCCCACCTCTGATTCCCCGCCTCTGTTTCCCGATATCTGATTCCCCGCCTCTGATACCCCAACTCTGATTCCCCTCCTCTAATTCGCCAGCTATGATTCCCCGCCTCTGATTCCCTGCGTCTGATTCCCTGCCTCTGATTCCCAGCCTCTGATTCCCCTTCTCTGATTCACCACCTCTGAATCCCCACCTCTGATTCCCCATCTCTGATTCCGCACATCCGATTCCCTGCCTCTGATTCCCAGCCTCTGATTCCCCGCCTCTGATTCGCAACCTCTAATTCCCCACCTCTGATTCCCCATATCTGATTCCCCGCCTCTGTTTCCCTGCCTCTGATTCCCGGCCTCTGTTTCCCCATATCTGATTCCCCTCCTCTGATTCCCCGCCTTTTATTCCCGGCCTCTGATTCCCTGCCACTGATTCCCCGCCCCTGATTCCCCACCTCTGATTCTCCATATCTGATTCCCCGCCTCTGTTTCCCCAGCTCTGATTCCCCACCTCTGATTCCCCAGCTCTGATTCCCTGCCACTGATTCCCCGCCCCTGATTCCCCACCTCTGATTCCCCATATCTGATTCCCCGCCTCTGTTTCCCCAGCTCTGATTCCCTGCCTCTGATTCCCTGCCCTGATTCCCCATCTCTGTTTCACCGCCTTTGATTCGCCACCTCTGATTCCCCATATCTGATTCCCCGCCTCTGTTTCCCCGCCTCTGATTCCCTGCCTCTGATTCCCAACCTCTGATTCCACACCTCTGATTCCCCATATCTGATTCCCCGCCTCTATTTCCCCATATCTGATTCCCCGCCTCTAATTCCCCAACTCTGATTCCCCGCCTCTGATTCCCCAACTCTGATTCCCCGCCTCTGATTCCCGGCGTCCGATTCCCTGCCTCTGATTCCCCGCCTCTGATTCGCCATCTCTGATTCCCCGCCTCTGATTCCCCGTGTCTGATTCCCTGCCTCTGATTCCCCATATCTGATTACCCGCCTCTGTTTCCCCAGCTCTGATTCCCCACCTCTGATTCCCCAGCTCTGATTCCCTGCCACTGATTCCCCGCCCCTGATTCACCACCTCTGATTCCCCATATCTGATTCCCCGCCTCTGTTTCCCCAGCTCAGATTCCCTGCCTCTGATTCCCTGCCCTGATTCCCCATCTCTGTTTCACCGCCTTTGATTCGCCACCTCTGATTCCCCATATCTGATTCCCCGCCTCTGTTTCCCCGCCTCTGATTCCCTGCCTCTGATTCCCAACCTCTGATTCCACACCTCTGATTCCCCATATCTGATTCCCCGCCTCTATTTCCCCATATCTGATTCCCCGCCTCTGATTCACCAACTCTGATTCCCCGCCTCTGATTCCCCAACTCTGATTCCCCGCCTCTGATTCCCGGCGTCCGATTCCCTGCCTCTGATTCCCCGCCTCTGATTCGCCATCTCTGATTCCACGCCTCTGATTCCCCGTGTCTGATTCCCTGCCTCTGATTCCCCGCCTCAGATTCCCCGCCTCTGATTCCCTGCCACTGATTCCCTGCCCCTGAATCCCCACCTCTGATTCCCCATATCTGATTCCCCGCCTCTGTTTCCCCGCCTCTGATTCCCCGCCTCTGATTCCCCATATCTGATTCCCTGCCTCTGATTCCACAACTCTGATTCCCCGCCTCTGATTCCCCAGCTCTGAAACCCCGCCTCTGATTCCCCGCGTCTGATTCCCTCCCTCTGATTCCCCGCCTTGATTCCCCATCTCTGATTCACAACCTCTGATTCCCCACCTCTGATTCCCCATATCTGATTCCCCGCCTCTGTTTCCCCGCCTCTGATTCCCCGCCTCTGATTCCCCATATCTGATTCCCCGGCTCTGATTGCCCACCTCTGATTCCCCGCCTCTGATTCGCAAGCTCTGATTCCCCGCCTCTGAATCCCCGCATCTGATTCCCTGCCTCTGATTCCCCGCCTCTGATTCCCCATCTCTGATTCACCGCCTTTGATTCCCCACCTCTGATTCTCCATATCTGATTCCCCACCTCTGTTTCCCCGCCTCTGATTCCCCGCCTCTGATTCTCCATATCTCATTCCCCGCCTCTGAATCCCCATCTCTGATTCCCGGACTCTGATTCCCCACCTCTGATTCCCGGCCTCTTATTCCCAGAATCTGATTCCCGGCCTCTGATTCCCGGCCTCTGATTCCCCGCTTCTGATTCAGATTCCCTGCCTCTGATTCCCCATCTCTGATTCCGCACATCTGATTCCCTGCCTCTGAATCCCCACCTCTGATTCCCCATATCTGATTCCGCACATCCGATTCCCTGCCTCTGATTCCCCGCCTCTGATATCCCGCCTCTGATTCGCAACCTCTAATTCCCCACCTCTGATTTCCCATATCTGATTCCCCGCCTCTGTTTCCCTGCCTCTGATTCCCGGCCTCTGTTTCCCCATATCTGATTCCCCTCCTCTGATTCCCCAACTCTGATTCCCCGCCTCTGATTCCCCAGCTTTGATTCCCCGCCTCTGATTCCCTGCATCTGATTCCCTGCCTCTGATTCCCAGCCTCTGATTCCCCTTCTCTGATTCACCACCTCTGAATCCCCACCTCTGATTCCCCATCTCCGATTCCGCACATCCGATTCCCTGCCTCTGATTCCCCGCCTTTTATTCCCGGCCTCTGATTCCCTGCCACTGATTCCCTGCTTCTGATTCTGATTCCCTGCCTCTGATTCCCCATCTCTGATTCCGCACATCTGATTCCCTGCCTCTGATTCCCCACCTCTGATTCCCCATATCTGATTCCCCGCCTCTGTTTCCCCGCCTCTGATTCCCCGCCTCTGTTTCCCGATATCTGATTCCCCGCCTCTGATTCCCTGCGTCTGATTCCCTGCCTCTGATTCCCAGCCTCTTATTCCCTTTCTCTGATTCACCACCTCTGAATCCCCACCTCTGATTCCCCATCTCTGATTCCGCACATCCGATTCCCTGCCTCTGATTCCCAGCCTCTGATTCCCCGCCTCTGATTCGCAACCACTAATTCCCCACCTCTGATTCCCCATATCTGATTCCCCGCCTCTGTTTCCCTGCCTCTGATTCCCGGCCTCTGTTTCCCCATATCTGATTCCCCTCCTCTGATTCCCCAACTCTGATTCCCCGCCTCTGATTCCCCAGCTCTGATTCCCCGCCTTTTATTCCCGGCCTCTGATTCCCTGCCACTGATTCCCCGCCCCTGATTCCCCACCTCTGATTCCCCATATCTGATTCCCCGCCTCTGTTTCCCCAGCTCTGATTCCCCACCTCTGATCCCCCAGCTCTGATTCCCTGCCACTGATTCCCCGCCCCTGATTCCCCACCTCTGATTCCCCATATCTGATTCCCCGCCTCTGTTTCCCCAGCTCTGATTCCCTGCCTCTGATTCCCTGCCCTGATTCCCCATCTCTGTTTCACCGCCTTTGATTCGCCACCTCTGATTCCCCATATCTGATTCCCCGCCTCTGTTTCCCCGCCTCTGATTCCCTGCCTCTGATTCCCAACCTCTGATTCCACACCTCTGATTCCCCATATCTGATTCCCCGCCTCTATGTCCCCATATCTGATTCCCCGCCTCTGATTCCCCAACTCTGATTCCCCGCCTCTGATTCCCCAACTCTGATTCCCCGCCTCTGATTCCCGGCGTCCGATTCCCTGCCTCTGATTCCCCACCTCTGATTCGCCATCTCTGATTCCCCGCCTCTGATTCCCCGTGTCTGATTCCCTGCCTCTGATTCCCCATATCTGATTCCCCGCCTCTGTTTCCCCAGCTCTGATTCCCCACCTCTGATTCCCCAGCTCTGATTCCCTGCCACTGATTCCCCGCCCCTGATTCCCCACCTCTGATTCCCCATATCTGATTCCCCGCCTCTGTTTCCCCAGCTTTGATTCCCTGCCTCTGATTCCCTGCCCTGATTCCCCATCTCTGTTTCACCGCCTTTGATTCGCCACCTCTGATTCCCCATATCTGATTCCCCGCCTCTGTTTCCCCGCCTCTGATTCCCTGCCTCTGATTCCCAACCACTGATTCCACACCTCTGATTCCCCATATCTGATTCCCCGCCTCTATTTCCCCATATCTGATTCCCCGCCTCTGATTCACCAACTCTGATTCCCCGCCTCTGATTCCCCAACTCTGATTCCCCGCCTCTGATTCCCGGCGTCCGATTCCCTGCCTCTGATTCCCCGCCTCTGATTCGCCATCTCTGATTCCCCGCCTCTGATTCCCCGTGTCAGATTCCCTGCCTCTGATTCCCCGCCTCAGATTCCCCGCCTCTGATTCCCTGCCACTGATTCCCTGCCCCTGATTCCCCACCTCTGATTCCCCATATCTGATTCCCCGCCTCTGTTTCCCCGCCTCTGATTCCCCGCCTCTGATTCCCCATATCTGATTCCCTGCCTCTGATTCCACAACTCTGATTCCCCGCCTCTGATTCCCCAGCTCTGAAACCCCGCCTCTTATTCCCCGCGTCTGATTCCCTCCCTCTGATTCCCCGCCTTGATTCCCCATCTCTGATTCACAACCTCTGATTCCCCACCTCTGATTCCCCATATCTGATTCCCCGCCTCTGTTTCCCCGCCTCTGATTCCCCGCCTCTGATTCCCCATATCTGATTCCCCGGCTCTGATTGCCCACCTCTGATTCCCCGCCTCTGATTCGCAAGCTCTGATTCCCCGCCTCTGAATCCCCGCATCTGATTCCCTGCCTCTGATTCCCCGCCTCTGATTCTCCATCTCTGATTCACCGCCTTTGATTCCCCACCTCTGATTCTCCATATCTGATTCCCCACCTCTGTTTCCCCGCCTCTGATTCCCCGCCTCTGATTCTCCATATCTCATTCCCCGCCTCTGAATCCCCATCTCTGATTGCCGGACTCTGATTCCCCACCTCTGATTCCCGGCCTCTTATTCCCAGAATCTGATTCCCGGCCTCTGATTCCCGGCCTCTGATTCCCCGCTTCTGATTCTGATTCCCTGCCTCTGATTCCCCATCTCTGATTCCGCACATCTGATTCCCTGCCTCTGAATCCCCACCTCTGATTCCCCATATCTGATTCCGCACATCCGATTCCCTGCCTCTGATTCCCCGCCTCTGATATCCCGCCTCTGATTCGCAACCTCTAATTCCCCACCTCTGATTTCCCATATCTGATTCCCCGCCTCTGTTTCCCTGCCTCTGATTCCCGGCCTCTGTTTCCCCATATCTGATTCCCCTCCTCTGATTCCCCAACTCTGATTCCCCGCCTCTGATTCCCCAGCTTTGATTCCCCGCCTTTTATTCCCGGCCTCTGATTCCCTGCCACTGATTCCCCGCCTCTGATTCCCCACCTCTGATTCCCCATATCTGATTCCCCGCCTCTGTTTCCCCACCTCTGATTCCCGGCCTCTTATTCCCAGCATCTGATTCCCGGCCTCTGATTCCCTGCCTCTGATTCCCCGCCTCTGATTCCCCATCTCTGATTCCCCGCCTCTGATTCCCCGTGTCTGATTCCCTGCCTCTGATTCCCCGTCTCTGATTCCCCGCGTCTGATTCCCTGCCACTGATTCCCTGCCCCTGATTCCCCACCTCTGATTCCCCATATCTGATTCCCCGCCTCTGTTTCCCCAACTCTGATTCCCTTCCTCTATTTCGCCAGCTATGATTCCCCGCCTCTGATTCCCTGCCACTGATTCCCTGCCCCTGATTCCCCACCTCTGATTCCCCATATATGATTCCCCGCCTCTGATTCCCCAACTCTGATTCCCCTCCTCTAATTCGCCAGCTATGATTCCCCGCCTCAGATTCCCCGCCTCTGATTCCCTGCCACTGATTCCCTGCCCCTGATTCCCCACCTCTGATTCCCCATATCTGATTCCCCGCCTCTGTTTCCCCGCCTCTGATTCCCCGCCTCTGATTCCCCATATCTGATTCCCTGCCTCTGATTCCACAACTCTGATTCCCCGCCTCTGATTCCCCAGCTCTGAAACCCCGCCTCTGATTCCCCGCGTCTGATTCCCTCCCTCTGATTCCCCGCCTTGATTCCCCATCTCTGATTCACAACCTCTGATTCCCCACCTCTGATTCCCCATATCTGATTCCCCGCCTCTGTTTCCCCGCCTCTGATTCCCCGCCTCTGATTCCCCATATCTGATTCCCCGGCTCTGATTGCCCACCTCTGATTCCCCGCCTCTGATTCGCAAGCTCTGATTCCCCGCCTCTGAATCCCCGCATCTGATTCCCTGCCTCTGATTCCCCGCCTCTGATTCTCCATCTCTGATTCACCGCCTTTGATTCCCCACCTCTGATTCTCCATATCTGATTCCCCACCTCTGTTTCCCCGCCTCTGATTCCCCGCCTCTGATTCTCCATATCTCATTCCCCGCCTCTGAATCCCCATCTCTGATTCCCGGACTCTGATTCCCCACCTCTGATTCCCGGCCTCTTATTCCCAGAATCTGATTCCCGGCCTCTGATTCCCGGCCTCAGATTCCCCGCCTCTGATTCCCTGCCACTGATTCCCTGCCCCTGATTCCCCACCTCTGATTCCCCATATCTGATTCCCCGCCTCTGTTTCCCCACCTCTGATTCCCCGCCTCTGATTCCCCATATCATATTCCCTGCCTCTGATTCCACAACTCTGATTCCCCGCCTCTGATTCCCCAGCTCTGAAACCCCGCCTCTGATTCCCCGCGTCTGATTCCCTCCCTCTGATTCCCCGCCTTGATTCCCCATCTCTGATTCACAACCTCTGATTCCCCACCTCTGATTCCCCATATCTGATTCCCCGCCTCTGTTTCCCCGCCTCTGATTCCCCGCCTCTGATTCCCCATATCTGATTCCCCGGCTCTGATTGCCCACGTCTGATTCCCCGCCTCTGATTCGCAAGCTCTGATTCCCCGCCTCTGAATCCCCGCATCTGATTCCCTGCCTCTGATTCCCCGCCTCTGATTCCCCATCTCTGATTCACCGCCTTTGATTCCCCACCTCTGATTCTCCATATCTGATTCCCCACCTCTGTTTCCCCGCCTCTGATTCCCCGTCTCTGATTCTCCATATCTCATTCCCCGCCTCTGAATCCCCATCTCTGATACCCGGACTCTGATTCCCCACCTCTGATTCCCGGCCTCTTATTCCCAGAATCTGATTCCCGGCCTCTGATTCCCGGCCTCTGATTCCCCGCTTCTGATTCAGATTCCCTGCCTCTGATTCCCCATCTCTGATTCCGCACATCTGATTCCCTGCCTCTGAATCCCCACCTCTGATTCCCCATATCTGATTCCGCACATCCGATTCCCTGCCTCTGATTCCCCGCCTCTGATATCCCGCCTCTGATTCGCAACCTCTAATTCCCCACCTCTGATTTCCCATATCTGATTCCCCGCCTCTGTTTCCCTGCCTCTGATTCCCGGCCTCTGTTTCCCCATTTCTGATTCCCCTCCTCTGATTCCCCAACTCTGATTCCCCGCCTCTGATTCCCCAGCTTTGATTCCCCGCCTCTGATTCCCTGCATCTGATTCCCTGCCTCTGATTCCCAGCCTCTGATTCCCCTTCTCTGATTCACCACCTCTGAATCCCCACCTCTGATTCCCCATCTCCGATTCCGCACATCCGATTCCCTGCCTCTGATTCCCCGCCTTTTATTCCCGGCCTCTGATTCCCTGCCACTGATTCCCTGCTTCTGATTCTGATTCCCTGCCTCTGATTCCCCATCTCTGATTCCGCACATCTGATTCCCTGCCTCTGATTCCCCACCTCTGATTCCCCATATCTGATTCCCCGCCTCTGTTTCCCCGCCTCTGATTCCCTGCCTCTGTTTCCCGATATCTGATTCCCCGCCTCTGATTCCCCAACTCTGATTCCCCTCCTCTAATTCGCCAGCTATGATTCCCCGCCTCTGATTCCCTGCGTCTGATTCCCTGCCTCTGATTCCCAGCCTCTTATTCCCCTTCTCTGATTCACCACCTCTGAATCCCCACCTCTGATTCCCCATCTCTGATTCCGCACATCCGATTCCCTGCCTCTGATTCCCAGCCTCTGATTCCCCGCCTCTGATTCGCAACCACTAATTCCCCACCTCTGATTCCCCATATCTGATTCCCCGCCTCTGTTTCCCTGCCTCTGATTCCCGGCCTCTGTTTCCCCATATCTGATTCCCCTCCTCTGATTCCCCAACTCTGATTCCCCGCCTCTGATTCCCCAGCTCTGATTCCCCGCCTCTTACTCCCGGCCTCTGATTCCCTGCCACTGATTCCCCGCCCCTGATTCCCCACCTCTGATTCCCCATATCTGATTCCCCGCCTCTGTTTCCCCAGCTCTGATTCCCCACCTCTGAACCCCCAGCTCTGATTCCCTGCCACTGATTCCCCGCCCCTGATTCCCCACCTCTGATTCCCCATATCTGATTCCCCGCCTCTGTTTCCCCAGCTCTGATTCCCTGCCTCTGATTCCCTGCCCTGATTCCCCATCTCTGTTTCACCGCCTTTGATTCGCCACCTCTGATTCCCCATATCTGATTCCCCGCCTCTGTTTCCCCGCCTCTGATTCCCTGCCTCTGATTCCCAACCTCTGATTCCACACCTCTGATTCCCCATATCTGATTCCCCGCCTCTATGTCCCCATATCTGATTCCCCGCCTCTGATTCCCCAACTCTGATTCCCCGCCTCTGATTCCCCAACTCTGATTCCCCGCCTCTGATTCCCGGCGTCCGATTCCCTGCCTCTGATTCCCCGCCTCTGATTCGCCATCTCTGATTCCCCGCCTCTGATTCCCCGTGTCTGATTCCCTGCCTCTGATTCCCCATATCTGATTCCCCGCCTCTGTTTCCCCAGCTCTGATTCCCCACCTCTGATTCCCCAGCTCTGATTCCCTGCCACTGATTCCCCGCCCCTGATTCCCCACCTCTGATTCCCCATATCTGATTCCCCGCCTCTGTTTCCCCAGCTCTGATTCCCTGCCTCTGATTCCCTGCCCTGATTCCCCATCTCTGTTTCACCGCCTTTGATTCGCCACCTCTGATTCCCCATATCTGATTCCCCGCCTCTGTTTCCCCGCCTCTGATTCCCTGCCTCTGATTCCCAACCTCTGATTCCACACCTCTGATTCCCCATATCTGATTCCCCGCCTCTATTTCCCCATATCTGATTCCCCGCCTCTGATTCACCAACTCTGATTCCCCGCCTCTGATTCCCCAACTCTGATTCCCGGCCTCTGTTTCCCCATATCTGATTCCCCTCCTCTGATTCCCCAACTCTGATTCCCCGCCTCTGATTCCCCAGCTTTGATTCCCCGCCTTTTATTCCCGGCCTCTGATTCCCTGCCACTGATTCCCCGCCTCTGATTCCCCACCTCTGATTCCCCATATTTGATTCCCCGCCTCTGTTTCCCCACCTCTGATTCCCGGCCTCTTATTCCCAGCATCTGATTCCCGGCCTCTGATTCCCTGCCTCTGATTCCCCGCCTCTGATTCTCCATATCTCATTCCCCGCCTCTGAATCCCCATCTCTGATTCCCGGACTCTGATTCCCCACCTCTGATTCCCGGCCTCTTATTCCCAGAATCTGATTCCCGGCCTCTGATTCCCGGCCTCTGATTCCCCGCTTCTGATTCTGATTCCCTGCCTATGATTCCCCATCTCTGATTCCGCACATCTGATTCCCTGCCTCTGAATCCCCACCTCTGATTCCCCATATCTGATTCCGCACATCCGATTCCCTGCCTCTGATTCCCCGCCTCTGATATCCCGCCTCTGATTCGCAACCTCTAATTCCCCACCTATTTCCCATATCTGATTCCCCGCCTCTGTTTCCCTGCCTCTGATTCCCGGCCTCTGTTTCCCCATATCTGATTCCCCTCCTCTGATTCCCCAACTCTGATTCCCCGCCTCTGATTCCCCAGCTTTGATTCCCCGCCTTTTATTCCCGGCCTCTGATTCCCTGCCACTGATTCCCCGCCTCTGATTCCCCACCTCTGATTCCCCATATTTGATTCCCCGCCTCTGTTTCCCCACCTCTGATTCCCGGCCTCTTATTCCCAGCATCTGATTCCCGGCCTCTGATTCCCTGCCTCTGATTCCCCGCCTCTGATTCCCCATCTCTGATTCCCCGCCTCTGATTCCCCGTGTCTGATTCCCTGCCTCTGATTCCCCGTCTCTGATTCCCCGCGTCTGATTCCCTGCCACTGATTCCCTGCCCCTGATTCCCCACCTCTGATTCCCCATATCTGATTCCCCGCCTCTGTTTCCCCAACTCTGATTCCCTTCCTCTATTTCGCCAGCTATGATTCCCCGCCTCTGATTCCCTGCCACTGATTCCCTGCCCCTGATTCCCCACCTCTGATTCCCCATATATGATTCCCCGCCTCTGATTCCCCAACTCTGATTCCCCTCCTCTAATTCGCCAGCTATGATTCCCCGCCTCTGATTCCCTGCGTCTGATTCACTGCCTCTGATTCCCAGCCTCTGATTCCCCTTCTCTGATTCACCACCTCTGAATCCCCACCTCTGATTCCCCATCTCTGATTCCGTACATCCGATTCCCTGCCTCTGATTCCCCGCCTCTGATTCCCCGCCTCTGATTCCCCGCCTCTGATTCCCCGCGTCTGATTCCCTGCCACTGATTCCCTGCCCCTGATTCCCCACCTCTGATTCCCCATATCTGATTCCCCGCCTCTGTTTCCCCACCTCTGATTCCCCGCCTCTGTTTCCCCATATCTGATTCCCCGCCTCTGATTCCCCAACTCTGATTCCCCTCCTCTAATTCGCCAGCTATGATTCCCCGCCTCTGATTCCCTGCATCTGATTCCCTGCCTCTGATTCCCAGCCTCTGATTCCCCTTCTCTGATTCACCACCTCTGAATCCCCACCTCTGATTCCCCATCTCTGATTCCGCACATCCGATTCCCTGCCTCTGATTCCCCGCCTTTTATTCCCGGCCTCTGATTCCCTGCCACTGATTCCCTGCTTCTGATTCTGATTCCCTGCCTCTGATTCCCCATCTCTGATTCCGCACATCTGATTCCCTGCCTCTGATTCCCCACCTCTGATTCCCCATATCTGATTCCCCGCCTCTGTTTCCCCACCTCTGATTCCCCGCCTCTGTTTCCCGATATCTGATTCCCCGCCTCTGATTCCCCAACTCTGATTCCCCTCCTCTAATTCGCCAGCTATGATTCCCCGCCTCTGATTCCCTGCGTCTGATTCCCTGCCTCTGATTCCCAGCCTCTGATACCCCTTCTCTGATTCACCACCTCTGAATCCCCACCTCTGATTCCCCATCTCTGATTCCGCACATCCGATTCCCTGCCTCTGATTCCCAGCCTCTGATTCCCCGCCTCTGATTCGCAACCTCTAATTCCCCACCTCTGATTCCCCATATCTGATTCCCCGCCTCTGTTTCCCTGCCTCTGATTCCCGGCCTCTGTTTCCCCATATCTGATTCCCCTCCTCTGATTCCCCGCCTTTTATTCCCGGCCTCTGATTCCCTGCCACTGATTCCCCGCCCCTGATTCCCCACCTCTGATTCTCCATATCTGATTCCCCGCCTCTGTTTCCCCAGCTCTGATTCCCCACCTCTGATTCCCCAGCTCTGATTCCCTGCCACTGATTCCCCGCCCCTGATTCCCCACCTCTGATTCCCCATATCTGATTCCCCGCCTCTGTTTCCCCAGCTCTGATTCCCTGCCTCTGATTCCCTGCCCTGATTCCCCATCTCTGTTTCACCGCCTTTGATTCGCCACCTCTGATTCCCCATATCTGATTCCCCGCCTCTGTTTCCCCGCCTCTGATTCCCTGCCTCTGATTCCCAACCTCTGATTCCACACCTCTGATTCCCCATATCTGATTCCCCGCCTCTATTTCCCCATATCTGATTCCCCGCCTCTAATTCCCCAACTCTGATTCCCCGCCTCTGATTCCCCAACTCTGATTCCCCGCCTCTGATTCCCGGCGTCCGATTCCCTGCCTCTGATTCCCCGCCTCTGATTCGCCATCTCTGATTCCCCGCCTCTGATTCCCCGTGTCTGATTCCCTGCCTCTGATTCCCCATATCTGATTACCCGCCTCTGTTTCCCCAGCTCTGATTCCCCACCTCTGATTCCCCAGCTCTGATTCCCTGCCACTGATTCCCCGCCCCTGATTCACCACCTCTGATTCCCCATATCTGATTCCCCGCCTCTGTTTCCCCAGCTCAGATTCCCTGCCTCTGATTCCCTGCCCTGATTCCCCATCTCTGTTTCACCGCCTTTGATTCGCCACCTCTGATTCCCCATATCTGATTCCCCGCCTCTGTTTCCCCGCCTCTGATTCCCTGCCTCTGATTCCCAACCTCTGATTCCACACCTCTGATTCCCCATATCTGATTCCCCGCCTCTATTTCCCCATATCTGATTCCCCGCCTCTGATTCACCAACTCTGATTCCCCGCCTCTGATTCCCCAACTCTGATTCCCCGCCTCTGATTCCCGGCGTCCGATTCCCTGCCTCTGATTCCCCGCCTCTGATTCGCCATCTCTGATTCCACGCCTCTGATTCCCCGTGTCTGATTCCCTGCCTCTGATTCCCCGCCTCAGATTCCCCGCCTCTGATTCCCTGCCACTGATTCCCTGCCCCTGATTCCCCACCTCTGATTCCCCATATCTGATTCCCCGCCTCTGTTTCCCCGCCTCTGATTCCCCGCCTCTGATTCCCCATATCTGATTCCCTGCCTCTGATTCCACAACTCTGATTCCCCGCCTCTGATTCCCCAGCTCTGAAACCCCGCCTCTGATTCCCCGCGTCTGATTCCCTCCCTCTGATTCCCCGCCTTGATTCCCCATCTCTGATTCACAACCTCTGATTCCCCACCTCTGATTCCCCATATCTGATTCCCCGCCTCTGTTTCCCCGCCTCTGATTCCCCGCCTCTGATTCCCCATATCTGATTCCCCGGCTCTGATTGCCCACCTCTGATTCCCCGCCTCTGATTCGCAAGCTCTGATTCCCCGCCTCTGAATCCCCGCATCTGATTCCCTGCCTCTGATTCCCCGCCTCTGATTCCCCATCTCTGATTCACCGCCTTTGATTCCCCACCTCTGATTCTCCATATCTGATTCCCCACCTCTGTTTCCCCGCCTCTGATTCCCCGCCTCTGATTCTCCATATCTCATTCCCCGCCTCTGAATCCCCATCTCTGATTCCCGGACTCTGATTCCCCACCTCTGATTCCCGGCCTCTTATTCCCAGAATCTGATTCCCGGCCTCTGATTCCCGGCCTCTGATTCCCCGCTTCTGATTCAGATTCCCTGCCTCTGATTCCCCATCTCTGATTCCGCACATCTGATTCCCTGCCTCTGAATCCCCACCTCTGATTCCCCATATCTGATTCCGCACATCCGATTCCCTGCCTCTGATTCCCCGCCTCTGATATCCCGCCTCTGATTCGCAACCTCTAATTCCCCACCTCTGATTTCCCATATCTGATTCCCCGCCTCTGTTTCCCTGCCTCTGATTCCCGGCCTCTGTTTCCCCATATCTGATTCCCCTCCTCTGATTCCCCAACTCTGATTCCCCGCCTCTGATTCCCCAGCTTTGATTCCCCGCCTCTGATTCCCTGCATCTGATTCCCTGCCTCTGATTCCCAGCCTCTGATTCCCCTTCTCTGATTCACCACCTCTGAATCCCCACCTCTGATTCCCCATCTCCGATTCCGCACATCCGATTCCCTGCCTCTGATTCCCCGCCTTTTATTCCCGGCCTCTGATTCCCTGCCACTGATTCCCTGCTTCTGATTCTGATTCCCTGCCTCTGATTCCCCATCTCTGATTCCGCACATCTGATTCCCTGCCTCTGATTCCCCACCTCTGATTCCCCATATCTGATTCCCCGCCTCTGTTTCCCCGCCTCTGATTCCCCGCCTCTGTTTCCCGATATCTGATTCCCCGCCTCTGATTCCCTGCGTCTGATTCCCTGCCTCTGATTCCCAGCCTCTTATTCCCTTTCTCTGATTCACCACCTCTGAATCCCCACCTCTGATTCCCCATCTCTGATTCCGCACATCCGATTCCCTGCCTCTGATTCCCAGCCTCTGATTCCCCGCCTCTGATTCGCAACCACTAATTCCCCACCTCTGATTCCCCATATCTGATTCCCCGCCTCTGTTTCCCTGCCTCTGATTCCCGGCCTCTGTTTCCCCATATCTGATTCCCCTCCTCTGATTCCCCAACTCTGATTCCCCGCCTCTGATTCCCCAGCTCTGATTCCCCGCCTTTTATTCCCGGCCTCTGATTCCCTGCCACTGATTCCCCGCCCCTGATTCCCCACCTCTGATTCCCCATATCTGATTCCCCGCCTCTGTTTCCCCAGCTCTGATTCCCCACCTCTGATCCCCCAGCTCTGATTCCCTGCCACTGATTCCCCGCCCCTGATTCCCCACCTCTGATTCCCCATATCTGATTCCCCGCCTCTGTTTCCCCAGCTCTGATTCCCTGCCTCTGATTCCCTGCCCTGATTCCCCATCTCTGTTTCACCGCCTTTGATTCGCCACCTCTGATTCCCCATATCTGATTCCCCGCCTCTGTTTCCCCGCCTCTGATTCCCTGCCTCTGATTCCCAACCTCTGATTCCACACCTCTGATTCCCCATATCTGATTCCCCGCCTCTATGTCCCCATATCTGATTCCCCGCCTCTGATTCCCCAACTCTGATTCCCCGCCTCTGATTCCCCAACTCTGATTCCCCGCCTCTGATTCCCGGCGTCCGATTCCCTGCCTCTGATTCCCCACCTCTGATTCGCCATCTCTGATTCCCCGCCTCTGATTCCCCGTGTCTGATTCCCTGCCTCTGATTCCCCATATCTGATTCCCCGCCTCTGTTTCCCCAGCTCTGATTCCCCACCTCTGATTCCCCAGCTCTGATTCCCTGCCACTGATTCCCCGCCCCTGATTCCCCACCTCTGATTCCCCATATCTGATTCCCCGCCTCTGTTTCCCCAGCTTTGATTCCCTGCCTCTGATTCCCTGCCCTGATTCCCCATCTCTGTTTCACCGCCTTTGATTCGCCACCTCTGATTCCCCATATCTGATTCCCCGCCTCTGTTTCCCCGCCTCTGATTCCCTGCCTCTGATTCCCAACCACTGATTCCACACCTCTGATTCCCCATATCTGATTCCCCGCCTCTATTTCCCCATATCTGATTCCCCGCCTCTGATTCACCAACTCTGATTCCCCGCCTCTGATTCCCCAACTCTGATTCCCCGCCTCTGATTCCCGGCGTCCGATTCCCTGCCTCTGATTCCCCGCCTCTGATTCGCCATCTCTGATTCCCCGCCTCTGATTCCCCGTGTCAGATTCCCTGCCTCTGATTCCCCGCCTCAGATTCCCCGCCTCTGATTCCCTGCCACTGATTCCCTGCCCCTGATTCCCCACCTCTGATTCCCCATATCTGATTCCCCGCCTCTGTTTCCCCGCCTCTGATTCCCCGCCTCTGATTCCCCATATCTGATTCCCTGCCTCTGATTCCACAACTCTGATTCCCCGCCTCTGATTCCCCAGCTCTGAAACCCCGCCTCTTATTCCCCGCGTCTGATTCCCTCCCTCTGATTCCCCGCCTTGATTCCCCATCTCTGATTCACAACCTCTGATTCCCCACCTCTGATTCCCCATATCTGATTCCCCGCCTCTGTTTCCCCGCCTCTGATTCCCCGCCTCTGATTCCCCATATCTGATTCCCCGGCTCTGATTGCCCACCTCTGATTCCCCGCCTCTGATTCGCAAGCTCTGATTCCCCGCCTCTGAATCCCCGCATCTGATTCCCTGCCTCTGATTCCCCGCCTCTGATTCTCCATCTCTGATTCACCGCCTTTGATTCCCCACCTCTGATTCTCCATATCTGATTCCCCACCTCTGTTTCCCCGCCTCTGATTCCCCGCCTCTGATTCTCCATATCTCATTCCCCGCCTCTGAATCCCCATCTCTGATTGCCGGACTCTGATTCCCCACCTCTGATTCCCGGCCTCTTATTCCCAGAATCTGATTCCCGGCCTCTGATTCCCGGCCTCTGATTCCCCGCTTCTGATTCTGATTCCCTGCCTCTGATTCCCCATCTCTGATTCCGCACATCTGATTCCCTGCCTCTGAATCCCCACCTCTGATTCCCCATATCTGATTCCGCACATCCGATTCCCTGCCTCTGATTCCCCGCCTCTGATATCCCGCCTCTGATTCGCAACCTCTAATTCCCCACCTCTGATTTCCCATATCTGATTCCCCGCCTCTGTTTCCCTGCCTCTGATTCCCGGCCTCTGTTTCCCCATATCTGATTCCCCTCCTCTGATTCCCCAACTCTGATTCCCCGCCTCTGATTCCCCAGCTTTGATTCCCCGCCTTTTATTCCCGGCCTCTGATTCCCTGCCACTGATTCCCCGCCTCTGATTCCCCACCTCTGATTCCCCATATCTGATTCCCCGCCTCTGTTTCCCCACCTCTGATTCCCGGCCTCTTATTCCCAGCATCTGATTCCCGGCCTCTGATTCCCTGCCTCTGATTCCCCGCCTCTGATTCCCCATCTCTGATTCCCCGCCTCTGATTCCCCGTGTCTGATTCCCTGCCTCTGATTCCCCGTCTCTGATTCCCCGCGTCTGATTCCCTGCCACTGATTCCCTGCCCCTGATTCCCCACCTCTGATTCCCCATATCTGATTCCCCGCCTCTGTTTCCCCAACTCTGATTCCCTTCCTCTATTTCGCCAGCTATGATTCCCCGCCTCTGATTCCCTGCCACTGATTCCCTGCCCCTGATTCCCCACCTCTGATTCCCCATATATGATTCCCCGCCTCTGATTCCCCAACTCTGATTCCCCTCCTCTAATTCGCCAGCTATGATTCCCCGCCTCTGATTCCCTGCGTCTGATTCCCTGCCTCTGATTCCCAGCCTCTGATTCCCCTTCTCTGATTCACCACCTCTGAATCCCCACCTCTGATTCCCCATCTCTGATTCCGTACATCCGATTCCCTGCCTCTGATTCCCCGCCTCTGATTCCCCGCCTCTGATTCCCCGCCTCTGATTCCCCGCGTCTGATTCCCTGCCACTGATTCCCTGCCCCTGATTCCCCACCCCTGATTCCCCATATCTGATTCCCCGCCTCTGTTTCCCCACCTCTGATTCCCCGCCTCTGTTTCCCCATATCTGATTCCCCGCCTCTGATTCCCCAACTCTGATTCCCCTCCTCTAATTCGCCAGCTATGATTCCCCGCCTCTGATTCCCTGCATCTGATTCCCTGCCTCTGATTCCCAGCCTCTGATTCCCCTTCTCTGATTCACCACCTCTGAATCCCCACCTCTGATTCCCCATCTCTGATTCCGCACATCCGATTCCCTGCCTCTGATTCCCCGCCTTTTATTCCCGGCCTCTGATTCCCTGCCACTGATTCCCTGCTTCTGATTCTGATTCCCTGCCTCTGATTCCCCATCTCTGATTCCGCACATCTGATTCCCTGCCTCTGATTCCCCACCTCTGATTCCCCATATCTGATTCCCCGCCTCTGTTTCCCCACCTCTGATTCCCCGCCACTGTTTCCCGATATCTGATTCCCCGCCTCTGATTCCCCAACTCTGATTCCCCTCCTCTAATTCGCCAGCTATGATTCCCCGCCTCTGATTCCCTGCGTCTGATTCCCTGCCTCTGATTCCCAGCCTCTGATTCCCCTTCTCTGATTCACCACCTCTGAATCCCCACCTCTGATTCCCCATCTCTGATTCCGCACATCCGATTCCCTGCCTCTGATTCCCAGCCTCTGATTCCCCGCCTCTGATTCGCAACCTCTAATTCCCCACCTCTGTTTCCCCATATCTGATTCCCCGCCTCTGTTTCCCTGCCTCTGATTCCCGGCCTCTGTTTCCCCATATCTGATTCCCCTCCTCTGATTCCCCGCCTTTTATTCCCGGCCTCTGATTCCCTGCCACTGATTCCCCGCCCCTGATTCCCCACCTCTGATTCCCCATATCTGATTCCCCGCCTCTGTTTCCCCAGCTCTGATTCCCCACCTCTGATTCCCCAGCTCTGATTCCCTCCCACTGATTCCCCGCCCCTGATTCCCCACCTCTGATTCCCCATATCTGATTCCCCGCCTCTGTTTCCCCAGCTCTGATTCCCTGCCTCTGATTCCCTGCCCTGATTCCCCATCTCTGTTTCACCGCCTTTGATTCGCCACCTCTGATTCCCCATATCTGATTCCCCGCCTCTGTTTCCCCGCCTCTGATTCCCTGCCTCTGATTCCCAACCTCTGATTCCACACCTCTGATTCCCCATATCTGATTCCCCGCCTCTATTTCCCAATATCTGATTCCCCGCCTCTGATTCCCCAACTCTGATTCCCCGCCTCTGATTCCCCAACTCTGATTCCCCGCCTCTGATTCCCGGCGTCCGATTCCCTGCCTCTGATTCCCCGCCTCTGATTCGCCATCTCTGATTCCCCGCCTCTGATTCCCCGTGTCTGATTCCCTGCCTCTGATTCCCCATATCTGATTACCCGCCTCTGTTACCCCAGCTCTGATTCCCCACCTCTGATTCCCCAGCTCTGATTCCCTGCCACTGATTCCCCGCCCCTGATTCCCCACCTCTGATTCCCCATATCTGATTCCCCGCCTCTGTTTCCCCAGCTCTGATTCCCTGCCTCTGATTCCCTGCCCTGATTCCCCATCTCTGTTTCACCGCCTTTGATTCGCCACCTCTGATTCCCCATATCTGATTCCCCGCCTCTGTTTCCCCGCCTCTGATTCCCTGCCTCTGATTCCCAACCTCTGATTCCACACCTCTGATTCCCCATATCTGATTCCCCGCCTCTATTTCCCCATATCTGATTCCCCGCCTCTGATTCACCAACTCTGATTCCCCGCCTCTGATTCCCCAACTCTGATTCCCCGCCTCTGATTCCCGGCGTCCGATTCCCTGCCTCTGATTCCCCGCCTCTGATTCGCCATCTCTGATTCCCCGCCTCTGATTCCCCGTGTCTGATTCCCTGCCTCTGATTCCCCACCTCAGATTCCCCGCCTCTGATTCCCTGCCACTGATTCCCTGCCCCTGATTCCCCACCTCTGATTCCCCATATCTGATTCCCCGCCTCTGTTTCCCCGCCTCTGATTCCCCGCCTCTGATTCCCCATATCTGATTCCCTGCCTCTGATTCCACAACTCTGATTCCCCGCCTCTGATTCCCCAGCTCTGAAACCCCGCCTCTGATTCCCCGCGTCTGATTCCCTCCCTCTGATTCCCCGCCTTGATTCCCCATCTCTGATTCACAACCTCTGATTCCCCACCTATGATTCCCCATATCTGATTCCCCGCCTCTGTTTCCCCGCCTCTGATTCCCCGCCTCTGATTCCCCATATCTGATTCCCCGGCTCTGATTGCCCACCTCTGATTCCCCGCCTCTGATTCGCCAGCTCTGATTTCCCGCCTCTGAATCCCCGCATCTGATTCCCTGCCTCTGATTCCCCGCCTCTGATTCCCCATCTCTGATTCACCGCCTTTGATTCCCCACCTCTGATTCTCCATATCTGATTCCCCACCTCTGTTTCCCCGCCTCTGATTCCCCGCCTCTGATTCTCCATATCTCATTCCCCGCCTCTGAATCCCCATCTCTGATTCCCGGACTCTGATTCCCCACCTCTGATTCCCGGCCTCTTATTCCCAGCATCTGATTCCCGGCCTCTGATTCCCGGCCTCTGATTCCCCGCTTCTGATTCTGATTCCCTGCCTCTGATTCCCCATCTCTGATTCCGCACATTTGATTCCCTGCCTCTGATTCCCCACCTCTGATTCCCCATATCTGATTCCCCGCCTCTGTTTCCCCGCCTCTGATTCCCCGCCTCTGTTTCCCCATATCTAATTCCCCACCTCTGATGCCCCAACTCTGATTCCCCGCCTCTGATTCCCCAGCTCTGATTCCCCGCCTCTGATTCCCCGCAACCGATTCCCCATGTCTGATTCCCCGCCTCTGTTTCCCCGCCTCTGATTCCCCGCCTCTGTTTCCCCATATCTGATTCCCCGCCTCTGATTCCCCAGCTCTGATTCCCTGCCTCTGATTCCCCGCGTTCTATTCGCTGCCTCTGATTCCCCTCCTGTGATTCCCCATCTCTGATTCACCACCTCTGATTCCCCACCTCTGATTCCCCATATCTAATTCCCCGCCTCTGCTTGCCCGCCTCTCATTCCCCGCCTCTGTTTCCCCATATCTGATTCCCCGCCTCTGAATCCCCAACTCTGATTCCCTGCCTCTGATTCACCAGCTCTGATTCCCCGCCTTTGATTCCCCCCGTCTGATTCCCAGCCTCTGAATCCCCGTCTGATTTCTTGCCTCTGATTCCCCGCCTCTGATTCCCCATCTCTGATTCACTGCCTCTGATTCCCCACATCTGATTCCCCATCTCTGATTCCGCACAACCGATTCCCTGCCTCTGATTCCCCGACTCTGATTCCACACCTCTGATTCCCCAGCTCTGATTCCCCGCATCTGATTCCCCGCGTCTGATTCCCTGCCTGTGATTCCCCGCCTCTGATTCCCCATCTCTGATTCCCCACCTCTGATTCCCCGTGTCTGATTCCCTTCCTTTGATTCCCCGCCTCTGATTCCCCGCCTCTGATTCCCTGCCACTGATTCCCCGCCCCTGATTCCCCACCTCTGATTCCCCATATCTTATTCCCCGCCAATGTTTCCCCCCCTCTGATTCCCAGCCTCTGATTCCCCATATCTGATTCCCTGCCTCTGATTCCCCATATCTGATTCCCCGCCTCTATTTCCCCATATCTGCTTCGCCGCCTCTGATTCCCCAACTCTGATTCCCCGCCTCTGATTCCCCAGCTCTGATTTCCCGCCTCTGATTCCCGGCATCCGATTCCCTGCCTCTGATTCCCCGCCTCTGATTCCCCATCTCTGATTCCCCGCCTCTGATTCCCCGTGTCTGATTCCCTGCCTCTGATTCCCCGCCTCTGATTCCCCATATCTGATTCCCCGCCTCTGTTTTCCCGCCTCTGATTCCCTGCCTCTGATTCCCCATATCTGATTCCCCGCCTCTGATTCCCCAACTCTGATTCCCCGCCTCTGATTCCCCAGCTCTGAATCCCCGCCTCTGATTCCCCGCGTCTGATTCCCTGCCTCTGATTCCCCGCCTCTGATTCCCCATCTGTGATTCACAACCTCTGATGCCCCACCTCTGATTCCCCATATCCGATTCCCCGCCTCTGTTTCCTCGCCTCTGATTCCCCGCCTCTGATTCCCCATATCTGATTCCCCGCCTCTGATTGCCCACCTCTGATTCCCCGCGTCTGATTCCCTGCCTCTGATTCCACGCCTCTGATTCCCCATCTCTGATTCACCACCTCTGATTCCCGGCCTCTGATTCCCCATCTCTGATTCCGCACATCCGATTCCCTGCCTATGATTCCCCACCTCTGATTCCCCGCCTCTGATTCCCCATATCTGATTCCCTGCCTCTGTTTCCCCGCCTCTGATTCCCCACATCTGTTTCCCCATATCTGATTCCCCGCCTCTGATTCCCCAACTCTAATACCCCGCCTCTGATTCCCCAGCTCTGATTCCCCGCCTCTGATTCCCCGCATCTGATTCCCTGCCGCTGATTCCCCGCCTCTGATTCCGGCCTCTGATTCCCGGCCTCTGATTCCCTGCTTCTGATTCTGATTCCCTGCCTCTGATTCCCCATCTCTGATTCCGCACATCTGATTCCTTGCCTCTGATTCCCCACCTCTGATTCCCCATATCTGATTCCCCGCCTGGGTTTCCCCGCCTCTGATTCCCCGCCTCTGTTTCCCAATATCTAAGTCCCCGCCTCTGATTCCCCAAATCTGATTCCCCACCTCTGATTCCCCAGCTCTGATTCCCCGCCTCTGATTCCCCGCATCTGATTCCCTGCATCTGATTCCAAGCCTCTGATTCCCTGCCTCTGATTCCCAACCTCTGATTCCCCACCTCTGATTCCCCATATCTGATTCCCCGCCTCTGTTTCCCCGCCTCGGATTCCCCGCCTCTGTTTCCCCATATCTGATTCCCGGCCTCTGATTCCACGCCTCTGATTCCCCGCCTCTGATTCCCTGCCTCTGATTCCCCATCTCCGATTCCGCACATCTGATTCCCTTCCTCTGATTCCCCGCCTCTGATTCCCCGCCTCTGATTCCCTGCCTCTGATTCCCAACCTCGGATTCCCCACCTCTGATTCCCCATATCTGATTCCCCGCCTCTGTTTCCCCGCCTCTGTTTCCCCGCCTCTGATTCCCCGCCTCTGTTTCCCTATATCTAATTCCCCACCTCTGATGCCCAAACTCTGATTCCCCGCCTCTGATTCCCCAGCTCTGATTCCCCGCCTCTGATTCCCTGCATCCGATTCCCCATATCTGATTCCCCGCCTCTGTTTCCCCGCCACTGATTCCCCGCCTCTGATTCCCCGCATCTGATTCCCCAACTCTGATTCCCCGCCTCTGATTCCCGGCGTCCGATTCCCTGCCTCTGATTCCCCGCCTCTGATTCGCCATCTCTGATTCCCCGCCTCTGATTCCCCGTGTCTGATTCCCTGCCTCTGATTCCCCATATCTGATTACCCGCCTCTGTTACCCCAGCTCTGATTCCCCACCTCTGATTCCCCAGCTCTGATTCCCTGCCACTGATTCCCCGCCCCTGATTCCCCACCTCTGATTCCCCATATCTGATTCCCTCCTCTGTTTCCCCAGCTCTGATTCCCTGCCTCTGATTCCCTGCCCTGATTCCCCATCTCTGTTTCACCGCCTTTGATTCGCCACCTCTGATTCCCCATATCTGATTCCCCGCCTCTGTTTCCCCGCCTCTGATTCCCTGCCTCTGATTCCCAACCTCTGATTCCACACCTCTGATTCCCCATATCTGATTCCCCGCCTCTATTTCCCCATATCTGATTCCCCGCCTCTGATTCACCAACTCTGATTCCCCGCCTCTGATTCCCCAACTCTGATTCCCCGCCTCTGATTCCCGGCGTCCGATTCCCTGCCATTGATTCCCCGCCTCTGATTCGCCATCTCTGATTCCCCGCCTCTGATTCCCCGTGTCTGATTCCCTGCCTCTGATTCCCCACCTCAGATTCCCCGCCTCTGATTCCCTGCCACTGATTCCCTGCCCCTGATTCCCCACCTCTGATTCCCCATATCTGATTCCCCGCCTCTGTTTCCCCGCCTCTGATTCCCCGCCTCTGATTCCCCATAACTGATTCCCTGCCTCTGATTCCACAACTCTGATTCCCCGCCTCTGATTCCCCAGCTCTGAAACCCCGCCTCTGATTCCCCGCGTCTGATTCCCTCCCTCTGATTCCCCGCCTTGATTCCCCATCTCTGATTCACAACCTCTGATTCCCCACCTCTGATTCCCCATATCTGATTCCCCGCCTCTGTTTCCCCGCCTCTGATTCCCCGCCTCTGATTCCCCATATCTGATTCCCCGGCTCTGATTGCCCACCTCTGATTCCCCGCCTCTGATTCGCCAGCTCTGATTCCCCGCCTCTGAATCCCCGCATCTGATTCCCTGCCTCTGATTCCCCGCCTCTGATTCCCCATCTCTGATTCACCGCCTTTGATTCCCCACCTCTGATTCTCCATATCTGATTCCCCACCTCTGTTTCCCCGCCTCTGATTCCCCGCCTCTGATTCTCCATATCTCATTCCCCGCCTCTGAATCCCCATCTCTGATTCCCGGACTCTGATTCCCCACCTCTGATTCCCGGCCTCTTATTCCCAGCATCTGATTCCCGGCCTCTGATTCCCGGCCTCTGATTCACCGCTTCTGATTCTGATTCCCTGCCTCTGATTCCCCATCTCTGATTCCGCACATTTGATTCCCTGCCTCTGATTCCCCACCTCTGATTCCCCATATCTGATTCCCCGCCTCTGTTTCCCCGCCTCTGATTCCCCGCCTCTGTTTCCCCATATCTAATTCCCCACCTCTGATGCCCCAACTCTGATTCCCCGCCTCTGATTCCCCAGCTCTGATTCCCCGCCTCTGATTCCCCGCAACCGATTCCCCATGTCTGATTCCCCGCTTCTGTTTCCCCGCCTCTGATTCCCCGCCTCTGTTTCCCCATATCTGATTCCCCGCCTCTGATTCCCCAGCTCTGATTCCCTGCCTCTGATTCCCCGCGTTCTATTCGCTGCCTCTGATTCCCCTCCTGTGATTCCCCATCTCTGATTCACCACCTCTGATTCCCCACCTCTGATTCCCCATATCTAATTCCCCGCCTCTGCTTGCCCGCCTCTCATTCCCCGCCTCTGTTTCCCCATATCTGATTCCCCGCCTCTGAATCCCCAACTCTGATTCCCTGCCTCTGATTCACCAGCTCTGATTCCCCGCCTTTGATTCCCCCCGTCTGATTCCCAGCCTCTGAATCCCCGTCTGATTTCTTGCCTCTGATTCCCCGCCTCTGATTCCCCATCTCTGATTCACTGCCTCTGATTCCCCACATCTGATTCCCCATCTCTGATTCCGCACAACCGATTCCCTGCCTCTGATTCCCCGACTCTGATTCCACACCTCTGATTCCCCAGCTCTGATTCCCCGCATCTGATTCCCCGCGTCTGATTCCCTGCCTGTGATTCCCCGCCTCTGATTCGCAAGCTCTGATTCCCCGCCTCTGAATCCCCGCATCTGATTCCCCATCTCTGATTCACCGCCTTTGATTCCCCACCTCTGATTCTCCATATCTGATTCCCCACCTCTGTTTCCCCGCCTCTGATTCCCCGCCTCTGATTCTCCATATCTCATTCCCCGCCTCTGAATCCCCATCTCTGATTCCCGGACTCTGATTCCCCACCTCTGATTCCCGGCCTCTTATTCCCAGAATCTGATTCCCGGCCTCTGATTCCCGGCCTCTGATTCCCCGCTTCTGATTCAGATTCCCTGCCTCTGATTCCCCATCTCTGATTCCGCACATCTGATTCCCTGCCTCTGAATCCCCACCTCTGATTCCCCATATCTGATTCCGCACATCCGATTCCCTGCCTCTGATTCCCCGCCTCTGATATCCCGCCTCTGATTCGCAACCTCTAATTCCCCACCTCTGATTTCCCATATCTGATTCCCCGCCTCTGTTTCCCTGCCTCTGATTCCCGGCCTCTGTTTCCCCATATCTGATTCCCCTCCTCTGATTCCCCAACTCTGATTCCCCGCCTCTGATTCCCCAGCTTTGATTCCCCGCCTCTGATTCCCTGCATCTGATTCCCTGCCTCTGATTCCCAGCCTCTGATTCCCCTTCTCTGATTCACCACCTCTGAATCCCCACCTCTGATTCCCCATCTCCGATTCCGCACATCCGATTCCCTGCCTCTGATTCCCCGCCTTTTATTCCCGGCCTCTGATTCCCTGCCACTGATTCCCTGCTTCTGATTCTGATTCCCTGCCTCTGATTCCCCATCTCTGATTCCGCACATCTGATTCCCTGCCTCTGATTCCCCACCTCTGATTCCCCATATCTGATTCCCCGCCTCTGTTTCCCCGCCTCTGATTCCCCGCCTCTGTTTCCCGATATCTGATTCCCCGCCTCTGATTCCCCAACTCTGATTCCCCTCCTCTAATTCGCCAGCTATGATTCCCCGCCTCTGATTCCCTGCGTCTGATTCCCTGCCTCTGATTCCCAGCCTCTTATTCCCTTTCTCTGATTCACCACCTCTGAATCCCCACCTCTGATTCCCCATCTCTGATTCCGCACATCCGATTCCCTGCCTCTGATTCCCAGCCTCTGATTCCCCGCCTCTGATTCGCAACCACTAATTCCCCACCTCTGATTCCCCATATCTGATTCCCCGCCTCTGTTTCCCTGCCTCTGATTCCCGGCCTCTGTTTCCCCATATCTGATTCCCCTCCTCTGATTCCCCAACTCTGATTCCCCGCCTCTGATTCCCCAGCTCTGATTCCCCGCCTTTTATTCCCGGCCTCTGATTCCCTGCCACTGATTCCCCGCCCCTGATTCCCCACCTCTGATTCCCCATATCTGATTCCCCGCCTCTGTTTCCCCAGCTCTGATTCCCCACCTCTGATCCCCCAGCTCTGATTCCCTGCCACTGATTCCCCGCCCCTGATTCCCCACCTCTGATTCCCCATATCTGATTCCCCGCCTCTGTTTCCCCAGCTCTGATTCCCTGCCTCTGATTCCCTGCCCTGATTCCCCATCTCTGTTTCACCGCCTTTGATTCGCCACCTCTGATTCCCCATATCTGATTCCCCGCCTCTGTTTCCCCGCCTCTGATTCCCTGCCTCTGATTCCCAACCTCTGATTCCACACCTCTGATTCCCCATATCTGATTCCCCGCCTCTATGTCCCCATATCTGATTCCCCGCCTCTGATTCCCCAACTCTGATTCCCCGCCTCTGATTCCCCAACTCTGATTCCCCGCCTCTGATTCCCGGCGTCCGATTCCCTGCCTCTGATTCCCCACCTCTGATTCGCCATCTCTGATTCCCCGCCTCTGATTCCCCGTGTCTGATTCCCTGCCTCTGATTCCCCATATCTGATTCCCCGCCTCTGTTTCCCCAGCTCTGATTCCCCACCTCTGATTCCCCAGCTCTGATTCCCTGCCACTGATTCCCCGCCCCTGATTCCCCACCTCTGATTCCCCATATCTGATTCCCCGCCTCTGTTTCCCCAGCTCTGATTCCCTGCCTCTGATTCCCTGCCCTGATTCCCCATCTCTGTTTCACCGCCTTTGATTCGCCACCTCTGATTCCCCATATCTGATTCCCCGCCTCTGTTTCCCCGCCTCTGATTCCCTGCCTCTGATTCCCAACCTCTGATTCCACACCTCTGATTCCCCATATCTGATTCCCCGCCTCTATTTCCCCATATCTGATTCCCCGCCTCTGATTCACCAACTCTGATTCCCCGCCTCTGATTCCCCAACTCTGATTCCCCGCCTCTGATTCCCGGCGTCCGATTCCCTGCCTCTGATTCCCCGCCTCTGATTCGCCATCTCTGATTCCCCGCCTCTGATTCCCCGTGTCAGATTCCCTGCCTCTGATTCCCTGCCTCAGATTCCCCGCCTCTGATTCCCTGCCACTGATTCCCTGCCCCTGATTCCCCACCTCTGATTCCCCATATCTGATTCCCCGCCTCTGTTTCCCCGCCTCTGATTCCCCGCCTCTGATTCCCCATATCTGATTCCCTGCCTCTGATTCCACAACTCTGATTCCCCGCCTCTGATTCCCCAGCTCTGAAACCCCGCCTCTGATTCCCCGCGTCTGATTCCCTCCCTCTGATTCCCCGCCTTGATTCCCCATCTCTGATTCACAACCTCTGATTCCCCACCTCTGATTCCCCATATCTGATTCCCCGCCTCTGTTTCCCCGCCTCTGATTCCCCGCCTCTGATTCCCCATATCTGATTCCCCGGCTCTGATTGCCCACCTCTGATTCCCCGCCTCTGATTCGCAAGCTCTGATTCCCCGCCTCTGAATCCCCGCATCTGATTCCCTGCCTCTGATTCCCCGCCTCTGATTCTCCATCTCTGATTCACCGCCTTTGATTCCCCACCTCTGATTCTCCATATCTGATTCCCCACCTCTGTTTCCCCGCCTCTGATTCCCCGCCTCTGATTCTCCATATCTCATTCCCCGCCTCTGAATCCCCATCTCTGATTCCCGGACTCTGATTCCCCACCTCTGATTCCCGGCCTCTTATTCCCAGAATCTGATTCCCGGCCTCTGATTCCCGGCCTCAGATTCCCCGCCTCTGATTCCCTGCCACTGATTCCCTGCCCCTGATTCCCCACCTCTGATTCCCCATATCTGATTCCCCGCCTCTGTTTCCCCGCCTCTGATTCCCCGCCTCTGATTCCCCATATCATATTCCCTGCCTCTGATTCCACAACTCTGATTCCCCGCCTCTGATTCCCCAGCTCTGAAACCCCGCCTCTGATTCCCCGCGTCTGATTCCCTCCCTCTGATTCCCCGCCTTGATTCCCCATCTCTGATTCACAACCTCTGATTCCCCACCTCTGATTCCCCATATCTGATTCCCCGCCTCTGTTTCCCCGCCTCTGATTCCCCGCCTCTGATTCCCCATATCTGATTCCCCGGCTCTGATTGCCCACGTCTGATTCCCCGCCTCTGATTCGCAAGCTCTGATTCCCCGCCTCTGAATCCCCGCATCTGATTCCCTGCCTCTGATTCCCCGCCTCTGATTCCCCATCTCTGATTCACCGCCTTTGATTCCCCACCTCTGATTCTCCATATCTGATTCCCCACCTCTGTTTCCCCGCCTCTGATTCCCCGTCTCTGATTCTCCATATCTCATTCCCCGCCTCTGAATCCCCATCTCTGATTCCCGGACTCTGATTCCCCACCTCTGATTCCCGGCCTCTTATTCCCAGAATCTGATTCCCGGCCTCTGATTCCCGGCCTCTGATTCCCCGCTTCTGATTCAGATTCCCTGCCTCTGATTCCCCATCTCTGATTCCGCACATCTGATTCCCTGCCTCTGAATCCCCACCTCTGATTCCCCATATCTGATTCCGCACATCCGATTCCCTGCCTCTGATTCCCCGCCTCTGATATCCCGCCTCTGATTCGCAACCTCTAATTCCCCACCTCTGATTTCCCATATCTGATTCCCCGCCTCTGTTTCCCTGCCTCTGATTCCCGGCCTCTGTTTCCCCATATCTGATTCCCCTCCTCTGATTCCCCAACTCTGATTCCCCGCCTCTGATTCCCCAGCTTTGATTCCCCGCCTCTGATTCCCTGCATCTGATTCCCTGCCTCTGATTCCCAGCCTCTGATTCCCCTTCTCTGATTCACCACCTCTGAATCCCCACCTCTGATTCCCCATCTCCGATTCCGCACATCCGATTCCCTGCCTCTGATTCCCCGCCTTTTATTCCCGGCCTCTGATTCCCTGCCACTGATTCCCTGCTTCTGATTCTGATTCCCTGCCTCTGATTCCCCATCTCTGATTCCGCACATCTGATTCCCTGCCTCTGATTCCCCACCTCTGATTCCCCATATCTGATTCCCCGCCTCTGTTTCCCCGCCTCTGATTCCCCGCCTCTGTTTCCCGATATCTGATTCCCCGCCTCTGATTCCCCAACTCTGATTCCCCTCCTCTAATTCGCCAGCTATGATTCCCCGCCTCTGATTCCCTGCGTCTGATTCCCTGCCTCTGATTCCCAGCCTCTTATTCCCCTTCTCTGATTCACCACCTCTGAATCCCCACCTCTGATTCCCCATCTCTGATTCCGCACATCCGATTCCCTGCCTCTGATTCCCAGCCTCTGATTCCCCGCCTCTGATTCGCAACCACTAATTCCCCACCTCTGATTCCCCATATCTGATTCCCCGCCTCTGTTTCCCTGCCTCTGATTCCCGGCCTCTGTTTCCCCATATCTGATTCCCCTCCTCTGATTCCCCAACTCTGATTCCCCGCCTCTGATTCCCCAGCTCTGATTCCCCGCCTTTTACTCCCGGCCTCTGATTCCCTGCCACTGATTCCCCGCCCCTGATTCCCCACCTCTGATTCCCCATATCTGATTCCCCGCCTCTGTTTCCCCAGCTCTGATTCCCCACCTCTGATCCCCCAGCTCTGATTCCCTGCCACTGATTCCCCGCCCCTGATTCCCCACCTCTGATTCCCCATATCTGATTCCCCGCCTCTGTTTCCCCAGCTCTGATTCCCTGCCTCTGATTCCCTGCCCTGATTCCCCATCTCTGTTTCACCGCCTTTGATTTGCCACCTCTGATTCCCCATATCTGATTCCCCGCCTCTGTTTCCCCGCCTCTGATTCCCTGCCTCTGATTCCCAACCTCTGATTCCACACCTCTGATTCCCCATATCTGATTCCCCGCCTCTATGTCCCCATATCTGATTCCCCGCCTCTGATTCCCCAACTCTGATTCCCCGCCTCTGATTCCCCAACTCTGATTCCCCGCCTCTGATTCCCGGCGTCCGATTCCCTGCCTCTGATTCCCCGCCTCTGATTCGCCATCTCTGATTCCCCGCCTCTGATTCCCCGTGTCTGATTCCCTGCCTCTGAATCCCCATATCTGATTCCCCGCCTCTGTTTCCCCAGCTCTGATTCCCCACCTCTGATTCCCCAGCTCTGATTCCCTGCCACTGATTCCCCGCCCCTGATTCCCCACCTCTGATTCCCCATATCTGATTCCCCGCCTCTGTTTCCCCAGCTCTGATTCCCTGCCTCTGATTCCCTGCCCTGATTCCCCATCTCTGTTTCACCGCCTTTGATTCGCCACCTCTGATTCCCCATATCTGATTCCCCGCCTCTGTTTCCCCGCCTCTGATTCCCTGCCTCTGATTCCCAACCTCTGATTCCACACCTCTGATTCCCCATATCTGATTCCCCGCCTCTATTTCCCCATATCTGATTCCCCGCCTCTGATTCACCAACTCTGATTCCCCGCCTCTGATTCCCCAACTCTGATTCCCCGCCTCTGATTCCCGGCGTCCGATTCCCTGCCTCTGATTCCCCGCCTCTGATTCGCCATCTCTGATTCCCCGCCTCTGATTCCCCGTGTCAGATTCCCTGCCTCTGATTCCCCGCCTCAGATTCCCCGCCTCTGATTCCCTGCCACTGATTCCCTGCCCCTGATTCCCCACCTCTGATTCCCCATATCTGATTCCCCGCCTCTGTTTCCCCGCCTCTGATTCCCCGCCTCTGATTCCCCATATCTGATTCCCTGCCTCTGATTCCACAACTCTGATTCCCCGCCTCTGATTCCCCAGCTCTGAAACCCCGCCTCTGATTCCCCGCGTCTGATTCCCTCCCTCTGATTCCCCGCCTTGATTCCCCATCTCTGATTCACAACCTCTGATTCCCCACCTCTGATTCCCCATATCTGATTCCCCGCCTCTGTTTCCCCGCCTCTGATTCCCCGCCTCTGATTCCCCATATCTGATTCCCCGGCTCTGATTGCCCACCTCTGATTCCCCGTCTCTGATTCGCAAGCTCTGATTCCCCGCCTCTGAATCCCCGCATCTGATTCCCTGCCTCTGATTCCCCGCCTCTGATTCCCCATCTCTGATTCACCGCCTTTGATTCCCCACCTCTGATTCTCCATATCTGATTCCCCACCTCTGTTTCCCCGCCTCTGATTCCCCGCCTCTGATTCTCCATATCTCATTCCCCGCCTCTGAATCCCCATCTCTGATTCCCGGACTCTGATTCCCCACCTCTGATTCCCGGCCTCTTATTCCCAGAATCTGATTCCCGGCCTCTGATTCCCGGCCTCTGATTCCCCGCTTCTGATTCTGATTCCCTGCCTCTGATTCCCCATCTCTGATTCCGCACATCTGATTCCCTGCCTCTGAATCCCCACCTCTGATTCCCCATATCTGATTCCGCACATCCGATTCCCTGCCTCTGATTCCCCGCCTCTGATATCCCGCCTCTGATTCGCAACCTCTAATTCCCCACCTATTTCCCATATCTGATTCCCCGCCTCTGTTTCCCTGCCTCTGATTCCCGGCCTCTGTTTCCCCATATCTGATTCCCCTCCTCTGATTCCCCAACTCTGATTCCCCGCCTCTGATTCCCCAGCTTTGATTCCCCGCCTTTTATTCCCGGCCTCTGATTCCCTGCCACTGATTCCCCGCCTCTGATTCCCCACCTCTGATTCCCCATATCTGATTCCCCGCCTCTGTTTCCCCACCTCTGATTCCCGGCCTCTTATTCCCAGCATCTGATTCCCGGCCTCTGATTCCCAGCCTCTGATTCCCCGCCTCTGATTCCCCATCTCTGATTCCCCGCCTCTGATTCCCCGTGTCTGATTCCCTGCCTCTGATTCCCCGTCTCTGATTCCCCGCGTCTGATTCCCTGCCACTGATTCCCTGCCCCTGATTCCCCACCTCTGATTCCCCATATCTGATTCCCCGCCTCTGTTTCCCCAACTCTGATTCCCTTCCTCTATTTCGCCAGCTATGATTCCCCGCCTCTGATTCCCTGCCACTGATTCCCTGCCCCTGATTCCCCACCTCTGATTCCCCATATATGATTCCCCGCCTCTGATTCCCCAACTCTGATTCCCCTCCTCTAATTCGCCAGCTATGATTCCCCGCCTCTGATTCCCTGCGTCTGATTCCCTGCCTCTGATTCCCAGCCTCTGATTCCCCTTCTCTGATTCACCACCTCTGAATCCCCACCTCTGATTCCCCATCTCTGATTCCGTACATCCGATTCCCTGCCTCTGATTCCCCGCCTCTGATTCCCCGCCTCTGATTCCCCGCCTCTGATTCCCCGCGTCTGATTCCCTGCCACTGATTCCCTGCCCCTGATTCCCCACCTCTGATTCCCCATATCTGATTCCCCGCCTCTGTTTCCCCACCTCTGATTCCCCGCCTCTGTTTCCCCATATCTGATTCCCCGCCTCTGATTCCCCAACTCTGATTCCCCTCCTCTAATTCGCCAGCTATGATTCCCCGCCTCTGATTCCCTGCATCTGATTCCCTGCCTCTGATTCCCAGCCTCTGATTCCCCTTCTCTGATTCACCACCTCTGAATCCCCACCTCTGATTCCCCATCTCTGATTCCGCACATCCGATTCCCTGCCTCTGATTCCCCGCCTTTTATTCCCGGCCTCTGATTCCCTGCCACTGATTCCCTGCTTCTGATTCTGATTCCCTGCCTCTGATTCCCCATCTCTGATTCCGCACATCTGATTCCCTGCCTCTGATTCCCCACCTCTGATTCCCCATATCTGATTCCCCGCCTCTGTTTCCCCACCTCTGATTCCCCGCCTCTGTTTCCCGATATCTGATTCCCCGCCTCTGATTCCCCAACTCTGATTCCCCTCCTCTAATTCGCCAGCTATGATTCCCCGCCTCTGATTCCCTGCGTCTGATTCCCTGCCTCTGATTCCCAGCCTCTGATTCCCCTTCTCTGATTCACCACCTCTGAATCCCCACCTCTGATTCCCCATCTCTGATTCCGCACATCCGATTCCCTGCCTCTGATTCCCAGCCTCTGATTCCCCGCCTCTGATTCGCAACCTCTAATTCCCCACCTCTGATTCCCCATATCTGATTCCCCGCCTCTGTTTCCCTGCCTCTGATTCCCGGCCTCTGTTTCCCCATATCTGATTCCCCTCCTCTGATTCCCCGCCTTTTATTCCCGGCCTCTGATTCCCTGCCACTGATTCCCCGCCCCTGATTCCCCACCTCTGATTCTCCATATCTGATTCCCCGCCTCTGTTTCCCCAGCTCTGATTCCCCACCTCTGATTCCCCAGCTCTGATTCCCTGCCACTGATTCCCCGCCCCTGATTCCCCACCTCTGATTCCCCATATCTGATTCCCCGCCTCTGTTTCCCCAGCTCTGATTCCCTGCCTCTGATTCCCTGCCCTGATTCCCCATCTCTGTTTCACCGCCTTTGATTCGCCACCTCTGATTCCCCATATCTGATTCCCCGCCTCTGTTTCCCCGCCTCTGATTCCCTGCCTCTGATTCCCAACCTCTGATTCCACACCTCTGATTCCCCATATCTGATTCCCCGCCTCTATTTCCCCATATCTGATTCCCCGCCTCTAATTCCCCAACTCTGATTCCCCGCCTCTGATTCCCCAACTCTGATTCCCCGCCTCTGATTCCCGGCGTCCGATTCCCTGCCTCTGATTCCCCGCCTCTGATTCGCCATCTCTGATTCTCCGCCTCTGATTCCCCGTGTCTGATTCCCTGCCTCTGATTCCCCATATCTGATTACCCGCCTCTGTTTCCCCAGCTCTGATTCCCCACCTCTGATTCCCCAGCTCTGATTCCCTGCCACTGATTCCCCGCCCCTGATTCACCACCTCTGATTCCCCATATCTGATTCCCCGCCTCTGTTTCCCCAGCTCAGATTCCCTGCCTCTGATTCCCTGCCCTGATTCCCCATCTCTGTTTCACCGCCTTTGATTCGCCACCTCTGATTCCCCATATCTGATTCCCCGCCTCTGTTTCCCCGCCTCTGATTCCCTGCCTCTGATTCCCAACCTCTGATTCCACACCTCTGATTCCCCATATCTGATTCCCCGCCTCTATTTCCCCATATCTGATTCCCCGCCTCTGATTCACCAACTCTGATTCCCCGCCTCTGATTCCCCAACTCTGATTCCCCGCCTCTGATTCCCGGCGTCCGATTCCCTGCCTCTGATTCCCCGCCTCTGATTCGCCATCTCTGATTCCACGCCTCTGATTCCCCGTGTCTGATTCCCTGCCTCTGATTCCCCGCCTCAGATTCCCCGCCTCTGATTCCCTGCCACTGATTCCCTGCCCCTGATTCCCCACCTCTGATTCCCCATATCTGATTCCCCGCCTCTGTTTCCCCGCCTCTGATTCCCCGCCTCTGATTCCCCATATCTGATTCCCTGCCTCTGATTCCACAACTCTGATTCCCCGCCTCTGATTCCCCAGCTCTGAAACCCCGCCTCTGATTCCCCGCGTCTGATTCCCTCCCTCTGATTCCCCGCCTTGATTCCCCATCTCTGATTCACAACCTCTGATTCCCCACCTCTGATTCCCCATATCTGATTCCCCGCCTCTGTTTCCCCGCCTCTGATTCCCCGCCTCTGATTCCCCATATCTGATTCCCCGGCTCTGATTGCCCACCTCTGATTCCCCGCCTCTGATTCGCAAGCTCTGATTCCCCGCCTCTGAATCCCCGCATCTGATTCCCTGCCTCTGATTCCCCGCCTCTGATTCCCCATCTCTGATTCACCGCCTTTGATTCCCCACCTCTGATTCTCCATATCTGATTCCCAACCTCTGTTTCCCCGCCTCTGATTCCCCGCCTCTGATTCTCCATATCTCATTCCCCGCCTCTGAATCCCCATCTCTGATTCCCGGACTCTGATTCCCCACCTCTGATTCCCGGCCTCTTATTCCCAGAATCTGATTCCCGGCCTCTGATTCCCGGCCTCTGATTCCCCGCTTCTGATTCAGATTCCCTGCCTCTGATTCCCCATCTCTGATTCCGCACATCTGATTCCCTGCCTCTGAATCCCCACCTCTGATTCCCCATATCTGATTCCGCACATCCGATTCCCTGCCTCTGATTCCCCGCCTCTGATATCCCGCCTCTGATTCGCAACCTCTAATTCCCCACCTCTGATTTCCCATATCTGATTCCCCGCCTCTGTTTCCCTGCCTCTGATTCCCGGCCTCTGTTTCCCCATATCTGATTCCCCTCCTCTGATTCCCCAACTCTGATTCCCCGCCTCTGATTCCCCAGCTTTGATTCCCCGCCTCTGATTCCCTGCATCTGATTCCCTGCCTCTGATTCCCAGCCTCTGATTCCCCTTCTCTGATTCACCACCTCTGAATCCCCACCTCTGATTCCCCATCTCCGATTCCGCACATCCGATTCCCTGCCTCTGATTCCCCGCCTTTTATTCCCGGCCTCTGATTCCCTGCCACTGATTCCCTGCTTCTGATTCTGATTCCCTGCCTCTGATTCCCCATCTCTGATTCCGCACATCTGATTCCCTGCCTCTGATTCCCCACCTCTGATTCCCCATATCTGATTCCCCGCCTCTGTTTCCCCGCCTCTGATTCCCCGCCTCTGTTTCCCGATATCTGATTCCCCGCCTCTGATTCCCTGCGTCTGATTCCCTGCCTCTGATTCCCAGCCTCTTATTCCCTTTCTCTGATTCACCACCTCTGAATCCCCACCTCTGATTCCCCATCTCTGATTCCGCACATCCGATTCCCTGCCTCTGATTCCCAGCCTCTGATTCCCCGCCTCTGATTCGCAACCACTAATTCCCCACCTCTGATTCCCCATATCTGATTCCCCGCCTCTGTTTCCCTGCCTCTGATTCCCGGCCTCTGTTTCCCCATATCTGATTCCCCTCCTCTGATTCCCCAACTCTGATTCCCCGCCTCTGATTCCCCAGCTCTGATTCCCCGCCTTTTATTCCCGGCCTCTGATTCCCTGCCACTGATTCCCCGCCCCTGATTCCCCACCTCTGATTCCCCATATCTGATTCCCCGCCTCTGTTTCCCCAGCTCTGATTCCCCACCTCTGATCCCCCAGCTCTGATTCCCTGCCACTGATTCCCCGCCCCTGATTCCCCACCTCTGATTCCCCATATCTGATTCCCCGCCTCTGTTTCCCCAGCTCTGATTCCCTGCCTCTGATTCCCTGCCCTGATTCCCCATCTCTGTTTCACCGCCTTTGATTCGCCACCTCTGATTCCCCATATCTGATTCCCCGCCTCTGTTTCCCCGCCTCTGATTCCCTGCCTCTGATTCCCAACCTCTGATTCCACACCTCTGATTCCCCATATCTGATTCCCCGCCTCTATGTCCCCATATCTGATTCCCCGCCTCTGATTCCCCAACTCTGATTCCCCGCCTCTGATTCCCCAACTCTGATTCCCCGCCTCTGATTCCCGGCGTCCGATTCCCTGCCTCTGATTCCCCACCTCTGATTCGCCATCTCTGATTCCCCGCCTCTGATTCCCCGTGTCTGATTCCCTGCCTCTGATTCCCCATATCTGATTCCCCGCCTCTGTTTCCCCAGCTCTGATTCCCCACCTCTGATTCCCCAGCTCTGATTCCCTGCCTCTGATTCCCTGCCCTGATTCCCCATCTCTGTTTCACCGCCTTTGATTCGCCACCTCTGATTCCCCATATCTGATTCCCCGCCTCTGTTTCCCCGCCTCTGATTCCCTGCCTCTGATTCCCAACCTCTGATTCCACACCTCTGATTCCCCATATCTGATTCCCCGCCTCTATTTCCCCATATCTGATTCCCCGCCTCTGATTCACCAACTCTGATTCCCCGCCTCTGATTCCCCAACTCTGATTCCCCGCCTCTGATTCCCGGCGTCCGATTCCCTGCCTCTGATTCCCCGCCTCTGATTCGCCATCTCTGATTCCCCGCCTCTGATTCCCCGTGTCAGATTCCCTGCCTCTGATTCCCCGCCTCAGATTCCCCGCCTCTGATTCCCTGCCACTGATTCCCTGCCCCTGATTCCCCACCTCTGATTCCCCATATCTGATTCCCCGCCTCTGTTTCCCCGCCTCTGATTCCCCGCCTCTGATTCCCCATATCTGATTCCCTGCCTCTGATTCCACAACTCTGATTCCCCGCCTCTGATTCCCCAGCTCTGAAACCCCGCCTCTGATTCCCCGCGTCTGATTCCCTCCCTCTGATTCCCCGCCTTGATTCCCCATCTCTGATTCACAACCTCTGATTCCCCACCTCTGATTCCCCATATCTGATTCCCCGCCTCTGTTTCCCCGCCTCTGATTCCCCGCCTCTGATTCCCCATATCTGATTCCCCGGCTCTGATTGCCCACCTCTGATTCCCAGCCTCTGATTCGCAAGCTCTGATTCCCCGCCTCTGAATCCCCGCATCTGATTCCCTGCCTCTGATTCCCCGCCTCTGATTCTCCATCTCTGATTCACCGCCTTTGATTCCCCACCTCTGATTCTCCATATCTGATTCCCCACCTCTGTTTCCCCGCCTCTGATTCCCCGCCTCTGATTCTCCATATCTCATTCCCCGCCTCTGAATCCCCATCTCTGATTGCCGGACTCTGATTCCCCACCTCTGATTCCCGGCCTCTTATTCCCAGAATCTGATTCCCGGCCTCTGATTCCCGGCCTCTGATTCCCTGCTTCTGATTCTGATTCCCTGCCTCTGATTCCCCATCTCTGATTCCGCACATCTTATTCCCTGCCTCTGAATCCCCACCTCTGATTCCCCATATCTGATTCCGCACATCCGATTCCCTGCCTCTGATTCCCCGCCTCTGATATCCCGCCTCTGATTCGCAACCTCTAATTCCCCACCTCTGATTTCCCATATCTGATTCCCCGCCTCTGTTTCCCTGCCTCTGATTCCCGGCCTCTGTTTCCCCATATCTGATTCCCCTCCTCTGATTCCCCAACTCTGATTCCCCGCCTCTGATTCCCCAGCTTTGATTCCCCGCCTTTTATTCCCGGCCTCTGATTCCCTGCCACTGATTCCCCGCCTCTGATTCCCCACCTCTGATTCCCCATATCTGATTCCCCGCCTCTGTTTCCCCACCTCTGATTCCCGGCCTCTTATTCCCAGCATCTGATTCCCGGCCTCTGATTCCCTGCCTCTGATTCCCCGCCTCTGATTCCCCATCTCTGATTCCCCGCCTCTGATTCCCCGTGTCTGATTCCCTGCCTCTGATTCCCCGTCTCTGATTCCCCGCGTCTGATTCCCTGCCACTGATTCCCTGCCCCTGATTCCCCACCTCTGATTCCCCATATCTGATTCCCCGCCTCTGTTTCCCCAACTCTGATTCCCTTCCTCTATTTCGCCAGCTATGATTCCCCGCCTCTGATTCCCTGCCACTGATTCCCTGCCCCTGATTCCCCACCTCTGATTCCCCATATATGATTCCCCGCCTCTGATTCCCCAACTCTGATTCCCCTCCTCTAATTCGCCAGCTATGATTCCCCGCCTCTGATTCCCTGCGTCTGATTCCCTGCCTCTGATTCCCAGCCTCTGATTCCCCTTCTCTGATTCACCACCTCTGAATCCCCACCTCTGATTCCCCATCTCTGATTCCGTACATCCGATTCCCTGCCTCTGATTCCCCGCCTCTGATTCCCCGCCTCTGATTCCCCGCCTCTGATTCCCCGCGTCTGATTCCCTGCCACTGATTCCCTGCCCCTGATTCCCCACCTCTGATTCCCCATATCTGATTCCCCGCCTCTGTTTCCCCACCTCTGATTCCCTGCCTCTGTTTCCCCATATCTGATTCCCCGCCTCTGATTCCCCAACTCTGATTCCCCTCCTCTAATTCGCCAGCTATGATTCCCCGCCTCTGATTCCCTGCATCTGATTCCCTGCCTCTGATTCCCAGCCTCTGATTCCCCTTCTCTGATTCACCACCTCTGAATCCCCACCTCTGATTCCCCATCTCTGATTCCGCACATCCGATTCCCTGCCTCTGATTCCCCGCCTTTTATTCCCGGCCTCTGATTCCCTGCCACTGATTCCCTGCTTCTGATTCTGATTCCCTGCCTCTGATTCCCCATCTCTGATTCCGCACATCTGATTCCCTGCCTCTGATTCCCCACCTCTGATTCCCCATATCTGATTCCCCGCCTCTGTTTCCCCACCTCTGATTCCCCGCCTCTGTTTCCCGATATCTGATTCCCCGCCTCTGATTCCCCAACTCTGATTCCCCTCCTCTAATTCGCCAGCTATGATTCCCCGCCTCTGATTCCCTGCATCTGATTCCCTGCCTCTGATTCCCAGCCTCTGATTCCCCTTCTCTGATTCACCACCTCTGAATCCCCACCTCTGATTCCCCATCTCTGATTCCGCACATCCGATTCCCTGCCTCTGATTCCCAGCCTCTGATTCCCCGCCTCTGATTCGCAACCTCTAATTCCCCACCTCTGATTCCCCATATCTGATTCCCCGCCTCTGTTTCCCTGCCTCTGATTCCCGGCCTCTGTTTCCCCATATCTGATTCCCCTCCTCTGATTCCCCGCCTTTTATTCCCGGCCTCTGATTCCCTGCCACTGATTCCCCGCCCCTGATTCCCCACCTCTGATTCCCCATATCTGATTCCCCGCCTCTGTTTCCCCAGCTCTGATTCCCCACCTCTGATTCCCCAGCTCTGATTCCCTGCCACTGATTCCCCGCCCCTGATTCCCCACCTCTGATTCCCCATATCTGATTCCCCGCCTCTGTTTCCCCAGCTCTGATTCCCTGCCTCTGATTCCCTGCCCTGATTCCCCATCTCTGTTTCACCGCCTTTGATTCGCCACCTCTGATTCCCCATATCTGATTCCCCGCCTCTGTTTCCCCGCCTCTGATTCCCTGCCTCTGATTCCCAACCTCTGATTCCACACCTCTGATTCCCCATATCTGATTCCCCGCCTCTATTTCCCAATATCTGATTCCCCGCCTCTGATTCCCCAACTCTGATTCCCCGCCTCTGATTCCCCAACTCTGATTCCCCGCCTCTGATTCCCGGCGTCCGATTCCCTGCCTCTGATTCCCCGCCTCTGATTCGCCATCTCTGATTCCCCGCCTCTGATTCCCCGTGTCTGATTCCCTGCCTCTGATTCCCCATATCTGATTACCCGCCTCTGTTACCCCAGCTCTGATTCCCCACCTCTGATTCCCCAGCTCTGATTCCCTGCCACTGATTCCCCGCCCCTGATTCCCCACCTCTGATTCCCCATATCTGATTCCCCGCCTCTGTTTCCCCAGCTCTGATTCCCTGCCTCTGATTCCCTGCCCTGATTCCCCATCTCTGTTTCACCGCCTTTGATTCGCCACCTCTGATTCCCCATATCTGATTCCCCGCCTCTGTTTCCCCGCCTCTGATTCCCTGCCTCTGATTCCCAACCTCTGATTCCACACCTCTGATTCCCCATATCTGATTCCCCGCCTCTATTTCCCCATATCTGATTCCCCGCCTCTGATTCACCAACTCTGATTCCCCGCCTCTGATTCCCCAACTCTGATTCCCCGCCTCTGATTCCCGGCGTCCGATTCCCTGCCTCTGATTCCCCGCCTCTGATTCGCCATCTCTGATTCCCCGCCTCTGATTCCCCGTGTCTGATTCCCTGCCTCTGATTCCCCACCTCAGATTCCCCGCCTCTGATTCCCTGCCACTGATTCCCTGCCCCTGATTCCCCACCTCTGATTCCCCATATCTGATTCCCCGCCTCTGTTTCCCCGCCTCTGATTCCCCGCCTCTGATTCCCCATATCTGATTCCCTGCCTCTGATTCCCCGTGTCTGATTCCCTGCCTCTGATTCCCCATATCTGATTCCCCGCCTCTGTTTCCCCAGCTCTGATTCCCCACCTCTGATTCCCCAGCTCTGATTCCCTGCCTCTGATTCCCTGCCCTGATTCCCCATCTCTGTTTCACCGCCTTTGATTCGCCACCTCTGATTCCCCATATCTGATTCCCCGCCTCTGTTTCCCCGCCTCTGATTCCCTGCCTCTGATTCCCAACCTCTGATTCCACACCTCTGATTCCCCATATCTGATTCCCCGCCTCTATTTCCCCATATCTGATTCCCCGCCTCTGATTCACCAACTCTGATTCCCCGCCTCTGATTCCCCAACTCTGATTCCCCGCCTCTGATTCCCGGCGTCCGATTCCCTGCCTCTGATTCCCCGCCTCTGATTCGCCATCTCTGATTCCCCGCCTCTGATTCCCCGTGTCAGATTCCCTGCCTCTGATTCCCCGCCTCAGATTCCCCGCCTCTGATTCCCTGCCACTGATTCCCTGCCCCTGATTCCCCACCTCTGATTCCCCATATCTGATTCCCCGCCTCTGTTTCCCCGCCTCTGATTCCCCGCCTCTGATTCCCCATATCTGATTCCCTGCCTCTGATTCCACAACTCTGATTCCCCGCCTCTGATTCCCCAGCTCTGAAACCCCGCCTCTGATTCCCCGCGTCTGATTCCCTCCCTCTGATTCCCCGCCTTGATTCCCCATCTCTGATTCACAACCTTTGATTCCCCACCTCTGATTCCCCATATCTGATTCCCCGCCTCTGTTTCCCCGCCTCTGATTCCCCGCCTCTGATTCCCCATATCTGATTCCCCGGCTCTGATTGCCCACCTCTGATTCCCAGCCTCTGATTCGCAAGCTCTGATTCCCCGCCTCTGAATCCCCGCATCTGATTCCCTGCCTCTGATTCCCCGCCTCTGATTCTCCATCTCTGATTCACCGCCTTTGATTCCCCACCTCTGATTCTCCATATCTGATTCCCCACCTCTGTTTCCCCGCCTCTGATTCCCCGCCTCTGATTCTCCATATCTCATTCCCCGCCTCTGAATCCCCATCTCTGATTGCCGGACTCTGATTCCCCACCTCTGATTCCCGGCCTCTTATTCCCAGAATCTGATTCCCGGCCTCTGATTCCCGGCCTCTGATTCCCTGCTTCTGATTCTGATTCCCTGCCTCTGATTCCCCATCTCTGATTCCGCACATCTGATTCCCTGCCTCTGAATCCCCACCTCTGATTCCCCATATCTGATTCCGCACATCCGATTCCCTGCCTCTGATTCCCCGCCTCTGATATCCCGCCTCTGATTCGCAACCTCTAATTCCCCACCTCTGATTTCCCATATCTGATTCCCCGCCTCTGTTTCCCTGCCTCTGATTCCCGGCCTCTGTTTCCCCATATCTGATTCCCCTCCTCTGATTCCCCAACTCTGATTCCCCGCCTCTGATTCCCCAGCTTTGATTCCCCGCCTTTTATTCCCGGCCTCTGATTCCCTGCCACTGATTCCCCGCCTCTGATTCCCCACCTCTGATTCCCCATATCTGATTCCCCGCCTCTGTTTCCCCACCTCTGATTCCCGGCCTCTTATTCCCAGCATCTGATTCCCGGCCTCTGATTCCCTGCCTCTGATTCCCCGCCTCTGATTCCCCATCTCTGATTCCCCGCCTCTGATTCCCCGTGTCTGATTCCCTGCCTCTGATTCCCCGTCTCTGATTCCCCGCGTCTGATTCCCTGCCACTGATTCCCTGCCCCTGATTCCCCACCTCTGATTCCCCATATCTGATTCCCCGCCTCTGTTTCCCCAACTCTGATTCCCTTCCTCTATTTCGCCAGCTATGATTCCCCGCCTCTGATTCCCTGCCACTGATTCCCTGCCCCTGATTCCCCACCTCTGATTCCCCATATATGATTCCCCGCCTCTGATTCCCCAACTCTGATTCCCCTCCTCTAATTCGCCAGCTATGATTCCCCGCCTCTGATTCCCTGCGTCTGATTCCCTGCCTCTGATTCCCAGCCTCTGATTCCCCTTCTCTGATTCACCACCTCTGAATCCCCACCTCTGATTCCCCATCTCTGATTCCGTACATCCGATTCCCTGCCTCTGATTCCCCGCCTCTGATTCCCCGCCTCTGATTCCCCGCCTCTGATTCCCCGCGTCTGATTCCCTGCCACTGATTCCCTGCCCCTGATTCCCCACCTCTGATTCCCCATATCTGATTCCCCGCCTCTGTTTCCCCACCTCTGATTCCCCGCCTCTGTTTCCCCATATCTGATTCCCCGCCTCTGATTCCCCAACTCTGATTCCCCTCCTCTAATTCGCCAGCTATGATTCCCCGCCTCTGATTCCCTGCATCTGATTCCCTGCCTCTGATTCCCAGCCTCTGATTCCCCTTCTCTGATTCACCACCTCTGAATCCCCACCTCTGATTCCCCATCTCTGATTCCGCACATCCGATTCCCTGCCTCTGATTCCCCGCCTTTTATTCCCGGCCTCTGATTCCCTGCCACTGATTCCCTGCTTCTGATTCTGATTCCCTGCCTCTGATTCCCCATCTCTGATTCCGCACATCTGATTCCCTGCCTCTGATTCCCCACCTCTGATTCCCCATATCTGATTCCCCGCCTCTGTTTCCCCACCTCTGATTCCCCGCCTCTGTTTCCCGATATCTGATTCCCCGCCTCTGATTCCCCAACTCTGATTCCCCTCCTCTAATTCGCCAGCTATGATTCCCCGCCTCTGATTCCCTGCATCTGATTCCCTGCCTCTGATTCCCAGCCTCTGATTCCCCTTCTCTGATTCACCACCTCTGAATCCCCACCTCTGATTCCCCATCTCTGATTCCGCACATCCGATTCCCTGCCTCTGATTCCCAGCCTCTGATTCCCCGCCTCTGATTCGCAACCTCTAATTCCCCACCTCTGATTCCCCATATCTGATTCCCCGCCTCTGTTTCCCTGCCTCTGATTCCCGGCCTCTGTTTCCCCATATCTGATTCCCCTCCTCTGATTCCCCGCCTTTTATTCCCGGCCTCTGATTCCCTGCCACTGATTCCCCGCCCCTGATTCCCCACCTCTGATTCCCCATATCTGATTCCCCGCCTCTGTTTCCCCAGCTCTGATTCCCCACCTCTGATTCCCCAGCTCTGATTCCCTGCCACTGATTCCCCGCCCCTGATTCCCCACCTCTGATTCCCCATATCTGATTCCCCGCCTCTGTTTCCCCAGCTCTGATTCCCTGCCTCTGATTCCCTGCCCTGATTCCCCATCTCTGTTTCACCGCCTTTGATTCGCCACCTCTGATTCCCCATATCTGATTCCCCGCCTCTGTTTCCCCGCCTCTGATTCCCTGCCTCTGATTCCCAACCTCTGATTCCACACCTCTGATTCCCCATATCTGATTCCCCGCCTCTATTTCCCAATATCTGATTCCCCGCCTCTGATTCCCCAACTCTGATTCCCCGCCTCTGATTCCCCAACTCTGATTCCCCGCCTCTGATTCCCGGCGTCCGATTCCCTGCCTCTGATTCCCCGCCTCTGATTCGCCATCTCTGATTCCCCGCCTCTGATTCCCCGTGTCTGATTCCCTGCCTCTGATTCCCCATATCTGATTACCCGCCTCTGTTACCCCAGCTCTGATTCCCCACCTCTGATTCCCCAGCTCTGATTCCCTGCCACTGATTCCCCGCCCCTGATTCCCCACCTCTGATTCCCCATATCTGATTCCCCGCCTCTGTTTCCCCAGCTCTGATTCCCTGCCTCTGATTCCCTGCCCTGATTCCCCATCTCTGTTTCACCGCCTTTGATTCGCCACCTCTGATTCCCCATATCTGATTCCCCGCCTCTGTTTCCCCGCCTCTGATTCCCTGCCTCTGATTCCCAACCTCTGATTCCACACCTCTGATTCCCCATATCTGATTCCCCGCCTCTATTTCCCCATATCTGATTCCCCGCCTCTGATTCACCAACTCTGATTCCCCGCCTCTGATTCCCCAACTCTGATTCCCCGCCTCTGATTCCCGGCGTCCGATTCCCTGCCTCTGATTCCCCGCCTCTGATTCGCCATCTCTGATTCCCCGCCTCTGATTCCCCGTGTCTGATTCCCTGCCTCTGATTCCCCACCTCAGATTCCCCGCCTCTGATTCCCTGCCACTGATTCCCTGCCCCTGATTCCCCACCTCTGATTCCCCATATCTGATTCCCCGCCTCTGTTTCCCCGCCTCTGATTCCCCGCCTCTGATTCCCCATATCTGATTCCCTGCCTCTGATTCCACAACTCTGATTCCCCGCCTCTGATTCCCCAGCTCTGAAACCCCGCCTCTGATTCCCCGCGTCTGATTCCCTCCCTCTGATTCCCCGCCTTGATTCCCCATCTCTGATTCACAACCTCTGATTCCCCACCTATGATTCCCCATATCTGATTCCCCGCCTCTGTTTCCCCGCCTCTGATTCCCCGCCTCTGATTCCCCATATCTGATTCCCCGGCTCTGATTGCCCACCTCTGATTCCCCGCCTCTGATTCGCCAGCTCTGATTCCCCGCCTCTGAATCCCCGCATCTGATTCCCTGCCTCTGATTCCCCGCCTCTGATTCCCCATCTCTGATTCACCGCCTTTGAATCCCCACCTCTGATTCTCCATATCTGATTCCCCACCTCTGTTTCCCCGCCTCTGATTCCCCGCCTCTGATTCTCCATATCTCATTCCCCGCCTCTGAATCCCCATCTCTGATTCCCGGACTCTGATTCCCCACCTCTGATTCCCGGCCTCTTATTCCCAGCATCTGATTCCCGGCCTCTGATTCCCGGCCTCTGATTCCCCGCTTCTGATTCTGATTCCCTGCCTCTGATTCCCCATCTCTGATTCCGCACATTTGATTCCCTGCCTCTGATTCCCCACCTCTGATTCCCCATATCTGATTCCCCGCCTCTGTTTCCCCGCCTCTGATTCCCCGCCTCTGTTTCCCCATATCTAATTCCCCACCTCTGATGCCCCAACTCTGATTCCCCGCCTCTGATTCCCCAGCTCTGATTCCCCGCCTCTGATTCCCCGCAACCGATTCCCCATGTCTGATTCCCCGCCTCTGTTTCCCCGCCTCTGATTCCCCGCCTCTGTTTCCCCATATCTGATTCCCCGCCTCTGATTCCCCAGCTCTGATTCCCTGCCTCTGATTCCCCGCGTTCTATTCGCTGCCTCTGATTCCCCTCCTGTGATTCCCCATCTCTGATTCACCACCTCTGATTCCCCACCTCTGATTCCCCATATCTAATTCCCCGCCTCTGCTTGCCCGCCTCTCATTCCCCGCCTCTGTTTCCCCATATCTGATTCCCCGCCTCTGAATCCCCAACTCTGATTCCCTGCCTCTGATTCACCAGCTCTGATTCCCCGCCTTTGATTCCCCCCGTCTGATTCCCAGCCTCTGAATCCCCGTCTGATTTCTTGCCTCTGATTCCCCGCCTCTGATTCCCCATCTCTGATTCACTGCCTCTGATTCCCCACATCTGATTCCCCATCTCTGATTCCGCACAACCGATTCCCTGCCTCTGATTCCCCGACTCTGATTCCACACCTCTGATTCCCCAGCTCTGATTCCCCGCATCTGATTCCCCGCGTCTGATTCCCTGCCTGTGATTCCCCGCCTCTGATTCCCCATCTCTGATTCCCCACCTCTGATTCCCCGTGTCTGATTCCCTTCCTTTGATTCCCCGCCTCTGATTCCCCGCCTCTGATTCCCTGCCACTGATTCCCCGCCCCTGATTCCCCACCTCTGATTCCCCATACCTTATTCCCCGCCAATGTTTCCCCCCCTCTGATTCCCAGCCTCTGATTCCCCATATCTGATTCCCTGCCTCTGATTCCCCATATCTGATTCCCCGCCTCTATTTCCCCATATCTGCTTCGCCGCCTCTGATTCCCCAGCTCTGATTTCCCGCCTCTGATTCCCGGCATCCGATTCCCTGCCTCTGATTCCCCGCCCCTGATTCCCCATCTCTGATTCCCCGCCTCTGATTCCCCGTGTCTGATTCCCTGCCTCTGATTCCCCGCCTCTGATTCCCCATATCTGATTCCCCGCCTCTGTTTTCCCGCCTCTGATTCCCTGCCTCTGATTCCCCATATCTGATTCCCCGCCTCTGATTCCCCAACTCTGATTCCCCGCCTCTGATTCCCCAGCTCTGAATCCCCGCCTCTGATTCCCCGCGTCTGATTCCCTGCCTCTGATTCCCCGCCTCTGATTCCCCATCTGTGATTCACAACCTCTGATGCCCCACCTCTGATTCCCCATATCCGATTCCCCGCCTCTGTTTCCCCGCCTCTGATTCCCCGCCTCTGATTCCCCATATCTGATTCCCCGCCTCTGATTGCCCACCTCTGATTCCCCGCGTCTGATTCCCTGCCTCTGATTCCACGCCTCTGATTCCCCATCTCTGATTCACCACCTCTGATTCCCGGCCTCTGATTCCCCATCTCTGATTCCGCACATCCGATTCCCTGCCTATGATTCCCCACCTCTGATTCCCCGCCTCTGATTGCCCATATCTGATTCCCTGCCTCTGTTTCCCCGCCTCTGATTCCCCACATCTGTTTCCCCATATCTGATTCCCCGCCTCTGATTCCCCAACTCTAATACCCCGCCTCTGATTCCCCAGCTCTGATTCCCCGCCTCTGATTCCACGCATCTGATTCCCTGCCGCTGATTCCCCGCCTCTGATTCCGGCCTCTGATTCCCGGCCTCTGATTCCCTGCTTCTGATTCTGATTCCCTGCCTCTGATTCCCCATCTCTGATTCCGCACATCTGATTCCTTGCCTCTGATTCCCCACCTCTGATTCCCCATATCTGATTCCCCGCCTGGGTTTCCCCGCCTCTGATTCCCCGCCTCTGTTTCCCAATATCTAAGTCCCCGCCTCTGATTCCCCAAATCTGATTCCCCACCTCTGATTCCCCAGCTCTGATTCCCCGCCTCTGATTCCCCGCATCTGATTCCCTGCATCTGATTCCAAGCCTCTGATTCCCTGCCTCTGATTCCCAACCTCTGATTCCCCACCTCTGATTCCCCATATCTGATTCCCCGCCTCTGTTTCCCCGCCTCGGATTCCCCGCCTCTGTTTCCCCATATCTGATTCCCGGCCTCTGATTCCACGCCTCTGATTCCCCGCCTCTGATTCCCTGCCTCTGATTCCCCATCTCCGATTCCGCACATCTGATTCCCTTCCTCTGATTCCCCGCCTCTGATTCCCCGCCTCTGATTCCCTGCCTCTGATTCCCAACCTCGGATTCCCCACCTCTGATTCCCCATATCTGATTCCCCGCCTCTGTTTCCCCGCCTCTGTTTCCCCGCCTCTGATTCCCCGCCTCTGTTTCCCTATATCTAATTCCCCACCTCTGATGCCCAAACTCTGATTCCCCGCCTCTGATTCCCCAGCTCTGATTCCCCGCCTCTGATTCCCTGCATCCGAATCCCCATATCTGATTCCCCGCCTCTGTTTCCCCGCCACTGATTCCCCGCCTCTGATTCCCCGCCTCTGATTCCCCAACTCTGATTCCCCGCCTCTGATTCCCGGCGTCCGATTCCCTGCCTCTGATTCCCCGCCTCTGATTCGCCATCTCTGATTCCCCGCCTCTGATTCCCCGTGTCTGATTCCCTGCCTCTGATTCCCCATATCTGATTACCCGCCTCTGTTACCCCAGCTCTGATTCCCCACCTCTGATTCCCCAGCTCTGATTCCCTGCCACTTATTCCCCGCCCCTGATTCCCCACCTCTGATTCCCCATATCTGATTCCCCGCCTCTGTTTCCCCAGCTCTGATTCCCTGCCTCTGATTCCTTGCCCTGATTCCCCATCTCTGTTTCACCGCCTTTGATTCGCCACCTCTGATTCCCCATATCTGATTCCCCGCCTCTGTTTCCCCGCCTCTGATTCCCTGCCTCTGATTCCCAACCTCTGATTCCACACCTCTGATTCCCCATATCTGATTCCCCGCCTCTATTTCCCCATATCTGATTCCCCGCCTCTGATTCACCAACTCTGATTCCCCGCCTCTGATTCCCCAACTCTGATTCCCCGCCTCTGATTCCCGGCGTCCGATTCCCTGCCATTGATTCCCCGCCTCTGATTCGCCATCTCTGATTCCCCGCCTCTGATTCCCCGTGTCTGATTCCCTGCCTCTGATTCCCCACCTCAGATTCCCCGCCTCTGATTCCCTGCCACTGATTCCCTGCCCCTGATTCCCCACCTCTGATTCCCCATATCTGATTCCCCGCCTCTGTTTCCCCGCCTCTGATTCCCCGCCTCTGATTCCCCATATCTGATTCCCTGCCTCTGATTCCACAACTCTGATTCCCCGCCTCTGATTCCCCAGCTCTGAAACCCCGCCTCTGATTCCCCGCGTCTGATTCCCTCCCTCTGATTCCCCGCCTTGATTCCCCATCTCTGATTCACAACCTCTGATTCCCCACCTCTGATTCCCCATATCTGATTCCCCGCCTCTGTTTCCCCGCCTCTGATTCCCCGCCTCTGATTCCCCATATCTGATTCCCCGGCTCTGATTGCCCACCTCTGATTCCCCGCCTCTGATTCGCCAGCTCTGATTCCCCGCCTCTGAATCCCCGCATCTGATTCCCTGCCTCTGATTCCCCGCCTCTGATTCCCCATCTCTGATTCACCGCCTTTGATTCCCCACCTCTGATTCTCCATATCTGATTCCCCACCTCTGTTTCCCCGCCTCTGATTCCCCGCCTCTGATTCTCCATATCTCATTCCCCGCCTCTGAATCCCCATCTCTGATTCCCGGACTCTGATTCCCCACCTCTGATTCTCGGCCTCTTATTCCCAGCATCTGATTCCCGGCCTCTGATTCCCGGCCTCTGATTCCCCGCTTCTGATTCTGATTCCCTGCCTCTGATTCCCCATCTCTGATTCCGCACATTTGATTCCCTGCCTCTGATTCCCCACCTCTGATTCCCCATATCTGATTCCCCGCCTCTGTTTCCCCGCCTCTGATTCCCCGCCTCTGTTTCCCCATATCTAATTCCCCACCTCTGATGCCCCAACTCTGATTCCCCGCCTCTGATTCCCCAGCTCTGATTCCCCGCCTCTGATTCCCCGCAACCGATTCCCCATGTCTGATTCCCCGCTTCTGTTTCCCCGCCTCTGATTCCCCGCCTCTGTTTCCCCATATCTGATTCCCCGCCTCTGATTCCCCAGCTCTGATTCCCTGCCTCTGATTCCCCGCGTTCTATTCGCTGCCTCTGATTCCCCTCCTGTGATTCCCCATCTCTGATTCACCACCTCTGATTCCCCACCTCTGATTCCCCATATCTAATTCCCCGCCTCTGCTTGCCCGCCTCTCATTCCCCGCCTCTGTTTCCCCATATCTGATTCCCCGCCTCTGAATCCCCAACTCTGATTCCCTGCCTCTGATTCACCAGCTCTGATTCCCCGCCTTTGATTCCCCCCGTCTGATTCCCAGCCTCTGAATCCCCATCTGATTTCTTGCCTCTGATTCCCCGCCTCTGATTCCCCATCTCTGATTCACTGCCTCTGATTCCCCACATCTGATTCCCCATCTCTGATTCCGCACAACCGATTCCCTGCCTCTGATTCCCCGACTCTGATTCCACACCTCTGATTCCCCAGCTCTGATTCCCCGCATCTGATTCCCCGCGTCTGATTCCCTGCCTGTGATTCCCCGCCTCTGATTCCCCATCTCTGATTCCCCACCTCTGATTCCCCGTGTCTGATTCCCTTCCTTTGATTCCCCGCCTCTGATTCCCCGCCTCTGATTCCCTGCCACTGATTCCCCGCCCCTGATTCCCCACCTCTGATTCCCCATATCTTATTCCCCGCCAATGTTTCCCCCCCTCTGATTCCCAGCCTCTGATTCCCCATATCTGATTCCCTGCCTCTGATTCCCCATATCTGATTCCCCGCCTCTATTTCCCCATATCTGCTTCGCCGCCTCTGATTCCCCAACTCTGATTCCCCGCCTCTGATTCCCCAGCTCTGATTTCCCGCCTCTGATTCCCGGCATCCGATTCCCTGCCTCTGATTCCCCGCCTCTGATTCCCCATCTCTGATTCCCCGCCTCTGATTCCCCGTGTCTGATTCCCTGCCTCTGATTCCCCGCCTCTGATTCCCCATATCTGATTCCCCGCCTCTGTTTTCCCGCCTCTGATTCCCTGCCTCTGATTCCCCATATCTGATTCCCCGCCTCTGATTCCCCAACTCTGATTCCCCGCCTCTGATTCCCCAGCTCTGAATCCCCGCCTCTGATTCCCCGCGTCTGATTCCCTGCCTCTGATTCCCCGCCTCTGATTCCCCATCTGTGATTCACAACCTCTGATGCCCCACCTCTGATTCCCCATATCCGATTCCCCGCCTCTGTTTCCCCGCCTCTGATTCCCCGCCTCTGATTCCCCATATCTGATTCCCCGCCTCTGATTGCCCACCTCTGATTCCCCGCGTCTGATTCCCTGCCTCTGATTCCACGCCTCTGATTCCCCATCTCTGATTCACCACCTCTGATTCCCGGCCTCTGATACCCCATCTCTGATTCCGCACATCCGATTCCCTGCCTATGATTCCCCACCTCTGATTCCCCGCCTCTGATTCCCCATATCTGATTCCCTGCCTCTGTTTCCCCGCCTCTGATTCCCCACCTCTGTTTCCCCATATCTGATTCCCCGCCTCTGATTCCCCAACTCTAATACCCCGCCTCTGATTCCCCAGCTCTGATTCCCCGCCTCTGATTCCCCGCATCTGATTCCCTGCCGCTGATTCCCCGCCTCTGATTCCGGCCTCTGATTCCCGGCCTCTGATTCCCTGCTTCTGATTCTGATTCCCTGCCTCTGATTCCCCATCTCTGATTCCGCACATCTGATTCCTTGCCTCTGATTCCCCACCTCTGATTCCCCATATCTGATTCCCCGCCTGGGTTTCCCCGCCTCTGATTCCCCGCCTCTGTTTCCCAATATCTAAGTCCCCGCCTCTGATTCCCCAAATCTGATTCCCCACCTCTGATTCCCCAGCTCTGATTCCCCGCCTCTGATTCCCCGCATCTGATTCCCTGCATCTGATTCCAAGCCTCTGATTCCCTGCCTCTGATTCCCAACCTCTGATTCCCCACCTCTGATTCCCCATATCTGATTCCCCGCCTCTGTTTCCCCGCCTCGGATTCCCCGCCTCTGTTTCCCCATATCTGATTCCCGGCCTCTGATTCCACGCCTCTGATTCCCCGCCTCTGTTTCCCCATATCTGATTCCCGGCCTCTGATTCCACGCCTCTGATTCCCCGCCTCTGATTCCCTGCCTCTGATTCCCCATCTCCGATTCCGCACATCTGATTCCCTTCCTCTGATTCCCTGCCTCTGATTCCCCATCTCCGATTCCGCACATCTGATTCCCTTCCTCTGATTCCCCACCTCTGATTCCCCATATCTGATTCCCCGCCTCTGTTTCCCCGCCTCTATTTCCCCGCCTCTGATTCCCCGCCTCTGTTTCCCTATATCTAATTCCCCACCACTGATGCCCAAACTCTGATTCCCCGCCTCTGATTCCCCAGCTCTGATTCCCCGCCTCTGATTCCCTGCATCCGATTCCCCATATCTGATTCCCCGCCTCTGTTTCCCCGCCACTGATTCCCCGCCTCTGTTTTCCCGCCTCTGATTCCCCGCCTCTGTTTCCCCATATCTGATTCCCCGCCTCTGAATCCCCAACTTTGATTCCCTGCCTCAGATTCCCCAGCTCTGATTCCCTGCCTTTGATTCCCCCCGTCTGATTCCCAGCCTCTGAATCCCCGTGTCTGATTTCCTGCCTCTGATTCCCCGCCTCTGATTCCCCATCTCTGATTCACCGCCTCTGATTCCCCACCTCTGATTCCCCATCTCTGATTCCGCACATCCAATTCCCTGCCTCTCATTCCCCAACTCTGATTCCCCACCTCTGATTCCCCAGCTCTGATTCCCCACCTCAGATTCCCCGCGTCTGATTCCCTGCCTCTGATTCCCCGCCTCTGATTCCCTGCCTCTGATTCCCCATATCTGATTCCCCGCCTCTGATTCACCAACTCTGATTCCCCGCTTCTATTTCCCCAGCTCTGAATCCCTGCCTCTGATTCCCCGCGTCTGATTCCCTGCCTCTGATTCCCCGCCTCTAATTCCCCATCTGTGATTCACAACCTCTGATGCCCCACCTCTGATTCCCCATATCTGATTACCCGCCTCTGTTTCCCCGCCTCTGATTCCCCGCCTCTGATTCCCCATATCTGATTCCCCGCCTCTGATTGCCCACCTCTGATTCCCCGCGTCTGATTCCCTGCCTCTGATTCCCCGCCTCTGATTCCCCATATCTGATTCACCACCTCTGATTCCCGGCCTCTGATTCCCCATCTCTGATTCAGCACATCCGATTCCCTGCCTATGATTCCCCACCTCTGATTCCCCGCCTCTGATTCCCCATATCTGATTCCCTGCCTCTGTTTCCCCGCCTCTGATTCCCCACCTCTGTTTCCCCATATCTGATTCCCCGCCTCTGATTCCCCAACTCTAATACCCTGCCTCTGATTCCCCAGCTCTGATTCCCCGCCTCTGATTCCCCGCATCTGATTCCCTTCCTCTGATTCCCCGCCTCTGATTCCAGGCCTCTGATTTCCCGCATCTGATTCCCTGCCTCTGATTCCCCGCCTCTGATTCCAGGCCTCTGATTCCCAGCATCTGATTCCGGCCTCTGATTCCCGGCCTCTGATTCCCTGCTTCTGATTCTGATTCCCTGCCTCTGATTCCCCATCTCTGATTCCGCACATCTGATTCCCTGCCTCTGATTCCCCACCTCTGATTCCACATATCTGATTCCCCGCCTCTGTTTCCCCGCCTCTGATTCCCCGCCTCTGTTTCCCCATATCTGATTCCCCGCCTCTGATTCCCCAACTCTGATTGCCCTCCTCTAATTCGCCAGCTATGATTCCCCGCCTCTGATTCCCTGCGTCTGATTCCCTGCCTCTGATTCCCAGCCTCTGATTCCCCTTCTCTGATTCACCACCTCTGAATCCCCACCTCTGTTTCCCTGCCTCTGATTCCCGGCCTCTGTTTCCCCATATCTGATTCCCCTCCTCTGATTCCCCAACTCTGATTCCCCGCCTCTGATTCCCCAGCTCTGATTCCCCGCCTTTTATTCCCGGCCTCTGATTCCCTGCCACTGATGCCCCGCCCCTGATTCCCCACCTCTGATTCCCCATATCTGATTCCCCGCCTCTGTTTCCCCAGCTCTGATTCCCCACCTCTGATTCCCCAGCTCTGATTCCCTGCCTCTGATTCCCTGCCCTGATTCCCCATCTCTGTTTCACCGCCTTTGATTCGCCACCTCTGATTCCCCATATCTGATTCCCCGCCTCTGTTTCCCCGCCTCTGATTCGCTGCCTCTGATTCCCAACCTCTGATTCCACACCTCTGATTCCCCATATCTGATTCCCCGCCTCTATTTCCCCATATCTGATTCCCCGCCTCTGATTCCCCAACTCTGATTCCCCGCCTCTGATTCCCCAGCTCTGATTCCCCGCCTCTGATTCCCGGCGTCCGATTCCCTGCCTCTGATTCCCCGCCTCTGATTCCCCATCTCTGATTCACCACCTCTGATTCCCCACCTCTGATTCCCCATATCTAATTCCCCGCCTCTGTTTTCCCACCTCTGATTCCCCGCCTCTGTTTCCCCATATCTGATTCCCCGCCTCTGAATCCCCAACTCTGATTCCCTGCCTCAGATTCCCCAGCTCTGATTCCCCATCTCTGATTCACCGCCTCTGATTCCCCACCTCTGATTCCCCATCTCTGATTCCGCACATCCAATTCCCTGCCTCTGATTCCCCAACTCTGATTCCCCACCTCTGATTCCCCAGCTCTAATTCCCCGCCTCAGATTCCCCGCGTCTGATTCCCTGCCTCTGATTCCCCGCCTCTGATTCCCTGCCTCTGATTCCCCATATCTGATTCCCCGCCTCTGATTCCCCAACTCTGATTCCCCGCTTCTGATTCCCCAGCTCTGAATCCCCGCCTCTGATTCCCCTCGTCTGATTCCCTGCCTCTGATTCCCCGCCTCTAATTCCCCATCTGTGATTCACAACTTCTGATGCCCCACCTCTGATTCCCCAGCTCTGATTCCCCGCCTCTGATTCCCTGCATCCGATTCCCCATATCTGATTCCCCGCCTCTGTTTCCCCGCCACTGATTCCCCGCCTCTGTTTCCCCATATCTGATTCCCCGCCTCTGATTCCCAACTATGATTCCCCGCCTCTGATTCCCCAGCTCTGATTCCCAGCCTCTGATTCCCCGCGTTCTATTCCCTGCCTCTGATTCCCCGCCTGTGATTCCCCATCACTGATTCACCACCTCTGATTCCCCACCTCTGATTCCCCATATCTAATTCCCCGCCTCTGTTTTCCCGCCTCTGATTCCCCGCCTCTGATTCCCCATATCTGATTCCCCGCCTCTGAATCCCCAACTCTGATTCCCTGCCTCAGATTCCCCAGCTCTGATTCCCCGCCTTTGATTCCCCCCGTCTGATTCCCAGCCTCTGAATCCCCGTGTCTGATTTCCTGCCTCTGATTCCCCGCCTCTGATTCCGCATCTCTGATTCACCGCCTCTGATTCCCCACCTCTGATTCCCCATCTCTGATTCCGCACATCCAATTCCCTGCCTCTGATTCCCCAACTCTGATTCCCCACCTCTGATTCCCCAGCTCTGATTCCCCGCCTCAGATTCCCCGCATCTGATTCCCTGCCTCTGATTCCCCGCCTCTGATTCCCTGCCTCTGATTCCCCATATCTGATTCCCCGCCTCTGATTCCCCAACTCTGATTCCCCGCTTCTGATTCCCCAGCTCTGAATCCCCGCCTCTGATTCCCCGCGTCTGATTCCCTGCCTCTGATTCCCCGCCTCTAATTCCCCATCTGTGATTCACAACCTCTGATGCCCCACCTCTGATTCCCCATATCTGATTCCCCGCCTCTGTTTCCCCGCCTCTGATTCCCCGCCTCTGATTCCCCATATCTGATTCCCCGCCTCTGATTGCCCACCTCTGATTCCCCGCGTCTGATTCCCTGCCTCTGATTCCCCGCCTCTGATTCCCCATATCTGATTCACCACCTCTGATTCCCGGCCTCTGATTCCCCATCTCTGATTCCGCACATTCTATTCCCTGCCTATGATTCCCCACCTCTGAGTCCCCGCCTCTGATTCCCCATATCTGATTCCCTGCCTCTGTTTCCCCGCCTCTGATTCCCCACCTCTGTTTCCCCATATCTGATTCCCCGCCTCTGATTCCCCAACTCTAATACCCTGCCTCTGATTCCCCAGCTCTGATTCCCCGCCTCTGATTCCCCGCATCTGATTCCCTGCCTCTGATTCCCCGCCTCTGATTCCAGGCCTCTGATTTCCCGCATCTGATTCCCTGACTCTGATTCCCCGCCTCTGATTCCAGGCCTCTGATCCCAGCATCTGATTCCGGCCTCTGATTCCCAGCCTCTGACTCCCTGCTTCTGATTCTGATTCCCTGCCTCTGATTCCCCATCTCTGATTCCGCACATCTGATTCCCTGCCTCTGATTCCCCACCTCTGATTCCCCATATCTGATTCCCCGCCTCTGTTTCCCCGCCTCTGATTCCCCGCCTCTGTTTCCCCATATCTGATTCCCCGCCTCTGATTCCCCAACTCTGATTCCCCTCCTCTAATTCGCCCGCTATGATTCCACGCCTCTGATTTCCTGCGTCTGATTCCCTGCCTCTGATTCCCAGCCTCTGATTCCCCTTCTCTGATTCACCACCACTGAATCCCCACCTCTGATTCCCCATCTCTGATTCCGAACATCCGATTCCCTGCCTCTGATTCCCCGCCTCTGATTCCCCGCCTCTGATTCGCAACCTCTAATTCCCCACCTCTGATTCCCCATATCTGATTCCCCGCCTCTGTTTCCCTGCCTCTGATTCCCGGCCTCTGTTTCCCCATATCTGATTCCCCTCCTCTGATTCCACAACTCTGATTCCCCGCCTCTGATTCCCCAGCTCTGATTCCCCGCCTTTTATTCCCGGCCTCTGATTCCCTGCCACTGATTCCCCGCCCCTGATTCCCCACCTCTGATTCCCCATATCTGATTCCCCGCCTCTGTTTCCCCAGCTCTGATTCCCCACCTCTGATTCCCCAGCTCTGATTCCCTGCCACTGATTCCCCGCCCCTGATTCCCCACCTCTGATTCCCCATATCTGATTCCCCGCCTCTGTTTCCCCGCCTCTGATTCCCCGCCTCTGTTTCCCCATATCTGATTCCCGGCCTCTGATTCCCCGCCTCTGCTTCCCCGCCTCTGATTCCCTGCCTCTGATTCCCCATCTCCGATTCCGCACATCGGATTTCCTGCCTCTGATTCCCCGCCTCTGATTCCCCGCCTCTGATTCCCTGCTTCTGATTCCCAACCTCTGATTCCCCACCTCTGATTCCCCATATCTGATTCCCCGCCTCTGTTTCCCCGCCTCTGATTCCCCGCCTCTGATTCCCCAACTCTGAATCCCCACCTCTGATTCCCCAGCACTGATTCCACGCCTCTGATTCCCCGTGTTTGATTCCCTGCCTCTGATTCCCTGCCATGATTCCCCATCTCTGATTCACCGCCTTTAATTCGCCACCTCTGATTCCCCATATCTGATTCCCCTCCTCTGTTTCCCCGCCTCTGATTCCCAACCTCTGATTCCACACCTCTGATTCCCCATATCTGATTCCCCGCCTCTGTTTCCCTGCCTCTGATTCCCCGCCCCTGTTTCCCCATATCTGATTCCCCACCTCTGATTCTCCTACTCTGCTTCCCCGCCTCTGATTCCCCAGCTCTGATTCCCCGCCTCTGATTCCCCGTTTTTGATTCCCTGCCTCTGATTCCCCGCCTCTGATTCCCCATCTCTGATTCACCGCCTTTGATTCGCCACCTCTGTTTCCCCATATCTGATTCCCCACCTCTGTTTCCCCGCCTCTGATTCCCCGCCTCTGATTCCCCATATCTGATTCCCCGGCTCTGATTGCCCACCTCTGATTCCCCGCCTCTGATTCGCCAGCTCTGATTCCCCGCCTCTGATTCCCCGCATCTGATTCCCTGCCTCTGAATCCCCGCCTCTGATTCCCCATCTCTGATTCACCGCCTTTGATTCGCCACCTCTGATTCCCCATATCTGATTCCTCACCTCTGTTTCCCGGCCTCTGATTCCCCGCCTCTGATTCTCCATATCTCATTCCCCGCCTCTGAATCCCCATCTCTGATTCCCGGACTCTGATTCCCCACCTCTGATTCCCGGCCTCTTATTCCCAGCATCTGATTCCCGGCCTCTGATTCCCGGCCTCTGATTCCCCGCTTCTGATTCTGATTCCCTGCCTCTGATTCCCCATCTCTGATTCCGCACATCTGATTCCCTGCCTCTGATTCCCCACCTCTGATTCCCCATATCTGATTCCCCGCCTCTGTTTCCCCGCCTCTGATTCCCCGCCTCTGTTTCCCTATATCTAATTCCCCACCTCTGATGCCCCAACTCTGATTCCCCGCCTCTGATTCCCCAGCTCTGATTCCCCACCTCTGATTCCCCGCATCCGATTCCCCATATCTGATTCCCCGCCTCTGTTTCCCCGCCTCTGATTCCCCGCCTCTGTTTCCCCATATCTGATTCCCCGCCTCTGATTCCTAACTATGATTCCCCGCCTCTGATTCCCCAGCTCTGATTCCCTGCCTCTGATTCCCTGCGTTCTATTCCCTGCCTCTGATTCCCCGCCTGTGATTCCCCATCACTGATTCCCCACCTCTGATTCCCCACATCTGATTCCCCATATCTAATTCCCCGCCTCTGTTTGCCCGCCTCTGATTCCCCGCCTCTGTTTCCCCATATCTGATTCCCCGTCTCTGAATCCCCAACTCTGATTCCCTGCCTCTGATTCCCCAGCTCTGATTCCCCGCCTTTGATTCCCCCCGTTTGATTCCCAGCCTCTGAATCCCCGTGTCTGATTTCCTGCCTCTGATTCCCCGCCTCTGATTCCCCATCTCTGATTCACCGCCTCTGATTCCCCACCTCTGATTCCCCATGTCTGATTCCGCACATCCGATTCCCTGCCTCTTATTCCCCAACTCTGATTCCCCGCCTCTGATTCCGAATCTCTGATTCCCCACCTCTGATTCCCCGTGTTTGATTCCCTGCCTCTGATTCCCCGCCTCTGAATACCAGCCTCTGATTCCCCATATCTGATTCCCCGCCTCTGATTCCCTGCCTCTGATTCCCCAGCTCTGATTCCCCGCCTTTGATTCCCCCCGTCTGATTCCCAGCCTCTGAATCCCCATGTCTGATTTCCTGCCTCTGATTCCCCGCCTCTGATTCCCCATCTCTGATTCACCGCCTCTGATTCCCCATCTCTGATTCCCCACCTCTGATTCCCCGTGTCTGATTCCCCGTGTCTGATTCCCTGCCTCTGATTCCACGCCTCTGATTCCCCATATCTGATTCCCTGCCACTGATTCCCCGCCTCTGATTCCCCATCTCTGATTCACCACCTCTGATTCCCGGCCTCTGATTGCCCACCTCTGATTCCCCGCCTCTGATTCGCCAGCTATGATTCCCCCCCTCTGATTCCCCGCGTCTCATTCCCCGCCTCTGATTCCCCAACTCTAATACCCCGCCTCTGATTCCCCAGCTCTGATTCCCCTCCTCTGATTCCCCGCATCTGATTCCCTGCCTCTGATTCCACGCCTCAAATTCCAGGCCTCTGATTCCCAACCTCTGATACCCCACCTCTGATTCCCAATATCTGATTCCCCGCCTCTGTTTCACCGCCTCTGATTCCCCGCCTCTGTTTCCCCGCCTGTGATTCCCCAGCTCTGATTCCCCGCCTCTGATTCCCCATATCTGATTCCCATCCTCTGATTGCCCACCTCTGATTCCCCGCCTCTGATTCGCCAGCTCTGATTCCCCGCCTCTGATTCCCCGCATCTGATTCCCTGCCTCTGATTCCCCGCCTCTGATTCCCCATCTCTGATTCCCCGCCTGTGATTCCCCAGCTCTGATTCCCCGCCTCTGATTCCCCAGCTCTGATTCCCAGCCTCTGATTCCCCGTGTTTGATCCCCTGCCTCTGATTACCTTCCTCTGATTCCCGGCCACTGATACCCCGCTTCTGATTCTGATTCCCTGCCTCTGATTCCCCATCTCTGATTCACCACATCTGAATCCCCGCCTCTGTTTCCACGCCTCTGATTCCCTGCCTCTGATTCCCAACCTTTGATTCCCCACCCCTGATTCCCCATATCTGATTCTCCGCCTCTGTTTCCCTGCCTCTGATTCCCCGCCCCTGTTTCCCCATATCTGATTCCCCGCCTCTGATTCCCCAACTCTGATTCCCCGCCTCTGATTCCCCAGCTCTGATTCCCCGCCTCTGATTCCCCGTGTTTGATTCCCTGCCTCTGATTCCCCGCCTCTGATTCCCCGCCTCTGATTCGCAACCTCTAATTCCCCACCTCTGATTCCCCATATCTGATTCCCCGCCTCTGTTTCCCTGCCTCTGATTCCCGGCCTCTGTTTCCCCAGCTCTGATTCCCCACCTCTGATTCCCCAGCTCTGATTCCCTGCCACTGATTCCCCGCCCCTGATTCCCCACCTCTGATTCCCCATATCTGATTCCCCGCCTCTGTTTCCCCGCCTCTGATTCCCCGCCTCTGTTTCCCCATATCTGATTCCCGGCCTCTGATTCCCCGCCTCTGCTTCCCCGCCTCTGATTCCCTGCCTCTGATTCCCCATCTCCGATTCCGCACATCGGATTTCCTGCCTCTGATTCCCCGCCTCTGATTCCCCGCCTCTGATTCCCTGCTTCTGATTCCCAACCTCTGATTCCCCACCTCTGATTCCCCATATCTGATTCCCCGCCTCTGTTTCCCCGCCTCTGATTCCCCGCCTCTGATTCCCCAACTCTGAATCCCCACCTCTGATTCCCCAGCACTGATTCCACGCCTCTGATTCCCCGTGTTTGATTCCCTGCCTCTGATTCCCTGCCATGATTCCCCATCTCTGATTGACCGCCTTTAATTCGCCACCTCTGATTCCCCATATCTGATTCCCCTCCTCTGTTTCCCCGCCTCTGATTCCCAACCTCTGATTCCACACCTCTGATTCCCCATATCTGATTCCCCGCCTCTGTTTCCCTGTCTCTGATTCCCCGCCCCTGTTTCCCCATATCTGATTCCCCACCTCTGATTCTCCTACTCTGCTTCCCCGCCTCTGATTCCCCAGCTCTGATTCCCCGCCTCTGATTCCCCGTTTTTGATTCCCTGCCTCTGATTCCCCGCCTCTGATTCCCCATCTCTGATTCACCGCCTTTGATTCGCCACCTCTGTTTCCCCATATCTGATTCCCCACCTCTGTTTCCCCGCCTCTGATTCCCCGCCTCTGATTCCCCATATCTGATTCCCCGGCTCTGATTGCCCACCTCTGATTCCCCGCCTCTGATTCGCCAGCTCTGATTCCCCGCCTCTGATTCCCCGCATCTGATTCCCTGCCTCTGAATCCCCGCCTCTGATTCCCCATCTCTGATTCACCGCCTTTGATTCGCCACCTCTGATTCCCCATATCTGATTCCCCACCTCTGTTTCCCGGCCTCTGATTCCCCGCCTCTGATTCTCCATATCTCATTCCCCGCCTCTGAATCCCCATCTCTGATTCCCGGACTCTGATTCCCCACCTCTGATTCCCGGCCTCTTATTCCCAGCATCTGATTCCCGGCCTCTGATTCCCGGCCTCTGATTCCCCGCTTCTGATTCTGATTCCCTGCCTCTGATTCCCCATCTCTGATTCCGCACATCTGATTCCCTGCCTCTGATTCCCCACCTCTGATTCCCCATATCTGATTCCCCGCCTCTGTTTCCCCGCCTCTGATTCCCCGCCTCTGTTTCCCTATATCTAATTCCCCACCTCTGATGCCCCAACTCTGATTCCCCGCCTCTGATTCCCCAGCTCTGATTCCCCACCTCTGATTCCCCGCATCCGATTCCCCATATGTGATTCCCCGCCTCTGTTTCCCCACATCTGATTCCCCATATCTAATTCCCCGCCTCTGTTTGCCCGCCTCTGATTCCCCGCCTCTGTTTCCCCATATCTGATTCCCCGTCTCTGAATCCCCAACTCTGATTCCCTGCCTCTGATTCCCCAGCTCTGATTCCCCGCCTTTGATTCCCCCCGTTTGATTCCCAGCCTCTGAATCCCCGTGTCTGATTTCCTGCCTCTGATTCCCCGCCTCTGATTCCCCATCTCTGATTCACCGCCTCTGATTCCCCACCACTGATTCCCCATGTCTGATTCCGCACATCCGATTCCCTGCCTCTGATTCCCCAACTCTGATTCCCCGCCTCTGATTCCCCATCTCTGATTCCCCACCTCTGATTCCCCGTGTTTGATTCCCTGCCTCTGATTCCCCGCCTCTGAATACCAGCCTCTGATTCCCCATATCTGATTCCCCGCCTCTGATTCCCTGCCTCTGATTCCCCAGCTCTGATTCCCCGCCTTTGATTCCCCCCGTCTGATTCCCAGCCTCTGAATCCCCATGTCTGATTTCCTGCCTCTGATTCCCCGCCTCTGATTCCCCATCTCTGATTCACCGCCTCTGATTCCCCATCTCTGATTCCCCACCTCTGATTCCCCGTGTCTGATTCCCCGTGTCTGATTCCCTGCCTCTGATTCCACGCCTCTGATTCCCCATATCTGATTCCCTGCCACTGATTCCCCGCCTCTGATTCCCCATCTCTGATTCACCACCTCTGATTCCCGGCCTCTGATTGCCCACCTCTGATTCCCCGCCTCTGATTCGCCAGCTATGATTCCCCCCCTCTGATTCCCCGCGTCTCATTCCCCGCCTCTGATTCCCCAACTCTAATACCCCGCCTCTGATTCCCCAGCTCTGATTCCCCTCCTCTGATTCCCCGCATCTGATTCCCTGCCTCTGATTCCACGCCTCAAATTCCAGGCCTCTGATTCCCAACCTCTGATACCCCACCTCTGATTCCCAATATCTGATTCCCCGCCTCTGTTTCACCGCCTCTGATTCCCCGCCTCTGTTTCCCCGCCTGTGATTCCCCAGCTCTGATTCCCCGCCTCTGATTCCCCATATCTGATTCCCATCCTCTGATTGCCCACCTCTGATTCCCCGCCTCTGATTCGCCAGCTCTGATTCCCCGCCTCTGATTCCCCGCATCTGATTCCCTGCCTCTGATTCCCCGCCTCTGATTCCCCATCTCTGATTCCCCGCCTGTGATTCCCCAGCTCTGATTCCCCGCCTCTGATTCCCCAGCTCTGATTCCCAGCCTCTGATTCCCCGTGTTTGATCCCCTGCCTCTGATTACCTTCCTCTGATTCCCGGCCACTGATACCCCGCTTCTGATTCTGATTCCCTGCCTCTGATTCCCCATCTCTGATTCACCACATCTGAATCCCCGCCTCTGTTTCCACGCCTCTGATTCCCTGCCTCTGATTCCCAACCTCTGATTCCCCACCCCTGATTCCCCATATCTGATTCTCCGCCTCTGTTTCCCTGCCTCTGATTCCCCGCCCCTGTTTCCCCATATCTGATTCCCCGCCTCTGATTCCCCAACTCTGATTCCCCGCCTCTGATTCCCCAGCTCTGATTCCCCGCCTCTGATTCCCCGTGTTTGATTCCCTGCCTCTGATTCCCCGCCTCTGATTCCCCATCTCTGATTCACCGCCTTTGATTCGCCACCTCTGATTCCCCATATCTGATTCCCCACCTCTGTTACCCCGCCTCTGATTCCCCGCCTCTGATTCCCCATATATCATTCCCCGCCTCTGAATCCCCATCTCTGATTCCCGGACTCTGATTCCCCACCTCTGATTCCCGGCCTCTTCTTCCCGGCATCTGAATCCCGGCCTCTGATTCCCGGCCTCTGATTCCCCACTTCTGATTCTGATTCCCTGCCTCTGATTCCCCATCTCTGATTCCGCACATCTGATTCCCTGCCTCTGATTCCCCACGTCTGATTCCCCATATCTGATTCCCCGCCTCTGTTTCCCCGCCTCTGATTCCCCGCCTCTGTTTCCCCATATCTAATTCCCCACCTCAGATGCCCCAACTCTGATACCCCGCCTCTGATTCCCCAGCTCTGATTCCCCGCCTCTGATTCCCCGCATCCGATTCCCCATATCTGATTCCCCGCCTCTGTTTCCCCGCCTTTGATTCCCCGCCTCTGTTTCCCCATATCTGACTCCCCGCCTCTGATTCCCAACTATGATTCCCCGCCTCTGATTCCCCAGCTCTGATTCCCCGCCTCTGATTCCCCGCGTTCTATTCCCTGCCTCTGATTCCCCGCCTGTGATTCCCCATCTCTGATTCACCACCTCTGATTCCCCACCTCTGATTCCCCATATCTAATTCCCCGCCTCTGTTTGCCCGCCTCTGATTCCCCGCCGTTTCCCCATATCTGATTCCCCGTGTCTGATTCCCTGCCTCTGATTCCCCGCCTCTGATTCCCCGCCTCTGATTCCCTGCCACTGATTCCCTGCCCCTGATACCCCACCTCTGATTCCCCATATCTGATTCCCTGCCTCTGTTTCCCCGCCTCTGATTCCCCGCCTCTGATTCCCCATATCTGATTCCCCGCCTCTGATTCCCCAACTCTGATTCCCCGCCTCTGATTCCCCAGCTCTGAATCCCCGCCTCTGATTCCCTGCGTCTGTTTCCCCGCCTCTGATTCCCCGCCTCTGTTTCCCCATATCTAAGTCCCCGACTCTGATTCCCCAACTCTGATTCCCCACCTCTGATTCCCCAGCTCTGATTCCCCGCCTCTGATTCCCCGCATCTGATTCCCTGCATCTGATTCCCAGCCTCTGATTCCCTGCCTCTTATTCCCAACCTCTGATTCCCCACCTCTGATTCCCCATATCTGATTCCCCACCTCTGTTTCCCCGCTTCTGATTCCCCGCCTCTGTTTCCCCATATCTGATTCCCGGCCTCTGATTCTCCGCCTCTGATTCCCCGCCTCTGATTCCCTGCCACTGATTCCCCATCTCCGATTCCGCACATCGGATTCCCTGCCTCTGATTCCCCGCCTCTGATTCCCCGCCTCTGATTCCCTGCTTCTGATTCCCAACCTCTGATTCCCCACCTCTGATTCCCCATATCTGATTCCCCGCCTCTGTTTCCCCTCCTCTGATTCCCCAACTCTGAATCCCCGCCTCTGATTCCCCAGCTCTGATTCCCCGCCTCTGATTCCCCGTGTTTGATTCCCTGCCTCTGATTCCCTGCCCTGATTCCCCATCTCTGATACACCGCCTTTAATTCGCCACCGCTGATTCCCCATATCTGATTCCCCGCCTCTGTTTCCCCGTCTCTGATTCCCCGCCTCTGTTTCGCCATATCTAATTCCACGCCTCTGATTCCCCAACTCTGATTCCCCGCCTCTGATTCCCCAGCTCTGATTCCCTGCCTCTGATTCCCCGCCGTTTCCCCATATCTGATTCCCCGTGTCTGATTCCCTGCCTCTGATTCCCCGCCTCTGATTCCCCGCCTCTGATTCCCTGCCACTGATTCCCTGCCCCTGATACCCCACCTCTGATTCCCCATATCTGATTCCCTGCCTCTGTTTCCCCGCCTCTGATTCCCCGCCTCTGATTCCCCATATCTGATTCCCCGCCTCTGATTCCCCAACTCTGATTCCCCGCCTCTGATTCCCCAGCTCTGAATCCCCGCCTCTGATTCCCTGCGTCTGTTTCCCCGCCTCTGATTCCCCGCCTCTGTTTCCCCATATCTAAGTCCCCGACTCTGATTCCCCAACTCTGATTCCCCACCTCTGATTCCCCAGCTCTGATTCCCCGCCTCTGATTCCCCGCATCTGATTCCCTGCATCTGATTCCCAGCCTCTGATTCCCTGCCTCTTATTCCCAACCTCTGATTCCCCACCTCTGATTCCCCATATCTGATTCCCCACCTCTGTTTCCCCGCTTCTGATTCCCCGCCTCTGTTTCCCCATATCTGATTCCCGGCCTCTGATTCTCCGCCTCTGATTCCCCGCCTCTGATTCCCTGCCTCTGATTCCCCATCTCCGATTCCGCACATCGGATTCCCTGCCTCTGATTCCCCGCCTCTGATTCCCCGCCTCTGATTCCCTGCTTCTGATTCCCAACCTCTGATTCCCCACCTCTGATTCCCCATATCTGATTCCCCGCCTCTGTTTCCCCGCCTCTGATTCCCCAACTCTGAATCCCCGCCTCTGATTCCCCAGCTCTGATTCCCCGCCTCTGATTCCCCGTGTTTGATTCCCTGCCTCTGATTCCCTGCCCTGATTCCCCATCTCTGATACACCGCCTTTAATTCGCCACCGCTGATTCCCCATATCTGATTCCCCGCCTCTGTTTCCCCGTCTCTGATTCCCCGCCTCTGTTTCGCCATATCTAATTCCACGCCTCTGATTCCCCAACTCTGATTCCCCGCCTCTGATTCCCCAGCTCTGATTCCCTGCCTCTGATTCCCCGCATCTGATTCCCTGCCTCTGATTCCCCGCCTCTGATTCCCTGCTTCTGATTCCCAACCTCTGATTCCCCACCTCTGAATCCCCATATCTGATTCCCCGCCTCTGTTTCCCCGCCTCTGATTCCCCGCCTCTGTTTCCCCATATCTGATTCCCCGCCTCTGATTCCCCAACTCTGATTCCCCTCCTCTGATTCGCCAGCTATGATTCCCCGCCTCTGATTCCCTGCATCTGATTCCCTGCATCTGATTCCCCGCCTCTGATTCCCCTTCTCTGATTCTCCACCTCTGATTCCCCACCTCTGATTCCCCATCTCGGATTCCGCTCATCCGATTCCCTGCCTCTGATTCCCCGCCTCTGATTCCCCGCCTCTGATTTCCTGCCTCTGATTCGCAACCTCTAATGCCCCACCTCTGATTCCCCATATCTGATTCCCCGCCTCTGTTTCCCTGCCTCTGATTCCCGGCCTCTGTTTCCCCATATCTGATTCCCCTCCTCTGATTCCCCAACTCTGATTCCCCGCCTCTGATACCCCGCCTCTGATTCCCCATCTCTAATTCATCACATCTGATTCCCCACCTCTTCTTCCCCATCTCTGATTCTCTACCTCTGATTCGCCACCTCTTATTGCCCATATCTGATTCACCGCCTCTGTTTCCCCGCATCTGATTCCCCGCCTCTGATTCCCCATATTTGATTCCCCGCCTCTGATTCCCCATCTCTGATTCCCGGACTCATTCCCCAACTCTGATTCCCCGCCTCTGATTCCCCATATTTGATTCCCCTCCTCTGATTTCCCATCTCTGATTCCCGGACTCTGATTCCCCAACTCTGATTTCCCCGCCTCTGAATCCCCAGCTCTGATTTCCCGCCTCTGATTCCCCACCTGTGATAAAACATATCTGATTCCCGGCCTCTGTTTCCCCGCCTCTGATTCCCCACCTCTGATTCACCATATCTGATTCCCCGCCTCTGATTCCCCACCACTGATTCCCCTCCTCTGATTCGCCAGTTATGATTGCCCGCCTCTGATTCCCCGTTTCTGATTCCCTGCCTCTGATTCCCCGCCACTGATTCCCCATGTCTGACTCACCACCTCTGATTCCCCGCCTCTGATTCCCCGCCTCTGATTCCCTGCCTCTGATTCGCAACCTCTTATTCCCCACCTCTGATTCCCCATAGCTGATTCCCTGCCTCTGTTTCCCCGCCTCTGATTGGCACCTCTGATACCCCGCCTCTGATTCCCCATCTCTAATTCATCACATCTGATTCCCCACCTCTGCTTCCCCATCTCCGATTCTCTACCTCTGATTCGCCACCTCTGATTCCCAATATCTGATTCACCGCCTCTGTTTCCCTGCCTCTGATTCCCCGCCTCTGATTCCCCATATCTGATTCCCCGCCTCTGATTCCCCATCTCTGATTCCCGGTCTCTGATTCCCCACCTCTGTTTCCCGGCCTCTGATTCCCAATCCCTGATTCACCGCCTCTGACTCCCAGTGTCTGATTCCCTGCCTCTGATTCCCCGCCTCTGAATCCCCTCCTCTGATTCCCTGCCACTGATTCCCCGCCCCTGATTCCCCACCTCTGATACCCCATATCTGATTCCCCGCCTCTGTTTCCCCGCCTCTGATTCCCCACCTCTGATTCCCCATATCTGATTCCCTGCCTCTGATTCCCCAACTCTGATTCCCCGCCTCTGATTCCCCAGCTCTGATTCCCCGCCTCTGATTCCCCACCTCTGATCCAACATATCTGATTCCCCGCCTCTGTTTCCCCGCCTCTGATTCCCCACCTCTGATTCCCCATATCTGATTCCCCGCCTATGATTCCCCACCTCCGATTCCCCGCCTCTGATTCGCCAGCTATGATTCCCCTCCTCTGGTTCCCCGCATCTGATTCCCCGCCTCTGATTCCCCGTGTCTGACCCTGCCTCTGATTCCACGCCTTTGATTCCCCATCTCTGATTCACCACCTCTGATTCCCCACCTCTGATTCCCCATCTCTGATTCTGCACATCCGATTCCCTGCCTCTGATTCCCCGCCTCTGATTCCCCGCCTCTGATTCCCTGCCTCTGATTCGCAACCTGTTATTACCCACCTCTGAATCCCCATATCTGATTCCCCGCCTCTGTTTCCCCATATCTGATTCCCCGCCTCTGTTTCACTGCCTCTGATTGGCACCTCTGATACCCCGCCTCTGATTCCCCATCTCTAATTCATCACATCTGATTCCCCACCTCTGCTTCCCCATCTCTGATTCTCTACCTCTGATTCGCAACCTCTGATTCCGAATATCTCATTCACCGCCTCTGTTTCCCCGCTTCTGATTCCCCGCCTCTGATTCCCCATATCTAATTCCCCGCCTCTGATTCCCCATCTCTGATTCCCGGTCTCTGATTCCCCACCTCTGTTTCCCGGCCTCTCATTCCCCATCCCTGATTCACCGCCTCTGATTCCCAGTGTCTGATTCCCTGCCTCTGATTCCCCGCCTCTGAATCCCCTCCTCTGATTCCCTGCCACTGATTCCCCGCCCCTGATTCCCCACCTCTGATACCCCATATCTGATTCCCCGCCTCTGTTTCCCCGCCTCTGATTCCCCACCTCTGATTTCCCATATCTGATTCCACGCCTCTGATTCCCCGCCTCTGATTGGCCGCCTCTGATACCCCGCCTCTGATTCCCCATCTCTAATTCATCACATCTGATTCCCCACCTCTGCTTCCCCATCTCTGATTCTCAACCTCTGATTCGCCACCTCTGATTCCCCATATCTGATTCACCGCCTCTGTTTCCCCGCCTCTGATTCCCCGCCTATGATTCCCCATATTTGATTCCCCGCCTCTGATTCCCCATCTCTGATTCCCGGACTCTGATTCCCCAACTCTGATTCCCCGCCTCTGATTCCCCAGCTCTGATTTCCCGCCTCTGATTCCCCACCTCTGCTTCCCCATCTCTGATTCTCTACCTCTGATTCGCCACCTCTGATTGCCCATATCTGATTCACCGCCTCTGTTTCCCCGCCTCTGATTCCCCACCTCTTATTCCCCATATTTGATTCCCCGCCTCTGATTCCCCATCTCTGATTCCCGGACTCTGATTCCCCAACTCTGATTCCCCGCCTCTGATTCCCTGCCTCTGATTCCCCCCTTGATTCCCCAACTCTGATTCCCCGCCTCTGATTCCCCAGCTCTGATTCCCCGCCTCTGATTCCCCGCCTCTGATTCCCTGCTTCTGATTCCCAACCTCTGATTCCCCACCTCTGATTCCCCATATCTGATTCCCCGCCTCTGTTTCCCCGCCTCTGATTCCCCGCCTCTGATTCCCCAACTCTGAATCCCCACCTCTGATTCCCCAGCACTGATTCCACGCCTCTGATTCCCCGTGTTTGATTCCCTGCCTCTGATTCCCTGCCATGATTCCCCATCTCTGATTCACCGCCTTTAATTCGCCACCTCTGATTCCCCATATCTGATTCCCCTCCTCTGTTTCCCCGCCTCTGATTCCCAACCTCTGATTCCACACCTCTGATTCCCCATATCTGATTCCCCGCCTCTGTTTCCCTGCCTCTGATTCCCCGCCCCTGTTTCCCCATATCTGATTCCCCACCTCTGATTCTCCTACTCTGCTTCCCCGCCTCTGATTCCCCAGCTCTGATTCCCCGCCTCTGATTCCCCGTTTTTGATTCCCTGCCTCTGATTCCCCGCCTCTGATTCCCCATCTCTGATTCACCGCCTTTGATTCGCCACCTCTGTTTCCCCATATCTGATTCCCCACCTCTGTTTCCCCGCCTCTGATTCCCCGCCTCTGATTCCCCATATCTGATTCCCCGGCTCTGATTGCCCACCTCTGATTCCCCGCCTCTGATTCGCCAGCTCTGATTCCCCGCCTCTGATTCCCCGCATCTGATTCCCTGCCTCTGAATCCCCGCCTCTGATTCCCCATCTCTGATTCACCGCCTTTGATTCGCCACCTCTGATTCCCCATATCTGATTCCCCACCTCTGTTTCCCGGCCTCTGATTCCCCGCCTCTGATTCTCCATATATCATTCCCCGCCTCTGAATCCCCATCTCTGATTCCCGGACTCTGATTCCCCACCTCTGATTCCCGGCCTCTTATTCCCAGCATCTGATTCCCGGCCTCTGATTCCCGGCCTCTGATTCCCCGCTTCTGATTCTGATTCCCTGCCTCTGATTCCCCATCTCTGATTCCGCACATCTGATTCCCTGCCTCTGATTCCCCACCTCTGATTCACCATATCTGATTCCCCGCCTCTGTTTCCCCGCCTCTGATTCCCCGCCTCTGTTTCCCTATATCTAATTCCCCACCTCTGATGCCCCAACTCTGATTCCCCGCCTCTGATTCCCCAGCTCTGATTCCCCACCTCTGATTCCCCGCATCCGATTCCCCATATCTGATTCCCCGCCTCTGTTTCCCCGCCTCTGATTCCCCGCCTCTGTTTCCCCATATCTGAATCCCCGCCTCTGATTCCCAACTATGATTCCCCGCCTCTGATTCCCCAGCTCTGATTCCCTGCCTCTGATTCCCTGCGTTCTATTCCCTGCCTCTGATTCCCCGCCTGTGATTCCCCATCACTGATTCACCACCTCTGATTCCCCACATCTGATTCCCCATATCTAATTCCCCGCCTCTGTTTGCCCGCCTCTGATTCCCCGCCTCTGTTTCCCCATATCTGATTCCCCGTCTCTGAATCCCCAACTCTGATTCCCTGCCTCTGATTCCCCAGCTCTGATTCCCCGCCTTTGATTCCCCCCGTTTGATTCCCAGCCTCTGAATCCCCGTGTCTGATTTCCTGCCTCTGATTCCCCGCCTCTGATTCCCCATCTCTGATTCACCGCCTCTGATTCCCCACCTCTGATTCCCCATGTCTGATTCCGCACATCCGATTCCCTGCCTCTGATTCCCCAACTCTGATTCCCCGCCTCTGATTCCCCATCTCTGATTCCCCACCTCTGATTCCCCGTGTTTGATTCCCTGCCTCTGATTCCCCGCCTCTGAATACCAGCCTCTGATTCCCCATATCTGATTCCCCGCCTCTGATTCCCTGCCTCTGATTCCCCAGCTCTGATTCCCCGCCTTTGATTCCCCCCGTCTGATACCCAGCCTCTGAATCCCCATGTCTGATTTCCTGCCTCTGATTCCCCGCCTCTGATTCCCCATCTCTGATTCACCGCCTCTGATTCCCCATCTCTGATTCCCCACCTCTGATTCCCCGTGTCTGATTCCCCGTGTCTGATTCCCTGCCTCTGATTCCACGCCTCTGATTCCCCATATCTGATTCCCTGCCACTGATTCCCCGCCTCTGATTCCCCATCTCTGATTCACCACCTCTGATTCCCGGCCTCTGATTCCACAACTCTGATTCCCCGCCTCTGATTCCCCAGCTCTGAATCCCCGCCTCTGATTCCCCGCGTCTGATTCCATCCCTCTGATTCACAACCTCTGATTCCCCACCTCTGATTCCCCATATCTGATTCCCCGCCTCTGTTTCCCCGCCTCTGATTCCCCGCCTCTGATTCCCCATATCTGATTCCCCGGCTCTGATTGCCCACCTCTGATTCCCCGCCTCTGATTCGCCAGCTCTGATTCCCCGCCTCTGAATCCCCGCATCTGATTCCCTGCCTCTGATTCCCCGCCTCTGATTCCCCATCTCTGATTCACCGCCTTTGATTCGCCACCTCTGATTCCCGGCCTCTGATTCCCCGCCTCTGCTTCCCCGCCTCTGATTCCCTGCCTCTGATTCCCCATCTCCGATTCCGCACATCGGATTTCCTGCCTCTGATTCCCCGCCTCTGATTCCCCGCCTCTGATTCCCTGCTTCTGATTCCCAACCTCTGATTCCCCACCTCTGATTCCCCATATCTGATTCCCCGCCTCTGTTTCCCCGCCTCTGATTCCCCGCCTCTGATTCCCCAACTCTGAATCCCCACCTCTGATTCCCCAGCACTGATTCCACGCCTCTGATTCCCCGTGTTTGATTCCCTGCCTCTGATTCCCTGCCATGATTCCCCATCTCTGATTCACCGCCTTTAATTCGCCACCTCTGATTCCCCATATCTGATTCCCCTCCTCTGTTTCCCCGCCTCTGATTCCCAACCTCTGATTCCACACCTCTGATTCCCCATATCTGATTCCCCGCCTCTGTTTCCCTGCCTCTGATTCCCCGCCCCTGTTTCCCCATATCTGATTCCCCACCTCTGATTCTCCTACTCTGCTTCCCCGCCTCTGATTCCCCAGCTCTGATTCCCCGCCTCTGATTCCCCGTTTTTGATTCCCTGCCTCTGATTCCCCGCCTCTGATTCCCCATCTCTGATTCACCGCCTTTGATTCGCCACCTCTGTTTCCCCATATCTGATTCCCCACCTCTGTTTCCCCGCCTCTGATTCCCCGCCTCTGATTCCCCATATCTGATTCCCCGGCTCTGATTGCCCACCTCTGATTCCCCGCCTCTGATTCGCCAGCTCTGATTCCCCGCCTCTGATTCCCCGCATCTGATTCCCTGCCTCTGAATCCCCGCCTCTGATTCCCCATCTCTGATTCACCGCCTTTGATTCGCCACCTCTGATTCCCCATATCTGATTCCCCACCTCTGTTTCCCGGCCTCTGATTCCCCGCCTCTGATTCTCCATATATCATTCCCCGCCTCTGAATCCCCATCTCTGATTCCCGGACTCTGATTCCCCACCTCTGATTCCCGGCCTCTTATTCCCAGCATCTGATTCCCGGCCTCTGATTCCCGGCCTCTGATTCCCCGCTTCTGATTCTGATTCCCTGCCTCTGATTCCCCATCTCTGATTCCGCACATCTGATTCCCTGCCTCTGATTCCCCACCTCTGATTCACCATATCTGATTCCCCGTCTCTGTTTCCCCGCCTCTGATTCCCCGCCTCTGTTTCCCTATATCTAATTCCCCACCTCTGATGCCCCAACTCTGATTCCCCGCCTCTGATTCCCCAGCTCTGATTCCCCACCTCTGATTCCCCGCATCCGATTCCCCATATCTGATTCCCCGCCTCTGTTTCCCCGCCTCTGATTCCCCGCCTCTGTTTCCCCATATCTGAATCCCCGCCTCTGATTCCCAACTATGATTCCCCGCCTCTGATTCCCCAGCTCTGATTCCCTGCCTCTGATTCCCTGCGTTCTATTCCCTGCCTCTGATTCCCCGCCTGTGATTCCCCATCACTGATTCACCACCTCTGATTCCCCACATCTGATTCCCCATATCTAATTCCCCGCCTCTGTTTGCCCGCCTCTGATTCCCCGCCTCTGTTTCCCCATATCTGATTCCCCGTCTCTGAATCCCCAACTCTGATTCCCTGCCTCTGATTCCCCAGCTCTGATTCCCCGCCTTTGATTCCCCCCGTTTGATTCCCAGCCTCTGAATCCCCGTGTCTGATTTCCTGCCTCTGATTCCCCGCCTCTGATTCCCCATCTCTGATTCACCGCCTCTGATTCCCCACCTCTGATTCCCCATGTCTGATTCCGCACATCCGATTCCCTGCCTCTGATTCCCCAACTCTGATTCCCCGCCTCTGATTCCCCATCTCTGATTCCCCACCTCTGATTCCCCGTGTTTGATTCCCTGCCTCTGATTCCCCGCCTCTGAATACCAGCCTCTGATTCCCCATATCTGATTCCCCGCCTCTGATTCCCTGCCTCTGATTCCCCAGCTCTGATTCCCCGCCTTTGATTCCCCCCGTCTGATTCCCAGCCTCTGAATCCCCATGTCTGATTTCCTGCCTCTGATTCCCCGCCTCTGATTCCCCATCTCTGATTCACCGCCTCTGATTCCCCATCTCTGATTCCCCACCTCTGATTCCCCGTGTCTGATTCCCCGTGTCTGATTCCCTGCCTCTGATTCCACGCCTCTGATTCCCCATATCTGATTCCCTGCCACTGATTCCCCGCCTCTGATTCCCCATCTCTGATTCACCACCTCTGATTCCCGGCCTCTGATTGCCCACCTCTGATTCCCCGCCTCTGATTCGCCAGCTATGATTCCCCCCCTCTGATTCCCCGCGTCTCATTCCCCGCCTCTGATTCCCCAACTCTAATACCCCGCCTCTGATTCCCCAGCTCTGATTCCCCTCCTCTGATTCCCCGCATCTGATTCCCTGCCTCTGATTCCACGCCTCAAATTCCAGGCCTCTGATTCCCAACCTCTGATACCCCACCTCTGATTCCCAATATCTGATTCCCCGCCTCTGTTTCACCGCCTCTGATTCCCCGCCTCTGTTTCCCCGCCTGTGATTCCCCAGCTCTGATTCCCCGCCTCTGATTCCCCATATCTGATTCCCATCCTCTGATTGCCCACCTCTGATTCCCCGCCTCTGATTCGCCAGCTCTGATTCCCCGCCTCTGATTCCCCGCATCTGATTCCCTGCCTCTGATTCCCCGCCTCTGATTCCCCATCTCTGATTCCCCGCCTGTGATTCCCCAGCTCTGATTCCCCGCCTCTGATTCCCCAGCTCTGATTCCCAGCCTCTGATTCCCCGTGTTTGATCCCCTGCCTCTGATTACCTTCCTCTGATTCCCGGCCACTGATACCCCGCTTCTGATTCTGATTCCCTGCCTCTGATTCCCCATCTCTGATTCACCACATCTGAATCCCCGCCTCTGTTTCCACGCCTCTGATTCCCTGCCTCTGATTCCCAACCTCTGATTCCCCACCCCTGATTCCCCATATCTGATTCTCCGCCTCTGTTTCCCTGCCTCTGATTCCCCGCCCCTGTTTCCCCATATCTGATTCCCCGCCTCTGATTCCCCAACTCTGATTCCCCGCCTCTGGTTCCCCAGCTCTGATTCCCCGCCTCTGATTCCCCATGTTTGATTCCCTGCCTCTGATTCCCCGCCTCTGATTCCCCATCTCTGATTCACCGCCTTTGATTCGCCACCTCTGATTCCCCATATCTGATTCCCCACCTCTGTTACCCCGCCTCTGATTCCCCGCCTCTGATTCCCCATATATCATTCCCCGCCTCTGAATCCCCATCTCTGATTCCCGGACTCTGATTCCCCACCTCTGATTCCCGGCCTCTTCTTCCCGGCATCTGAATCCCGGCCTCTGATTCCCGGCCTCTGATTCCCCACTTCTGATTCTGATTCCCTGCCTCTGATTCCTTATTCTGATTCCACACATCTGATTCCCTGCCTCTGATTCCCCACCTCTGATTCCCCATATCTGATTCCCCGCCTCTGTTTCCCCGCCTCTGATTCCCCGCCTCTGTTTCCCCATATCTAATTCCCCACCTCAGATGCCCCAACTCTGATACCCCGCCTCTGATTCCCCAGCTCTGATTCCCCGCCTCTGATTCCCCGCATCCGATTCCCCATATCTGATTCCCCGCCTCTGTTTCCCCGCCTTTGATTCCCCGCCTCTGTTTCCCCATATCTGACTCCCCGCCTCTGATTCCCAACTATGATTCCCCGCCTCTGATTCCCCAGCTCTGATTCCCCGCCTCTGATTCCCCGCGTTCTATTCCCTGCCTCTGATTCCCCGCCTGTGATTCCCCATCTCTGATTCACCACCTCTGATTCCCCACCTCTGATTCCCCATATCTAATTCCCCGCCTCTGTTTGCCCGCCTCTGATTACCCGCCGTTTCCCCATATCTGATTCCCCGTGTCTGATTCCCTGCCTCTGATTCCCCGCCTCTGATTCCCCGCCTCTGATTCCCTGCCACTGATTCCCTGCCCCTGATACCCCACCTCTGATTCCCCATATCTGATTCCCTGCCTCTGTTTCCCCGCCTCTGATTCCCCGCCTCTGATTCCCCATATCTGATTCCCCGCCTCTGATTCCCCAACTCTGATTCCCCGCCTCTGATTCCCCAGCTCTGAATCCCAGCCTCTGATTCCCTGCGTCTGTTTCCCCGCCTCTGATTCCCCGCCTCTGTTTCCCCATATCTAAGTCCCCGACTCTGATTCCCCAACTCTGATTCCCCACCTCTGATTCCCCAGCTCTGATTCCCCGCCTCTGATTCCCCGCATCTGATTCCCTGCATCTGATTCCCAGCCTCTGATTCCCTGCCTCTTATTCCCAACCTCTGATACCCCACCTCTGATTCCCCATATCTGATTCCCCACCTCTGTTTCCCCGCTTCTGATTCCCCGCCTCTGTTTCCCCATATCTGATTCCCGGCCTCTGATTCTCCGCCTCTGATTCCCCGCCTCTGATTCCCTGCCTCTGATTCCCCATCTCCCATTCCGCACATCGGATTCCCTGCCTCTGATTCCCCGCCTCTGATTCCCCGCCTCTGATTCCCTGCTTCTGATTCCCAACCTCTGATTCCCCACCTCTGATTCCCCATATCTAATTCCACGCCTCTGATTCCCCAACTCTAATACCCTGCCTCTGATTCCCCAGCTCTGATTCCCCGCCTCTGATTCCCCGCATCTGATTCCCTGCCTCTGATTCCCCGCCTCTGATTCCAGGCCTCTGATTCCCAGCATCTGATTCCGGCCTCTGATTCCCGGCCTCTGATTCCCTGCTTCTGATTCTGATTCCCTGCCTCTGATTCCCCATCTCTGATTCCGCACATCTGATTCCCTGCCTCTGATTCCCCACCTCTGATTCCCCATATCTGATTCCCCGCCTCTGTTTCCCCGCCTCTGATTTCCCGCCTCTGTTTCCCCATATCTGATTCCCCGCCTCTGATTCCCCAAATCTGATTCACCACCTCTGAATCCCCACCTCTGATTCCCCATCTCTGATTCCGCACATCCGATTCCCTGCCTCTGATTCCCCGCCTCTGATTCCCCGCCTCTGATTCACAACCTCTAATTCCCCACCTCTGATTCCCCATATCTGATTCCCCGCCTCTGTTTCCCTGCCTCTGATTCCCGGCCTCTGTTTCCCCATATCTGATTCCCCTCCTCTGATTCCCCAACTCTGATTCCCCGCCTCTGATTCCCATGCTTTGATTCCCCGTCTTTTATTCCCGGCCTCTGATTCCCTGCCACTGATTCCCCGCCCCTGATTCCCCACCTCTGATTCCCCATATCTGATTCCCCGCCTCTGTTTCCCAACCTCTGATTCCCGGCCTCTAATTCACAGCATCTGATTCCCGGCCACTGATTCCCTGCCTCTGATTCCCCGCCTCTGATTCCCCATCTCTGATTCCCCGCCTCTGATTCCCCGTGTCTGATTCCCTGCCTCTGATTCCCCGCCTCTGATTCCCCGCGTCTGATTCCCTGCCACTGATTCCCTGCCCCTGATTCCCCACCTCTGATTCCCCATATCTGATTCCCCGCCTCTGTTTCCCCAACTCTGATTCCCTTCCTCTAATTCGCCAGCTATGATTCCCCGCCTCTGATTCCCTGCCACTGATTCCCTGCCCCTGATTCCCCACCTCTGATTCCCCATATATGATTCCCCGCCTCTGATTCCCCAACTCTGATTCCCCTCCTCTAATTCGCCAGCTATGATTCCCCGCCTCTTATTCCCTGCGTCTGATTCCCTGCCTCTGATTCCCAGCCTCTGATTCCCCTTCTCTGATTCACCACCTCTGAATCCCCACCTCTGATACCTCATCTCTGATTCCGCACATCCGATTCCCTGCCTCTGATTCCCCGCCTCTGATTCCCCGCCTCTGATTCCCCGCCTCTGATTCCCCGCGTCTGATTCCCTGCCACTGATTCCCTGCCCCTGATTCCCCACCTCTGATTCCCCATCTCTGATTCCCCGCCTCTTTTTCCCCACCTCTGATTCCCCGCCTCTGTTTCCCCATATCTGATTCCCCGCCTCTGATTCCCCAACTCTGATTCCCTTCCTCTAATTCGCCAGCTATGATTCCCCGCCTCTGATTCCCTGCATCTGATACCCTGCCTCTGATTCCCAGCCTCTGATTCCCCTTCTCTGATTCACCACCTCTGAATCCCCACCTCTGATTCCCCATCTCTGATTCCGCACATCCGATTCCCTGCCTCTGATTCCCCGCCTTTTATTCCCGGCCTCTGATTCCCTGCCTCTGATTCCCCATCTCTGATTCCGCACATCTGATTCCCTGCCTCTGATTCCCCACCTCTGATTCCCCATATCTGATTCCCCGCCTCTGTTTCCCCTCCTCTGATTCCCCGCCTCTGTTTCCCCATATCTGATTCCCCGCCTCTGTTTCCCTGCCTCTGATTCCCGGCCTCTGTTTCCCCATATCTGATTCCCCTCCTCTGATTCCCCAACTCTGATTCCCCGCCTCTGATTCCCAAGCTCTGATTCCCCGCCTTTTATTCCCGGCCTCTGATTCCCTGCCACTGATTCCCCGCCCCTGATTCCCCACCTCTGATTCCCCATATCTGATTCCCCGCCTCTGTTTCCCCAGCTCTGATTCCCCACCTCTGATTCCCCAGCTCTGATTCCCTGCCACTGATTCCCCGCCCCTGATTCCCCACCTCTGATTCCCCATATCTGATTCCCCGCCTCTGTTTCCCCAGCTCTGATTCCCTGCCTCTGATTCCCTGCCCTGATTCCCCATCTCTGTTTCACCGCCTTTGATTCGCCACCTCTGATTCCCCATATCTGATTCCCCGCCTCTGTTTCCCCGCCTCTGATTCCCTGCCTCTGATTCCCAACCTCTGATTCCACACCTCTGATTCCCCATATCTGATTCCCCGCCTCTATTTCCCCATATCTGATTCCCCGCCTCTGATTCCCCAACTCTGATTCCCCACCTCTGATTCCCCAGCTCTGATTCCCCGCCTCTGATTCCCGGCATCCGATTCCCTGCCTCTGATTCCCCGCCTCTGATTCGCCATCTCTGATTCCCCGCCTCTGATTCCCCGTGTCTGATTCCCTGCCTCTGATTCCCCGCCTCAGATTCCCCGCCTCTGATTCCCTGCCACTGATTCCCTGCCCCTGATTCCCCACCTCTGATTCCCCATATCTGATTCCCCGCCTCTGTTTCTCGGCCTCTGATTCCCCGCCTCTGATTCCCCATATCCGATTCCCTGCCTCTGATTCCACAACTCTGATTCCCCGCCTCTGATTCCCCAGCTCTGAATCCCCGCCTCTGATTCCCCGCGTCTGATTCCATCCCTCTGATTCACAACCTCTGATTCCCCACCTCTGATTCCCCATATCTGATTCCCCGCCTCTGTTTCCCCGCATCTGATTCCCCGCCTCTGATTCCCCATATCTGATTCCCCGGCTCTGATTGCCCACCTCTGATTCCCCGCCTCTGATTCGCCAGCTCTGATTCCCCGCCTCTGAATCCCCGCATCTGATTCCCTGCCTCTGATTCCCCGCCTCTGATTCCCCATCTCTGATTCACCGCCTTTGATTCGCCACCTCTGATTCCCGGCCTCTGATTCCCCGCCTCTGCTTCCCCGCCTCTGATTCCCTGCCTCTGATTCCCCATCTCCGATTCCGCACATCGGATTTCCTGCCTCTGATTCCCCGCCTCTGATTCCCCGCCTCTGATTCCCTGCTTCTGATTCCCAACCTCTGATTCCCCACCTCTGATTCCCCATATCTGATTCCCCGCCTCTGTTTCCCCGCCTCTGATTCCCCGCCTCTGATTCCCCAACTCTGAATCCCCACCTCTGATTCCCCAGCACTGATTCCACGCCTCTGATTCCCCGTGTTTGATTCCCTGCCTCTGATTCCCTGCCATGATTCCCCATCTCTGATTCACCGCCTTTAATTCGCCACCTCTGATTCCCCATATCTGATTCCCCTCCTCTGTTTCCCCGCCTCTGATTCCCAACCTCTGATTCCACACCTCTGATTCCCCATATCTGATTCCCCGCCTCTGTTTCCCTGCCTCTGATTCCCCGCCCCTGTTTCCCCATATCTGATTCCCCACCTCTGATTCTCCTACTCTGCTTCCCCGCCTCTGATTCCCCAGCTCTGATTCCCCGCCTCTGATTCCCCGTTTTTGATTCCCTGCCTCTGATTCCCCGCCTCTGATTCCCCATCTCTGATTCACCGCCTTTGATTCGCCACCTCTGTTTCCCCATATCTGATTCCCCACCTCTGTTTCCCCGCCTCTGATTCCCCGCCTCTGATTCCCCATATCTGATTCCCCGGCTCTGATTGCCCACCTCTGATTCCCCGCCTCTTCTTCCCGGCATCTGAATCCCGGCCTCTGATTCCCGGCCTCTGATTCCCCACTTCTGATTCTGATTCCCTGCCTCTGATTCCTTATTCTGATTCCACACATCTGATTCCCTGCCTCTGATTCCCCACCTCTGATTCCCCATATCTGATTCCCCGCCTCTGTTTCCCCGCCTCTGATTCCCCGCCTCTGTTTCCCCATATCTAATTCCCCACCTCAGATGCCCCAACTCTGATACCCCGCCTCTGATTCCCCAGCTCTGATTCCCCGCCTCTGATTCCCCGCATCCGATTCCCCATATCTGATTCCCCGCCTCTGTTTCCCCGCCTTTGATTCCCCGCCTCTGTTTCCCCATATCTGACTCCCCGCCTCTGATTCCCAACTATGATTCCCCGCCTCTGATTCCCCAGCTCTGATTCCCCGCCTCTGATTCCCCGCGTTCTATTCCCTGCCTCTGATTCCCCGCCTGTGATTCCCCATCTCTGATTCACCACCTCTGATTCCCCACCTCTGATTCCCCATATCTAATTCCCCGCCTCTGTTTGCCCGCCTCTGATTCCCCGCCGTTTCCCCATATCTGATTCCCCGTGTCTGATTCCCTGCCTCTGATTCCCCGCCTCTGATTCCCCGCCTCTGATTCCCTGCCACTGATTCCCTGCCCCTGATACCCCACCTCTGATTCCCCATATCTGATTCCCTGCCTCTGTTTCCCCGCCTCTGATTCCCCGCCTCTGATTCCCCATATCTGATTCCCCGCCTCTGATTCCCCAACTCTGATTCCCCGCCTCTGATTTCCCAGCTCTGAATCCCCGCCTCTGATTCCCTGCGTCTGTTTCCCCGCCTCTGATTCCCCGCCTCTGTTTCCCCATATCTAAGTCCCCGACTCTGATTCCCCAACTCTGATTCCCCACCTCTGATTCCCCAGCTCTGATTCCCCGCCTCTGATTCCCCGCATCTGATTCCCTGCATCTGATTCCCAGCCTCTGATTCCCTGCCTCTTATTCCCAACCTCTGATACCCCACCTCTGATTCCCCATATCTGATTCCCCACCTCTGTTTCCCCGCTTCTGATTCCCCGCCTCTGTTTCCCCATATCTGATTCCCGGCCTCTGATTCTCCACCTCTGATTCCCCGCCTCTGATTCCCTGCCTCTGATTCCCCATCTCCGATTCCGCACATCGGATTCCCTGCCTCTGATTCCCCGCCTCTGATTCCCCGCCTCTGATTCCCTGCTTCTGATTCCCAACCTCTGATTCCCCACCTCTGATTCCCCATATCTGATTCCCCGCCTCTGTTTCCCCTCCTCTGATTCCCCAACTCTGAATCCCCGCATCTGATTCCCCAGCTCTGATTCCCCGCCTCTGATTCCCCGTGTTTGATTCCCTGCCTCTGATTCCCTGCCCTGATTCCCCATCTCTGATACACCGCCTTTAATTCGCCACCGCTGATTCCCCATATCTGATTCCCCGCCTCTGTTTCCCCGTCTCTGATTCCCCGCCTCTGTTTCGCCATATCTAATTCCACGCCTCTGATTCCCCAACTCTAATACCCTGCCTCTGATTCCCCAGCTCTGATTCCCCGCCTCTGATTCCCCGCATCTGATTCCCTGCCTCTGATTCCCCGCCTCTGATTCCAGGCCTCTGATTCCCAGCATCTGATTCCGGCCTCTGATTCCCGGCCTCTGATTCCCTGCTTCTGATTCTGATTCCCTGCCTCTGATTCCCCATCTCTGATTCCGCACATCTGATTCCCTGCCTCTGATTCCCCACCTCTGATTCCCCATATCTGATTCCCCGCCTCTGTTTCCCCGCCTCTGATTTCCCGCCTCTGTTTCCCCATATCTGATTCCCCGCCTCTGATTCCCCAAATCTGATTCCCCTCCTCTAATTCGCCAGCTATGATTCCCCGCCTCTGATTCCCTGCGTCTGATTCCATGCCTCTGATTCCCAGCCTCTGATTCCCCTTCTCTGATTCACCACCTCTGAATCCCCACCTCTGATTCCCCATCTCTGATTCCGCACATCCGATTCCCTGCCTCTGATTCCCCGCCTCTGATTCCCCGCCTCTGATTCACAACCTCTAATTCCCCACCTCTGATTCCCCATATCTGATTCCCCGCCTCTGTTTCCCTGCCTCTGATTCCCGGCCTCTGTTTCCCCATATCTGATTCCCCTCCTCTGATTCCCCAACTCTGATTCCCCGCCTCTGATTCCCATGCTTTGATTCCCCGTCTTTTATTCCCGGCCTCTGATTCCCTGCCACTGATTCCCCGCCCCTGATTCCCCACCTCTGATTCCCCATATCTGATTCCCCGCCTCTGATTCCCAACCTCTGATTCCCGGCCTCTAATTCACAGCATCTGATTCCCGGCCACTGATTCCCTGCCTCTGATTCCCCGCCTCTGATTCCCCATCTCTGATTCCCCGCCTCTGATTCCCCGTGTCTGATTCCCTGCCTCTGATTCCCCGCCTCTGATTCCCCGCGTCTGATTCCCTGCCACTGATTCCCTGCCCCTGATTCCCCACCTCTGATTCCCCATATCTGATTCCCCGCCTCTGTTTCCCCAACTCTGATTCCCTTCCTCTAATTCGCCAGCTATGATTCCCCGCCTCTGATTCCCTGCCACTGATTCCCTGCCCCTGATTCCCCACCTCTGATTCCCCATATATGATTCCCCGCCTCTGATTCCCCAACTCTGATTCCCCTCCTCTAATTCGCCAGCTATGATTCCCCGCCTCTTATTCCCTGCATCTGATTCCCTGCCTCTGATTCCCAGCCTCTGATTCCCCTTCTCTGATTCACCACCTCTGAATCCCCACCTCTGATACCTCATCTCTGATTCCGCACATCCGATTCCCTGCCTCTGATTCCCCGCCTCTGATTCCCCGCCTCTGATTCCCCGCCTCTGATTCCCCGCGTCTGATTCCCTGCCACTGATTCCCTGCCCCTGATTCCCCACCTCTGATTCCCCATCTCTGATTCCCCGCCTCTTTTTCCCCACCTCTGATTCCCCGCCTCTGTTTCCCCATATCTGATTCCCCGCCTCTGATTCCCCAACTCTGATTCCCTTCCTCTAATTCGCCAGCTATGATTCCCCGCCTCTGATTCCCTGCATCTGATACCCTGCCTCTGATTCCCAGCCTCTGATTCCCCTTCTCTGATTCACCACCTCTGAATCCCCACCTCTGATTCCCCATCTCTGATTCCGCACATCCGATTCCCTGCCTCTGATTCCCCGCCTTTTATTCCCGGCCTCTGATTCCCTGCCTCTGATTCCCCATCTCTGATTCCGCACATCTGATTCCCTGCCTCTGATTCCCCACCTCTGATTCCCCATATCTGATTCCCCGCATCTGTTTCCCCTCCTCTGATTCCCCGCCTCTGTTTCCCCATATCTGATTCCCCGCCTCTGTTTCCCTGCCTCTGATTCCCGGCCTCTGTTTCCCCATATCTGATTCCCCTCCTCTGATTCCCCAACTCTGATTCCCCGCCTCTGATTCCCAAGCTCTGATTCCCCGCCTTTTATTCCCGGCCTCTGATTCCCTGCCACTGATTCCCCGCCCCTGATTCCCCACCTCTGATTCCCCATATCTGATTCCCCGCCTCTGTTTCCCCAGCTCTGATTCCCCACCTCTGATTCCCCAGCTCTGATTCCCTGCCACTGATTCCCCGCCCCTGATTCCCCACCTCTGATTCCCCATATCTGATTCCCCGCCTCTGTTTCCCCAGCTCTGATTCCCTGCCTCTGATTCCCTGCCCTGATTCCCCATCTCTGTTTCACCGCCTTTGATTCGCCACCTCTGATTCCCCATATCTGATTCCCCGCCTCTGCTTCCCCGCCTCTGATTCCCTGCCTCTGATTCCCAACCTCTGATTCCACACCTCTGATTCCCCATATCTGATTCCCCGCCTCTATTTCCCCATATCTGATTCCCCGCCTCTGATTCCCCAACTCTGATTCCCCACCTCTGATTCCCCAGCTCTGATTCCCCGCCTCTGATTCCCGGCATCCGATTCCCTGCCTCTGATTCCCCGCCTCTGATTCGCCATCTCTGATTCCCCGCCTCTGATTCCCCGTGTCTGATTCCCTGCCTCTGATTCCCCGCCTCAGATTCCCCGCCTCTGATTCCCTGCCACTGATTCCCTGCCCCTGATTCCCCACCTCTGATTCCCCATATCTGATTCCCCGCCTCTGTTTCTCGGCCTCTGATTCCCCGCCTCTGATTCCCCATATCTGATTCCCTGCCTCTGATTCCACAACTCTGATTCCCCGCCTCTGATTCCCCAGCTCTGAATCCCCGCCTCTGATTCCCCGCGTCTGATTCCATCCCTCTGATTCACAACCTCTGATTCCCCACCTCTGATTCCCCATATCTGATTCCCCGCCTCTGTTTCCCCGCCTCTGATTCCCCGCCTCTGATTCCCCATATCTGATTCCCCGGCTCTGATTGCCCACCTCTGATTCCCCGCCTCTGATTCGCCAGCTCTGATTCCCCGCCTCTGAATCCCCGCATCTGATTCCCTGCCTCTGATTCCCCGCCTCTGATTCCCCATCTCTGATTCACCGCCTTTGATTCGCCACCTCTGATTCCCGGCCTCTGATTCCCCGCCTCTGCTTCCCCGCCTCTGATTCCCTGCCTCTGATTCCCCATCTCCGATTCCGCACATCGGATTTCCTGCCTCTGATTCCCCGCCTCTGATTCCCCGCCTCTGATTCCATGCTTCTGATTCCCAACCTCTGATTCCCCACCTCTGATTCCCCATATCTGATTCCCCGCCTCTGTTTCCCCGCCTCTGATTCCCCGCCTCTGATTCCCCAACTCTGAATCCCCACCTCTGATTCCCCAGCACTGATTCCACGCCTCTGATTCCCCGTGTTTGATTCCCTGCCTCTGATTCCCTGCCATGATTCCCCATCTCTGATTCACCGCCTTTAATTCGCCACCTCTGATTCCCCATATCTGATTCCCCTCCTCTGTTTCCCCGCCTCTGATTCCCAACCTCTGATTCCACACCTCTGATTCCCCATATCTGATTCCCCGCCTCTGTTTCCCTGCCTCTGATTCCCCGCCCCTGTTTCCCCATATCTGATTCCCCACCTCTGATTCTCCTACTCTGCTTCCCCGCCTCTGATTCCCCAGCTCTGATTCCCCGCCTCTGATTCCCCGTTTTTGATTCCCTGCCTCTGATTCCCCGCCTCTGATTCCCCATCTCTGATTCACCGCCTTTGATTCGCCACCTCTGTTTCCCCATATCTGATTCCCCACCTCTGTTTCCCCGCCTCTGATTCCCCGCCTCTGATTCCCCATATCTGATTCCCCGGCTCTGATTGCCCACCTCTGATTCCCCGCCTCTGATTCGCCAGCTCTGATTCCCCGCCTCTGATTCCCCGCATCTGATTCCCTGCCTCTGAATCCCCGCCTCTGATTCCCCATCTCTGATTCACCGCCTTTGATTCGCCACCTCTGATTCCCCATATCTGATTCCCCACCTCTGTTTCCCGGCCTCTGATTCCCCGCCTCTGATTCTCCATATCTCATTCCCCGCCTCTGAATCCCCATCTCTGATTCCCGGACTCTGATTCCCCACCTCTGATTCCCGGCCTCTTATTCCCAGCATCTGATTCCCGGCCTCTGATTCCCGGCCTCTGATTCCCCGCTTCTGATTCTGATTCCCTGCCTCTGATTCCCCATCTCTGATTCCGCACATCTGATTCCCTGCCTCTGATTCCCCACCTCTGATTCCCCATATCTGATTCCCCGCCTCTGTTTCCCCGCCTCTGATTCCCCTCCTCTGTTTCCCTATATCTAATTCCCCACCTCTGATGCCCCAACTCTGATTCCCCGCCTCTGATTCCCCAGCTCTGATTCCCCACCTCTGATTCCCCGCATCCGATTCCCCATATCTGATTCCCCGCCTCTGTTTCCCCGCCTCTGATTCCCCGCCTCTGTTTCCCCATATCTGAATCCCCGCCTCTGATTCCCAACTATGATTCCCCGCCTCTGATTCCCCAGCTCTGATTCCCTGCCTCTGATTCCCTGCGTTCTATTCCCTGCCTCTGATTCCCCGCCTGTGATTCCCCATCACTGATTCACCACCTCTGATTCCCCACATCTGATTCCCCATATCTAATTCCCCGCCTCTGTTTGCCCGCCTCTGATTCCCCGCCTCTGTTTCCCCATATCTGATTCCCCGTCTCTGAATCCCCAACTCTGATTCCCTGCCTCTGATTCCCCAGCTCTGATTCCCCGCCTTTGATTCCCCCCGTTTGATTCCCAGCCTCTGAATCCCCGTGTCTGATTTCCTGCCTCTGATTCCCCGCCTCTGATTCCCCATCTCTGATTCACCGCCTCTGATTCCCCACCTCTGATTCCCCATGTCTGATTCCGCACATCCGATTCCCTGCCTCTGATTCCCCAACTCTGATTCCCCGCCTCTGATTCCCCATCTCTGATTCCCCACCTCTGATTCCCCGTGTTTGATTCCCTGCCTCTGATTCCCCGCCTCTGAATACCAGCCTCTGATTCCCCATATCTGATTCCCCGCCTCTGATTCCCTGCCTCTGATTCCCCAGCTCTGATTCCCCGCTTTTGATTCCCCCCGTCTGATTCCCAGCCTCTGAATCCCCATGTCTGATTTCCTGCCTCTGATTCCCCGCCTCTGATTCCCCATCTCTGATTCACCGCCTCTGATTCCCCATCTCTGATTCCCCACCTCTGATTCCCCGTGTCTGATTCCCCGTGTCTGATTCCCTGCCTCTGATTCCACGCCTCTGATTCCCCATATCTGATTCCCTGCCACTGATTCCCCGCCTCTGATTCCCCATCTCTGATTCACCACCTCTGATTCCCGGCCTCTGATTGCCCACCTCTGATTCCCCGCCTCTGATTCGCCAGCTATGATTCCCCCCCTCTGATTCCCCGCGTCTCATTCCCCGCCTCTGATTCCCCAACTCTAATACCCCGCGTCTCATTCCCCGCCTCTGAATCCCCGCCTCTGTTTCCACGCCTCTGATTCCCTGCCTCTGATTCCCAACCTCTGATTCCCCACCCCTGATTCCCCATATCTGATTCTCCGCCTCTGTTTCCCTGCCTCTGATTCCCCGCCCCTGTTTCCCCATATCTGATTCCCCGCCTCTGATTCCCCAACTCTGATTCCCCGCCTCTGATTCCCCAGCTCTGATTCCCCGCCTCTGATTCCCCGTGTTTGATTCCCTGCCTCTGATTCCCCGCCTCTGATTCCCAATCTCTGATTCACCGCCTTTGATTCGCCACCTCTGATTCCCCATATCTGATTCCCCACCTCTGTTACCCCGCCTCTGATTCCCCGCCTCTGATTCCCCATATATCATTCCCCGCCTCTGAATCCCCATCTCTGATTCCCGGACTCTGATTCCCCACCTCTGATTCCCGGCCTCTTCTTCCCGGCATCTGAATCCCGGCCTCTGATTCCCGGCCTCTGATTCCCCACTTCTGATTCTGATTCCCTGCCTCTGATTCCTTATTCTGATTCCACACATCTGATTCCCTGCCTCTGATTCCCCACCTCTGATTCCCCATATCTGATTCCCCGCCTCTGTTTCCCCGCCTCTGATTCCCCGCCTCTGTTTCCCCATATCTAATTCCCCACCTCAGATGCCCCAACTCTGATACCCCGCCTCTGATTCCCCAGCTCTGATTCCCCGCCTCTGATTCCCCGCATCTGATTCCCCATATCTGATTCCCCGCCTCTGTTTCCCCGCCTTTGATTCCCCGCCTCTGTTTCCCCATATCTGACTCCCCGCCTCTGATTCCCAACTATGATTCCCCGCCTCTGATTCCCCAGCTCTGATTCCCCGCCTCTGATTCCCCGCGTTCTATTCCCTGCCTCTGATTCCCCGCCTGTGATTCCCCATCTCTGATTCACCACCTCTGATTCCCCACCTCTGATTCCCCATATCTAATTCCCCGCCTCTGTTTGCCCGCCTCTGATTCCCCGCCGTTTCCCCATATCTGATTCCCCGTGTCTGATTCCCTGCCTCTGATTCCCCGCCTCTGATTCCCCGCCTCTGATTCCCTGCCACTGATTCCCTGCCCCTGATACCCCACCTCTGATTCCCCATATCTGATTCCCTGCCTCTGTTTCCCCGCCTCTGATTCCCCGCCTCTGATTCCCCATATCTGATTCCCCGCCTCTGATTCCCCAACTCTGATTCCCCGCCTCTGATTCCCCAGCTCTGAATCCCCGCCTCTGATTCCCTGCGTCTGTTTCCCCGCCTCTGATTCCCCGCCTCTGTTTCCCCATATCTAAGTCCCCGACTCTGATTCCCCAACTCTGATTCCCCACCTCTGATTCCCCAGCTCTGATTCCCCGCCTCTGATTCCCCGCATCTGATTCCCTGCATCTGATTCCCAGCCTCTGATTCCCTGCCTCTTATTCCCAACCTCTGATTCCCCACCTCTGATTCCCCATATCTGATTCCCCACCTCTGTTTCCCCGCTTCTGATTCCCCGCCTCTGTTTCCCCATATCTGATTCCCGGCCTCTGATTCTCCGCCTCTGATTCCCCGCCTCTGATTCCCTGCCTCTGATTCCCCATCTCCGATTCCGCACATCGGATTCCCTGCCTCTGAGTCCCCGCCTCTGTTTCCCCTCCTCTGATTCCCCAACTCTGAATCCCCGCATCTGATTCCCCAGCTCTGATTCCCCGCCTCTGATTCCCCGTGTTTGATTCCCTGCCTCTGATTCCCTGCCCTGATTCCCCATCTCTGATACACCGCCTTTAATTCGCCACCGCTGATTCCCCATATCTGATTCCCCGCCTCTGTTTCCCCGTCTCTGATTCCCCGCCTTTGTTTCGCCATATCTAATTCCACGCCTCTGATTCCCCAACTCTGATTCCCCGCCTCTGATTCCCCAGCTCTGATTCCCTGCCTCTGATTCCCCGCCGTTTCCCCATATCTGATTCCCCGTGTCCGATTCCCTGCCTCTGATTCCCCGCCTCTGATTCCCCGCCTCTGATTCCCTGCCACTGATTCCCTGCCCCTGATACCCCACCTCTGATTCCCCATATCTGATTCCCTGCCTCTGTTTCCCCGCCTCTGATTCCCCGCCTCTGATTCCCCATATCTGATTCCCCGCCTCTGATTCCCCAACTCTGATTCCCCGCCTCTGATTCCCCAGCTCTGAATCCCCGCCTCTGATTCCCTGCGTCTGTTTCCCCGCCTCTGATTCCCCGCCTCTGTTTCCCCATATCTAAGTCCCCGACTCTGATTCCCCAACTCTGATTCCCCACCTCTGATTCCCCAGCTCTGATTCCCCGCCTCTGATTCCCCGCATCTGATTCCCTGCATCTGATTCCCAGCCTCTGATTCCCTGCCTCTTATTCCCAACCTCTGATTCCCCACCTCTGATTCCCCATATCTGATTCCCCACCTCTGTTTCCCCGCTTCTGATTCCCCGCCTCTGTTTCCCCATATCTGATTCCCGGCCTCTGATTCTCCGCCTCTGATTCCCCGCCTCTGATTCCCTGCCTCTGATTCCCCATCTCCGATTCCGCACATCGGATTCCCTGCCTCTGATTCCCCGCCTCTGATTCCCCGCCTCTGATTCCCTGCTTCTGATTCCCAACCTCTGATTCCCCACCTCTGATTCCCCATATCTGATTCCCCGCCTCTGTTTCCCCGCCTCTGATTCCCCAACTCTGAATCCCCGCCTCTGATTCCCCAGCTCTGATTCCCCGCCTCTGATTCCCCGTGTTTGATTCCCTGCCTCTGATTCCCTGCCCTGATTCCCCATCTCTGATACACCGCCTTTAATTCGCCACCGCTGATTCCCCATATCTGATTCCCCGCCTCTGTTTCCCCATCTCTGATTCCCCGCCTCTGTTTCGCCATATCTAATTCCACGCCTCTGATTCCCCAACTCTGATTCCCCGCCTCTGATTCCCCAGCTCTGATTCCCTGCCTCTGATTCCCCGCATCTGATTCCCTGCCTCTGATTCCCCGCCTCTGATTCCCTGCTTCTGATTCCCAACCTCTGATTCCCCACCTCTGAATCCCCATATCTGATTCGCCGCCTCTGTTTCCCCGCCTCTGATTCCCCGCCTCTGTTTCCCCATATCTGATTCCCCGCCTCTGATTCCCCAACTCTGATTCCCCTCCTCTGATTCGCCAGCTATGATTCCCCGCCTCTGATTCCCTGCATCTGATTCCCTGCATCTGATTCCCCGCCTCTGATTCCCCTTCTCTGATTCTCCACCTCTGATTCCCCACCTCTGATTCCCCATCTCGGATTCCGCTCATCCGATTCCCTGCCTCTGATTTCCCGCCTCTGATTCCCCGCCTCTGATTTCCTGCCTCTGATTCGCAACCTCTAATTCCCCACCTCTGATTCCCCATATCTGATTCCCCGCCTCTGTTTCCCTGCCTCTGATTCCCGGCCTCTTTTTCCCCATATCTGATTCCCCTCCTCTGATTCACCAACTCTGATTCCCCGCCTCTGATACCCCGCCTCTGATTCCCCATCTCTAATTCATCACATCTGATTCCCCACCTCTTCTTCCCCATCTCTGATTCTCTACCTCTGATTCGCCACCTCTGATTGCCCATATCTGATTCACCGCCTCTGTTTCCCCGCATCTGATTCCCCGCCTCTGATTCCCCATATTTGATTCCCCGCCTCTGATTCCCCATCTCTGATTCCCGGACTCATTCCCAAACTCTGATTCCCCGCCTCTGATTCCCCATATTTGATTCCCCTCCTCTGATTTCCCATCTCTGATTCCCGGACTCTGATTCCCCAACTCTGATTTCCCCGCCTCTGAATCCCCAGCTCTGATTTCCCGCCTCTGATTCCCCACCTGTGATAAAACATATCTGATTCCCGGCCTCTGTTTCCCCGCCTCTGATTCCCCACCTCTGATTCACCATATCTGATTCCCCGCCTCTGATTCCCCACCACTGATTCCCCTCCTCTGATTCGCCAGTTATGATTGCCCGCCTCTGATTCCCCGTTTCTGATTCCCTGCCTCTGATTCCCCGCCTCTGATTCCCCATGTCTGACTCACCACCTCTGATTCCCCACCTCTGATACCCCATCTCTGATTCCGCACATCCGATTCCCTGCCTCTGATTCCCCGCCTCTGATTCCCCGCCTCTGATTCCCTGCCTCTGATTCGCAACCTCTTATTCCCCACCTCTGATTCCCCATAGCTGATTCCCTGCCTCTGTTTCCCCGCCTCTGATTGGCACCTCTGATACCCCGCCTCTGATTCCCCATCTCTAATTCATCACATCTGATTCCCCACCTCTGATTCCCCATATCTGATTCCCCGCCTATGATTCCCCACCTCCGATTCCCCGCCTCTGATTCGCCAGCTATGATTCCCCTCCTCTGGTTCGCCAGTTATGATTGCCCGCCTCTGATTCCCCGTTTCTGATTCCCTGCCTCTGATTCCCCGCCTCTGATTCCCCATGTCTGACTCACCACCTCTGATTCCCCACCTCTGATACCCCATCTCTGATTCCGCACATCCGATTCCCTGCCTCTGATTCCCCGCCTCTGATTCCCCGCCTCTGATTCCCTGCCTCTGATTCGCAACCTCTTATTCCCCACCTCTGATTCCCCATAGCTGATTCCCTGCCTCTGTTTCCCCGCCTCTGATTGGCACCTCTGATACCCCGCCTCTGATTCCCCATCTCTAATTCATCACATCTGATTCGCCACCTCTGATTCCCCATATCTGATTCCCCGCCTATGATTCCCCACCTCCGATTCCCCGCCTCTGATTCGCCACCTCTGATTCCCAATATCTGATTCACCGCCTCTGTTTCCCTGCCTCTGATTCCCCGCCTCTGATTCCCCATATCTGATTCCCCGCCTCTGATTCCCCATCTCTGATTCCCGGTCTCTGATTCCCCACCTCTGTTTCCCGGCCTCTGATTCCCAATCCCTGATTCACCGCCTCTGACTCCCAGTGTCTGATTCCCTGCCTCTGATTCCCCGCCTCTGAATCCCCTCCTCTGATTCCCTGCCACTGATTCCCCGCCCCTGATTCCCCACCTCTGATACCCCATATCTGATTCCCCGCCTCTGTTTCCCCGCCTCTGATTCCCCACCTCTGATTCCCCATATCTGATTCCCTGCCTCTGATTCCCCAACTCTGATTCCCCGCCTCTGATTCCCCAGCTCTGATTCCCCGCCTCTGATTCCCCACCTCTGATCCAACATATCTGATTCCCCGCCTCTGTTTCCCCGCCTCTGATTCCCCACCTCTGATTCCCCATATCTGATTCCCCGCCTATGATTCCCCACCTCCGATTCCCCGCCTCTGATTCGCCAGCTATGATTCCCCTCCTCTGGTTCCCCGCATCTGATTCCCCGCCTCTGATTCCCCGTGTCTGACCCTGCCTCTGATTCCACGCCTTTGATTCCCCATCTCTGATTCACCACCTCTGATTCCCCACCTCTGATTCCCCATCTCTGATTCTGCACATCCGATTCCCTGCCTCTGATTCCCCGCCTCTGATTCCCCGCCTCTGATTCCCTGCCTCTGATTCGCAACCTGTTATTACCCACCTCTGAATCCCCATATCTGATTCCCCGCCTCTGTTTCCCCATATCTGATTCCCCGCCTCTGTTTCACTGCCTCTGATTGGCACCTCTGATACCCCGCCTCTGATTCCCCATCTCTAATTCATCACATCTGATTCCCCACCTCTGCTTCCCCATCTCTGATTCTCTACCTCTGATTCGCAACCTCTGATTCCGAATATCTCATTCACCGCCTCTGTTTCCCCGCTTCTGATTCCCCGCCTCTGATTCCCCATATCTAATTCCCCGCCTCTGATTCCCCATCTCTGATTCCCGGTCTCTGATTCCCCACCTCTGTTTCCCGGCCTCTCATTCCCCATCCCTGATTCACCGCCTCTGATTCCCAGTGTCTGATTCCCTGCCTCTGATTCCCCGCCTCTGAATCCCATCCTCTGATTCCCTGCCACTGATTCCCCGCCCCTGATTCCCCACCTCTGATACCCCATATCTGATTCCCCGCCTCTGTTTCCCCGCCTCTGATTCCCCACCTCTGATTTCCCATATCTGATTCCACGCCTCTGATTCCCCGCCTCTGATTGGCCGCCTCTGATACCCCGCCTCTGATTCCCCATCTCTAATTCATCACATCTGATTCCCCACCTCTGCTTCCACATCTCTGATTCTCAACCTCTGATTCGCCACCTCTGATTCCCCATATCTGATTCACCGCCTCTGTTTCCCCGCCTCTGATTCCCCGCCTCTGATTCCCCATATTTGATTCCCCGCCTCTGATTCCCCATCTCTGATTCCCGGACTCTGATTCCCCAACTCTGATTCCCCGCCTCTGATTCCCCAGCTCTGATTTCCCGCCTCTGATTCCCCACCTCTGCTTCCCCATCTCTGATTCTCTACCTCTGATTCGCCACCTCTGATTGCCCATATCTGATTCACCGCCTCTGTTTCCCCGCCTCTGATTCCCCGCCTCTTATTCCCCATATTTGATTCCCCGCCTCTGATTCCCCATCTCTGATTCCCGGACTCTTGATTCCCCAACTCTGATTCCCCGCCTCTGATTCCCCATATTTGATTCCCCTCCTCTGATTTCCCATCTCTGATTCCCGGACTCTGATTCCCCAACTCTGATTTCCCCGCCTCTGATTCCCCAGCTCTGATTTCCCGCCTCTGATTCCCCACCTCTGATACAACATATCTGATTCCCGGCCTCTGTTTCCCCGCCTCTGATTCCCCACCTCTGATTCACCATATCTGATTCCCCGCCTCTGATTCCCCACCACTGATTCCCCTCCGCTGATTCGCCAGTTATGATTGCCCGCCTCTGATTCCCCGTTTCTGATACCCTGCCTCTGATTCCCCGCCTCTGATTCCCCATCTCTGACTCACCACCTCTGATTCCCCACCTCTGACACCCCATCTCTGATTCCGCACATCCGATTCCCTGCCTATGATTCCCCACCTCTGATTCCCCGCCTCTGATTCCCCATATCTGATTCCCTGCCTCTGTTTCCCCGCTTCTGATTCCCAACCTCTGTTTCCCCATATCTGATTCCCCGCCTCTGATTCCCCAACTCTAATACCCTGCCTCTGATTCCCCAGCTCTGATTCCCCGCCTCTGATTCCCCGCATCTGATTCCCTGCCTCTGATTCCCCGCCTCTGATTCCAGGCCTCTGATTCCCAGCATCTGATTCCGGCCTCTGATTCCCGGCCTCTGATTCCCTGCTTCTGATTCTGATTCCCTGCCTCTGATTCCCCATCTCTGATTCCGCACATCTGATTCCCTGCCTCTGATTCCCCACCTCTGATTCCCCATATCTGATTCCCCGCCTCTGTTTCCCCGCCTCTGATTTCCCGCCTCTGTTTCCCCATATCTGATTCCCCGCCTCTGATTCCCCAAATCTGATTCCCCTCCTCTAATTCGCCAGCTATGATTCCCCGCCTCTGATTCCCTGCGTCTGATTCCATGCCTCTGATTCCCAGCCTCTGATTCCCCTTCTCTGATTCACCACCTCTGAATCCCCACCTCTGATTCCCCATCTCTGATTCCGCACATCCGATTCCCTGCCTCTGATTCCCCGCCTCTGATTCCCCGCCTCTGATTCACAACCTCTAATTCCCCACCTCTGATTCCCCATATCTGATTCCCCGCCTCTGTTTCCCTGCCTCTGATTCCCGGCCTCTGTTTCCCCATATCTGATTCCCCTCCTCTGATTCCCCAACTCTGATTCCCCGCCTCTGATTCCCCAGCTTTGATTCCCCGTCTTTTATTCCCGGCCTCTGATTCCCTGCCACTGATACCCCGCCCCTGATTCCCCACCTCTGATTCCCCATATCTGATTCCCCGCCTCTGTTTCCCCACCTCTGATTCCCGGCCTCTAATTCCCAGCATCTGATTCCCGGCCACTGATTCCCTGCCTCTGATTCCCCGCCTCTGATTCCCCATCTCTGATTCCCCGCCTCTGATTCCCCGTGTCTGATTCCCTGCCTCTGATTCCCCGCCTCTGATTCCCCGCGTCTGATTCCCTGCCACTGATTCCCTGCCCCTGATTCCCCACCTCTGATTCCCCATATCTGATTCCCCGCCTCTGTTTCCCCAACTCTGATTCCCTTCCTCTAATTCGCCAGCTATGATTCCCCGCCTCTGATTCCCTGCCACTGATTCCCTGCCCCTGATTCCCCACCTCTGATTCCCCATATATGATTCCCCGCCTCTGATTCCCCAACTCTGATTCCCCTCCTCTAATTCGCCAGCTATGATTCCCCGCCTCTTATTCCCTGCGTCTGATTCCCTGCCTCTGATTCCCAGCCTCTGATTCCCCTTCTCTGATTCACCACCTCTGAATCCCCACCTCTGATACCTCATCTCTGATTCCGCACATCCGATTCCCTGCCTCTGATTCCCCGCCTCTGATTCCCCGCCTCTGATTCCCCGCCTCTGATTCCCCGCGTCTGATTCCCTGCCACTGATTCCCTGCCCCTGATTCCCCACCTCTGATTCCCCATCTCTGATTCCCCGCCTCTTTTTCCCCACCTCTGATTCCCCGCCTCTGTTTCCCCATATCTGATTCCCCGCCTCTGATTCCCCAGCTCTGATTCCCCGCCTTTTATTCCCGGCCTCTGATTCCCTGCCACTGATTCCCCGCCCCTGATTCCCCACCTCTGATTCCCCATATCTGATTCCCCGCCTCTGTTTCCCCAGCTCTGATTCCCCACCTCTGATTCCCCAGCTCTGATTCCCTGCCACTGATTCTCCGCCCCTGATTCCCCACCTCTGATTCCCCATATCTGATTCCCCGCCTCTGTTTCCCCAGCTCTGATTCCCTGCCTCTGATTCCCTGCCCTGATTCCCCATCTCTGTTTCACCGCCTTTGATTCGCCACCTCTGATTCCCCATATCTGATTCCCCGCCTCTGTTTCCCCGCCTCTGATTCCCTGCCTCTGATTCCCAACCTCTGATTCCACACCTCTGATTCCCCATATATGATTCCCCGCCTCTGATTCCCCACCACTGATTCCCCTCCGCTGATTCGCCAGTTATGATTGCCCGCCTCTGATTCCCCGTTTCTGATTCCCTGCCTCTGATTCCCCGCCTCTGATTCCCCATCTCTGACTCACCACCTCTGATTCCCCACCTCTGACACCCCATCTCTGATTCCGCACATCCGATTCCCTGCCTATGATTCCCCACCTCTGATTTCCCGCCTCTGATTCCCCATATCTGATTCCCTGCCTCTGTTTCCCCGCTTCTGATTCCCCACCTCTGTTTCCCCATATCTGATTCCCCGCCTCTGATTCCCCAACTCTAATACCCTGCCTCTGATTCCCCAGCTCTGATTCCCCGCCTCTGATTCCCCGCATCTGATTCCCTGCCTCTGATTCCCCGCCTCTGATTCCAGGCCTCTGATTCCCAGCATCTGATTCCGGCCTCTGATTCCCGGCCTCTGATTCCCTGCTTCTGATTCTGATTCCCTGCCTCTGATTCCCCATCTCTGATTCCGCACATCTGATTCCCTGCCTCTGATTCCCCACCTCTGATTCCCCATATCTGATTCCCCGCCTCTGTTTCCCCGCCTCTGATTTCCCGCCTCTGTTTCCCCATATCTGATTCCCCGCCTCTGATTCCCCAAATCTGATTCCCCTCCTCTAATTCGCCAGCTATGATTCCCCGCCTCTGATTCCCTGCGTCTGATTCCATGCCTCTGATTCCCAGCCTCTGATTCCCCTTCTCTGATTCACCACCTCTGAATCCCCACCTCTGATTCCCCATCTCTGATTCCGCACATCCGATTCCCTGCCTCTGATTCCCCGCCTCTGATTCCCCGCCTCTGATTCACAACCTCTAATTCCCCACCTCTGATTCCCCATATCTGATTCCCCGCCTCTGTTTCCCTGCCTCTGATTCCCGGCCTCTGTTTCCCCATATCTGATTCCCCTCCTCTGATTCCCCAACTCTGATTCCCCGCCTCTGATTCCCATGCTTTGATTCCCCGTCTTTTATTCCCGGCCTCTGATTCCCTGCCACTGATTCCCCGCCCCTGATTCCCCACCTCTGATTCCCCATATCTGATTCCCCACCTCTGTTTCCCCACCTCTGATTCCCGGCCTCTAATTCCCAGCATCTGATTCCCGGCCACTGATTCCCTGCCTCTGATTCCCCGCCTCTGATTCCCCATCTCTGATTCCCCGCCTCTGATTCCCCGTGTCTGATTCCCTGCCTCTGATTCCCCGCCTCTGATTCCCCGCGTCTGATTCCCTGCCACTGATTCCCTGCCCCTGATTCCCCACCTCTGATTCCCCATATCTGATTCCCCGCCTCTGTTTCCCCAACTCTGATTCCCTTCCTCTAATTCGCCAGCTATGATTCCCCGCCTCTGATTCCCTGCCACTGATTCCCTGCCCCTGATTCCCCACCTCTGATTCCCCATATATGATTCCCCGCCTCTGATTCCCCAACTCTGATTCCCCTCCTCTAATTCGCCAGCTATGATTCCCCGCCTCTTATTCCCTGCGTCTGATTCCCTGCCTCTGATTCCCAGCCTCTGATTCCCCTTCTCTGATTCACCACCTCTGAATCCCCACCTCTGATACCTCATCTCTGATTCCGCACATCCGATTCCCTGCCTCTGATTCCCCGCCTCTGATTCCCCACCTCTGATTCCCCGCCTCTGATTCCCCGCGTCTGATTCCCTGCCACTGATTCCCTGCCCCTGATTCCCCACCTCTGATTCCCCATCTCTGATTCCCCGCCTCTTTTTCCCCACCTCTGATTCCCCGCCTCTGTTTCCCCATATCTGATTCCCCGCCTCTGATTCCCCAACTCTGATTCCCTTCCTCTAATTCGCCAGCTATGTTTCCCCGCCTCTGATTCCCAGCCTCTGATTCCCCTTCTCTGATTCACCACCTCTGAATCCCCACCTCTGATTCCCCATCTCTGATTCCGCACATCCGATTCCCTGCCTCTGATTCCCCACCTTTTATTCCCGGCCTCTGATTCCCTGCCACTGATTCCCTGCTTCTGATTCTGATTCCCTGCCTCTGATTCCCCATCTCTGATTCCGCACATCTGATTCCCTGCCTCTGATTCCCCACCTCTGATTCCCCATATCTGATTCCCCGCCTCTGTTTCCCCTCCTCTGATTCCCCGCCTCTGTTTCCCCATATCTGATTCCCCGCCTCTGTTTCCCTGCCTCTTATTCCCGGCCTCTGTTTCCCCATATCTGATTCCCCTCCTCTGATTCCCCAACTCTGATTCCCCGCCTCTGATTCCCCAGCTCTGATTCCCCGCCTTTTATTCCCGGCCTCTGATTCCCTGCCACTGATTCCCCGCCCCTGATTCCCCACCTCTGATTCCCCATATCTGATTCCCCGCCTCTGTTTCCCCAGCTCTGATTCCCCACCTCTGATTCCCCAGCTCAGATTCCCTGCCACTGATTCCCCGCCCCTGATTCACCACCTCTGATTCCCCATATCTGATTCCCCGCCTCTGTTTCCCCAGCTCTGATTCCCTGCCTCTGATTCCCTGCCCTGATTCCCCATCTCTGTTTCACCGCCTTTGATTCGCCACCTCTGATTCCCCATATCTGATTCCCCGCCTCTGTTTCCCCGCCTCTGATTCCCTGCCTCTGATTCCCAACCTCTGATTCCACACCTCTGATTCCCCATATCTGATTCCCCGCCTCTATTTCCCCATATCTGATTCCCCGCCTCTGATTCCCCAACTCTGATTCCCCGCCTCTGATTCCCCAGCTCTGATTCCCCGCCTCTGATTCCCGGCATCCGATTCCCTGCCTCTGATTCCCCGCCTCTGATTCGCCATCTCTGATTCCCCGCCTCTGATTCCCCGTGTCTGATTCCCTGCCTCTGATTCCCCGCCTCAGATTCCCCGCCTCTGATTCCCTGCCACTGATTCCCTGCCCCTGATTCCCCACCTCTGATTCCCCATATCTGATTCCCCGCCTCTGTTTCTCCGCCTCTGATTCCCCGCCTCTGATTCCCCATATCTGATTCCCTGCCTCTGATTCCACAACTCTGATTCCCCGCCTCTGATTCCCCAGCTCTGAATCCCCGCCTCTGATTCCCCGCGTCTGATTCCCTCCCTCCGATTCACAACCTCTGATTCCCCACCTCTGATTCCCCATATCTGATTCCCCGCCTCTGTTTCCCCGCCTCTGATTCCCCGCCTCTGATTCCCCATATCTGATTCCCCGGCTCTGATTGCCCACCTCTGATTCCCCGCCTCTGATTCGCCAGCTCTGATTCCCCGCCTCTGAATCCCCGCATCTGATTCCCTGCCTCTGATTCCCCGCCTCTGATTCCCCATCTCTGATTCACCGCCTTTGATTCGCCACCTCTGATTCCCCATATCTGATTCCCCACCTCTGTTTCCCCGCCTCTGATTCCCCGCCTCTGATTCTCCATATCTCATTCCCCGCCTCTGAATCCCCATCTCTGATTCCCCAACTCTGATTCCCCTCCTCTAATTCGCAAGCTATGATTCCCCGCCTCTGATTCCCTGCGTCTGATTCCCTGCCTCTGATTCCCAGCCTCTGATTCCCCTTCTCTGATTCACCACCTCTGAATCCCCACCTCTGATTCCCCATCTCTGATTCCGCACATCCGATTCCCTGCCTCTGATTCCCCGCCTCTGATACCCCGCCTCTGATACGAAACCTCTAATTCCCCACCTCTGATTCCCCATATCTGATTGCCCGCATCTGTTTCCCTGCCTCTGATTCCCGGCCTCTGTTTCCCCATATCTGATTCCCCTCCTCTGATTCCCCAACTCTGATTCCCCACCTCTGATTCCCCAGCTCTGATTCCCCGCCTTTTATTCCCGGCCTCTGATTCCCTGCCACTGATTCCCCGCCCCTGATTCCCCACCTCTGATTCCCCATATCTGATTCCCCGCCTCTGTTTCCCCAGCTCTGATTCCCCACCTCTGATTCCCCAGCTCTGATTCCCTGCCACTGATTCCCCGCCCCTGATTCCCCTCCTCTGATTCCCCATATCTGATTCCCCGCCTCTGTTTCCCCAGCTCTGATTCCCTGCCTCTGATTCCCTGCCCTGATTCCCCATCTCTGTTTCACCGCCTTTGATTCGCCACCTCTGATTCCCCATATCTGATTCCCCGCCTCTGTTTCCCCGCCTCTGATTCCCTGCCTCTGATTCCCAGCCTCTGATTCCACACCTCTGATTCCCCATATCTGATTCCCCGCCTCTATTTCCCCATATCTGATTCCCCGCCTCTGATTCCCCAACTCTGATTCCCCGCCTCTGATTCCCCAGCTCTGATTCCCCGCCTCTGATTCCCGGCGTCCGATTCCCTGCCTCTGATTCCCCGCCTCTGATTCGCCATCTCTGATTCCCCGCCTCTGATTCCCCGTGTCTGATTCCCTGCCTCTGTTTCCCCGCCTCAGATTCCCCGCCTCTGATTCCCTGCCACTGATTCCCTGCCCCTGATTCCCCACCTCTGATTCCCCATATCTGATTCCCTGCCTCTGTTTCTCCGCCTCTGATTCCCCGCCTCTGATTCCCCATATCTGATTCCCTGCCTCTGATTCCACAACTCTGATTCCCCGCCTCTGATTCCCCAGCTCTGAATCCCCGCCTCTGATTCCCCGCGTCTGATTCCCTCCCTCTGATTCACAACCTCTGATTCCCCACCTCTGATTCCCCATATCTGATTCCCCGCCTCTGTTTCCCCGCCTCTGATTCCCCGCCTGTGATTCCCCATATCTGATTCCCCGGCTCTGATTGCCCACCTCTGATTCCCCGCCTCTGATTCGCCAGCTCTGATTCCCCGCCTCTGAATCCCCGCATCTGATTCCCTGCCTCTGATTCCCCGCCTCTGATTCCCCATCTCTGATTTACCGCCTTTGATTCGCCACCTCTGATTCCCCATATCTGATTCCCCACCTCTGTTTCCCCGCCTCTGATTCCCCGCCTCTGATTCTCCATATCTCATTCCCCGCCTCTGAATCCCCATCTCTGATTCCCGGACTCTGATAACCCACCTCTGATTCCCGGCCTCTTATTCCCAGCATCTGATTCCCGGCCTCTGATTCCCGGCCTCTGATTCCCCGCTTCTGATTCTGATTCCCTGCCTCTGATTCCCCATCTCTGATTCCGCACATCTGATTCCCTGCCTCTGATTCCCCACCTCTGATTCCCCATATCTGATTCCCCGCCTCTGTTTCCCCGCCTCTGATTCCCCGCCTCTGTTTCCCCATATCTAATTCCCCACCTCTGATGCTCCCAGCATCTGATTCCCGGCCTCTGATTCCCGGCCTCTGATTCCCGGCCTCTGATTCCCCGCTTCTGATTCTGATTCCCTGCCTCTGATTCCCCATCTCTGATTCCGCACATCTGTTTCCCTGCCTCTGATTCCCGGCCTCTGTTTCCCCATATCTGATTCCCCTCCTCTGATTCCCCAACTCTGATTCCCCGCCTCTGATACCCCGCCTCTGATTCCCCATCTCTAATTCATCACATCTGATTCCCCACCTCTTCTTCCCCATCTCTGATTCTCTACCTCTGATTCGCCACCTCTGATTGCCCATATCTGATTCACCGCCTCTGTTTCCCCGCATCTGATTCCCCGCCTCTGATTCCCCATATTTGATTCCCCGCCTCTGATTCCCCATCTCTGATTCCCGGACTCATTCCCCAACTCTGATTCCCCGCCTCTGATTCCCCATATTTGATTCCCCTCCTCTGATTTCCCATCTATGATTCCTGGACTCTGATTCCCCAACTCTGATTTCCCCGCCTCTGAATCCCCAGCTCTGATTTCCCGCCTCTGATTCCCCACCTGTGATAAAACATATCTGATTCCCGGCCTCTGTTTCCCCGCCTCTGATTCCCCACCTCTGATTCACCATATCTGATTCCCCGCCTTTGATTCCCCACCACTGATTCCCCTCCTCTGATTCGCCAGTTATGATTGCCCGCCTCTGATTCCCCGTTTCTGATTCCCTGCCTCTGATTCCCCGCCTCTGATTCCCCATGTCTGACTCACCACCTCTGATTCCCCACCTCTGATACCCCATCTCTGATTCCGCACATCCGATTCCCTGCCTCTGATTCCCCGCCTCTGATTCCCCGCCTCTGATTCCCTGCCTCTGATTCGCAACCTCTTATTCCCCACCTCTGATTCCCCATAGCTGATTCCCTGCCTCTGTTTCCCCGCCTCTGATTGGCACCTCTGATACCCCGCCTCTGATTCCCCATCTCTAATTCATCACATCTGATTCCCCACCTCTGCTTCCCCATCTCCGATTCTCTACCTCTGATTCGCCAACTCTGATTCCCAATATCTGATTCACCGCCTCTGTTTCCCTGCCTCTGATTCCCCGCCTCTGATTCCCCATATCTGATTCCCCGCCTCTGATTCCCCATCTCTGATTCCCGGTCTCTGATTCCCCACCTCTGTTTCCCGGCCTCTGATTCCCAATCCCTGATTCACCGCCTCTGACTCCCAGTGTCTGATTCCCTGCCTCTGATTCCCCGCCTCTGAATCCCCTCCTCTGATTCCCTGCCACTGATTCCCCGCCCCTGATTCCCCACCTCTGATACCCCATATCTGATTCCCCGCCTCTGTTTCCCCGCCTCTGATTCCCCACCTCTGATTCCCCATATCTGATTCCCTGCCTCTGATTCCCCAACTCTGATTCCCCGCCTCTGATTCCCCAGCTCTGATTCCCCGCCTCTGATTCCCCACCTCTGATCCAACATATCTGATTCCCCGCCTCTGTTTCCCCGCCTCTGATTCCCCACCTCTGATTCCCCATATCTGATTCCCCGCCTATGATTCCCCACCTCCGATTCCCCGCCTCTGATTCGCCAGCTATGATTCCCCTCCTCTGGTTCCCCGCATCTGATTCCCCGCCTCTGATTCCCCGTGTCTGACCCTGCCTCTGATTCCACGCCTTTGATTCCCCATCTCTGATTCACCACCTCTGATTCCCCACCTCTGATTCCCCATCTCTGATTCTGCACATCCGATTCCCTGCCTCTGATTCCCCGCCTCTGATTCCCCGCCTCTGATTCCCTGCCTCTGATTCGCAACCTGTTATTACCCACCTCTGAATCCCCATATCTGATTCCCCGCCTCTGTTTCCCCATATCTGATTCCCCGCCTCTGTTTCACTGCCTCTGATTGGCACCTCTGATACCCCGCCTCTGATTCCCCATCTCTAATTCATCACATCTGATTCCCCACCTCTGCTTCCCCATCTCTGATTCTCTACCTCTGATTCGCAACCTCTGATTCCGAATATCTCATTCACCGCCTCTGTTTCCCCGCTTCTGATTCCCCGCCTCTGATTCCCCATATCTAATTCCCCGCCTCTGATTCCCCATCTCTGATTCCCGGTCTCTGATTCCCCACCTCTGTTTCCCGGCCTCTCATTCCCCATCCCTGATTCACCGCCTCTGATTCCCAGTGTCTGATTCCCTGCCTCTGATTCCCCGCCTCTGAATCCCCTCCTCTGATTACCTGCCACTGATTCCCCGCCCCTGATTCCCCACCTCTGATACCCCATATCTGATTCCCCGCCTCTGTTTCCCCGCCTCTGATTCCCCACCTCTGATTTCCCATATCCGATTCCACGCCTCTGATTCCCCGCCTCTGATTGGCCGCCTCTGATACCCCGCCTCTGATTCCCCATCTCTAATTCATCACATCTGATTCCCCACCTCTGCTTCCCCATCTCTGATTCTCAACCTCTGATTCGCCACCTCTGATTCCCCATATCTGATTCACCGCCTCTGTTTCCCCGCCTCTGATTCCCCGCCTCTGATTCCCCATATTTGATTCCCCGCCTCTGATTCCCCATCTCTGATTCCCGGACTCTGATTCCCCAACTCTGATTCCCCGCCTCTGATTCCCCAGCTCTGATTTCCCGCCTCTGATTCCCCACCTCTGCTTCCCCATCTCTGATTCTCTACCTCTGATTCGCCACCTCTGATTGCCCATATCTGATTCACCGCCTCTGTTTCCCCGCCTCTGATTCCCCGCCTCTTATTCCCCATATTTGATTCCCCGCCTCTGATTCCCCATCTCTGATTCCCGGACTCTGATTCCCCAACTCTGATTCCCCGCCTCTGATTCCCCATATTTGATTCCCCTCCTCTGATTTCCCATCTCTGATTCCCGGACTCTGATTCCCCAACTCTGATTTCCCCGCCTCTGATTCCCCAGCTCTGATTTCCCGCCTCTGATTCCCCACCTCTGATACAACATATCTGATTCCCGGCCTCTGTTTCCCCGCCTCTGATTCCCCACCTCTGATTCACCATATCTGATTCCCCGCCTCTGATTCCCCACCACTGATTCCCCTCCGCTTATTCGCCAGTTATGATTGCCCGCCTCTGATTCCCCGTTTCTGATTCCCTGCCTCTGATTCCCCGCCTCTGATTCCCCATCTCTGACTCACCACCTCTGATTCCCCACCTCTGACACCCCATCTCTGATTCCGCACATCCGATTCCCTGCCTATGATTCCCCACCTCTGATTCCCCGCCTCTGATTCCCCATATCTGATTCCCTGCCTCTGTTTCCCCGCTTCTGATTCCCCACCTCTGTTTCCCCATATCTGATTCCCCGCCTCTGATTCCCCAACTCTAATACCCTGCCTCTGATTCCCCAGCTCTGATTCCCCGTTCTGATTCCCCGCATCTGATTCCCTGCCTCTGATTCCCCGCCTCTGATTCCAGGCCTCTGATTCCCAGCATCTGATTCCGGCCTCTGATTCCCGGCCTCTGATTCCCTGCTTCTGATTCTGATTCCCTGCCTCTGATTCCCCATCTCTGATTCCGCACATCTGATTCCCTGCCTCTGATTCCCCACCTCTGATTCCCCATATCTGATTCCCCGCCTCTGTTTCCCCGCCTCTGATTTCCCGCCTCTGTTTCCCCATATCTGATTCCCCGCCTCTGATTCCCCAAATCTGATTCCCCTCCTCTAATTCGCCAGCTATGATTCCCCGCCTCTGATTCCCTGCGTCTGATTCCATGCCTCTGATTCCCAGCCTCTGATTCCCCTTCTCTGATTCACCACCTCTGAATCCCCACCTCTGATTCCCCATCTCTGATTCCGCACATCCGATTCCCTGCCTCTGATTCCCCGCCTCTGATTCCCCGCCTCTGATTCACAACCTCTAATTCCCCACCTCTGATTCCCCATATCTGATTCCCCGCCTCTGTTTCCCTGCCTCTGATTCCCGGCCTCTGTTTCCCCATATCTGATTCCCCTCCTCTGATTCCCCAACTCTGATTCCCCGCCTCTGATTCCCCAGCTTTGATTCCCCGTCTTTTATTCCCGGCCTCTGATTCCCTGCCACTGATTCCCCGCCCCTGATTCCCCACCTCTGATTCCCCATATCTGATTCCCCGCCTCTGTTTCCCCACCTCTGATTCCCGGCCTCTAATTCCCAGCATCTGATTCCCGGCCACTGATTCCCTGCCTCTGATTCCCCGCCTCTGATTCCCCATCTCTGATTCCCCGCCTCTGATTCCCCGTGTCTGATTCCCTGCCTCTGATTCCCCGCCTCTGATTCCCCGCGTCTGATTCCCTGCCACTGATTCCCCGCCTCTGATTCCCCAACTCTGATTCCCCGCCTCTGATTCCCCTTCTCTGATTCACCACATCTGAATCCCCACCTCTGATTCCCCATCTCTGATTCCGCACATCCGATTCCCTGCCTCTGATTCCCCGCCTTTTATTCCCGGCCTCTAATTCCCTGCCACTGATTCCCTGCTTCTGATTCTGATTCCCTGCCTCTGATTCCCCATCTCTGATTCCGCACATCTGATTCCCTGCCTCTGATTCCCCACCTCTGATTCCCCATATCTGATTCCCCGCCTCTGTTTCCCCTCCTCTGATTCCCCGCCTCTGTTTCCCCATATCTGATTCCCCGCCTCTGTTTCCCTGCCTCTGATTCCCGGCCCCTGTTTCCCCATATCTGATTCCCCTCCTCTGATTCCCCAACTCTGATTCCCCGCCTCTGATTCCCCAGCTCTGATTCCCCGCCTTTTATTCCCGGCCTCTGATTCCCTGCCACTGATTCCCCGCCCCTGATTCCCCACCTCTGATTCCCCATATCTGATTCCCCGCCTCTGTTTCCCCAGCTCTGATTCCCCACCTCTGATTCCCCAGCTCTGATTCCCTGCCACTGATTCCCCGCCCCTGATTCCCAACCTCTGATTCCCAACCTCTGATTCCACACCTCTGATTCCCCATATCTGATTCCCCGCCTCTATTTCCCCATATCTGATTCCCCGCCTCTGATTCCCCAACTCTGATTCCCCGCCTCTGATTCCCCAGCTCTGATTCCCCGCCTCTGATTCCCGGCATCCGATTCCCTGCCTCTGATTCCCCGCCTCTGATTCGCCATCTCTGATTCCCCGCCTCTGATTCCCCGTGTCTGATTCCCTGCCTCTGATTCCCCGCCTCAGATTCCCCGCCTCTGATTCCCTGCCACTGATTCCCTGCCCCTGATTCCCCACCTCTGATTCCCCATATCTGATTCCCCGCCTCTGTTTCTCCGCCTCTGATTCCCCGCCTCTGATTCCCCATATTTGATTCCCTGCCTCTGATTCCCTGCCCTGATTCCCCATCTCTGTTTCACCGCCTTTGATTCGCCACCTCTGATTCCCCATATCTGATTCCCCGCCTCTGTTTCCCCGCCTCTGATTCCCTGCCTCTGATTCCCAACCTCTGATTCCACACCTCTGATTCCCCATATCTGATTCCCCGCCTCTATTTCCCCATATCTGATTCCCCGCCTCTGATTCCCCAACTCTGATTCCCGGCCTCTGATTCCCCAGCTCTGATTCCCCGCCTCTGATTCCTGGCGTCCGATTCCCTGCCTCTGATTCCCCGCCTCTGATTCGCCATCTCTGATTCCCCGCCTCTGATTCCCCATGTCTGATTCCCTGCCTCTGATTCCCCGCCTCAGATTCCCCGCCTCTGATTCCCTGCCACTGATTCCCTGCCCCTGATTCCCCACCTCTGATTCCCCATATCTGATTCCCCGCCTCTGTTTCTCCGCCTCTGATTCCCCGCCTCTGATTCCCCATATCTGATTCCCTGCCTCTGATTCCACAACTCTGATTCCCCGCCTCTGATTCCCCAGCTCTGAATCCCCGCCTCTGATTCCCCGCGTCTGATTCCCTCCCTCTGATTCACAACCTCTGATTCCCCACCTCTATTTCCCCATATCTGATTCCCCGCCTCTGTTTCCCCGCCTCTGATTCCCCGCCTCTGATTCCCCATATCTGATTCCCCGCCTCTGATTCGCCAGCTCTGATTCCCCGCCTCTGAATCCCCGCATCTGATTCCCTGCCTCTGATTCCCCGCCTCTGATTCCCCATCTCTGATTTACCGCCTTTGATTCGCCACCTCTGATTCCCCATATCTGATTCCCCACCTCTGTTTCCCCGCCTCTGATTCCCCGCCTCTGATTCTCCATATCTCATTCCCCGCCTCTGAATCCCCATCTCTGATTCCCGGACTCTGATAACCCACCTCTGATTCCCGGCCTCTTATTCCCAGCATCTGATTCCCGGCCTCTGATTCCCGGCCTCTGATTCCCCGCTTCTGATTCTGATTCCCTGCCTCTGATTCCCCATCTCTGATTCCGCACATCTGATTCCCTGCCTCTGATTCCCCACCTCTGATTCCCCATATCTGATTCCCCGCCTCTGTTTCCCCGCCTCTGATTCCCCGCCTCTGTTTCCCCATATCTAATTCCCCACCTCTGATGCTCCCAGCTCTGATTCCCCGCCTCTGATTCCCCGCATCCGATTCCCCATGTCTGATTCCCCGCCTCTGTTTCCCCGCCTCTGATTCCCCGCGTCTGATTCCCTCCCTCTGATTCACAACCTCTGATTCCCCACCTCTGATTCCCCATATCTGATTCCCCGCCTCTGTTTCCCCGCCTCTGATTCCCCGCCTCTGATTCCCCATATCTGATTCCCCGGCTCTGATTGCCCACCTCTGATTCCCCGCCTCTGATTCGCCAGCTCTGATTCCCCGCCTCTGAATCCCCGCATCTGATTCCCTGCCTCTGATTCCCCGCCTCTGATTCGCCATCTCTGATTCCCCGCCTCTGATTCGCCACCTCTGATTCCCCATATCTGATTCCCCACCTCTGTTTCCCTGCCTCTGTTTCCCCAGCTCTGATTCCCCACCTCTGATTCCCCAGCTCTGATTCCCTGCCACTGATTCCCCGCCCCTGATTCCCCACCTCTGATTCCCCATATCTGATTCCCCGCCTCTGTTTCCCCAGCTCTGATTCCCTGCCTCTGATTCCCTGCCCTGATTCCCCATCTCTGTTTCACCGCCTTTGATTCGCCACCTCTGATTCCCCATATCTGATTCCCCGCCTCTGTTTCCCCGCCTCTGATTCCCTGCCTCTGATTCCCAACCTCTGATTCCACACCTCTGATTCCCCATATCTGATTCCCCGCCTCTATTTCCCCATATCTGATTCCCCGCCTCTGTTTCCCCGCCTCTGATTCCCCGCCTCTGTTTCCCCATATCTGATTCCCCGCCTCTGTTTCCCTATATCTAATTCCCCACCTCTTATGCCCCAACTCTGATTCCCCGCCTCTGATTCCCCAGCTCTGATTCCCCGCCTCTGATTCCCTGCATCCGATTCCCCATATCTGATTCCCCGCCTCTGTTGCCCCGCCTCTGATTCCCCGCCTCTGTTTCCCCATATCTGATTCCCCGCCTCTGATTCCCAACTATGATTCCCCGCCTCTGATTCCCCAGCTCTGATTCCCTGCCTCTGATTCCCCGCGTTCTATTCCCTGCCTCTGATTCCCCGCCTGTGATTCCCCATCACTGATTCACTACCTCTGATTCCCCACCTCTGATTCCCCATATCTAATTCCCCGCCTCTGTTTTCCCGCCTCTGATTCCCCGCCTCTGTTTCCCCATATCTGATTCCCTGCCTCTGATTGCCCACCTCTGATTCCCCGCGTCTGATTCCCTGCCTCTGATTCCCCGCCTCTGATTCCCCATATCTGATTCACCACCTCTGATTCCCGGCCTCTGATTCCCCATCTCTGATTCCGCACATCCGATTCCCTGACTATGATTCCCCACCTCTGATTCCCCGCCTCTGATTCCCCATATCTGATTCCCTGCCTCTGTTTCCCCGCCTCTGATTCCCCACCTCTGTTTCCCCATATCTGATTCCCCGCCTCTGATTCCCCAACTCTAATACCCTGCCTCTGATTCCCCAGCTCTGGTTCCCCGCCTCTGATTCCCCGCATCTGATTCCCTGCCTCTGATTCCCCGCCTCTGATTCCAGGCCTCTGATTCCCAGCATCTGATTCCGGCCTCTGATTCCCGGCCTCAGATTCCCTGCTTCTGATTCTGATTCCCTGCCTCTGATTCCCCATCTCTGATTCCGCACATCTGATTCCCTGCCTCTGATTCCCCACCTCTGATTCCCCATATCTGATTCCCCGCCTCTGTTTCCCCGCCTCTGATTCCCCGCCTCTGTTTCCCCATATCTGATTCCCCGCCTCTGATTCCCCAACTCTGATTCCCCTCCTCTAATTCGCCAGCTATGATTCCCCGTCTCTGATTCCCTGCGTCTGATTCCCTGCCTCTGATTTCCAGCCTCTGATTCCCCTTCTCTGATTCACCACCTCTGAATCCCCACCTCTGATTCCCCATCTCTGATTCCGCACATCCGATTCCCTGCCTCTGATTCCCCGCCTCTGATATCCCGCCTCTGATTCGCAACCTCTAATTCCCCACCTCTGATTTCCCATATCTGATTCCCCGCCTCTGTTTCCCTGCCTCTGATTCCCGGCCTCTGTTTCCCCATATCTGATTCCCCTCCTCTGATTCCCCAACTCTGATTCCCCGCCTCTGATTCCCCAGCTTTGATTCCCCGCCTTTTATTCCCGGCCTCTGATTCCCTGCCACTGATTCCCCGCCTCTGATTCCCCACCTCTGATTCCCCATATCTGATTCCCCGCCTCTGTTTCCCCACCTCTGATTCCCGGCCTCTTATTCCCAGCATCTGATTCCCGGCCTCTGATTCCCTGCCTCTGATTCCCCGCCTCTGATTCCCCATCTCTGATTCCCCTCCTCTGATTCCCCGTGTCTGATTCCCTGCCTCTGATTCCCCGTCTCTGATTCCCCGCGTCTGATTCCCTGCCACTGATTCCCTGCCCCTGATTCCCCACCTCTGATTCCCCATATCTGATTCCCCGCCTCTGTTTCCCCAACTCTGATTCCCTTCCTCTAATTCGCCAGCTATGATTCCCCGCCTCTGATTCCCTGCCACTGATTCCCTGCCCCTGATTCCCCACCTCTGATTCCCGATATATGATTCCCCGCCTCTGATTCCCCAACTCTGATTCCCCTCCTCTAATTCGCCAGCTATGATTCCCCGCCTCTGATTCCCTGCGTCTGATTCCCTGCCTCTGATTCCCAGCCTCTGATTCCCCTTCTCTGATTCACCACCTCTGAATCCCCACCTCTGATTCCCCATCTCTGATTCCGCACATCCGATTCCCTGCCTCTGATTCCCCGCCTCTGATTCCCTGCCTCTGATTCCCCGCCTCTGATTCCCCGCGTCTGATTCCCTGCCACTGATTCCCTGCCCCTGATTCCCCACCTCTGATTCCCCATATCTGATTCCCCGCCTCTGTTTCCCCACCTCTGATTCCCCGCCTCTGTTTCCCCATATCTGATTCCCCGCCTCTGATTCCCCAACTCTGATTCCCCTCCTCTAATTCGCCAGCTATGATTCCCCGCCTCTGATTCCCTGCATCTGATTCCCTGCCTCTGATTCCCAGCCTCTGATTCCCCTTCTCTGATTCACCACCTCTGAATCCCCACCTCTGATTCCCCATCTCTGATTCCGCACATCCGATTCCCTGCCTCTGATTCCCCGCCTTTTATTCCCGGCCTCTGATTCCCTGCCACTGATTCCCTGCTTCTGATTCTGATTCCCTGCCTCTTATTCCCCATCTCTGATTCCGCACATCTGATTCCCTGCCTCTGATTCCCCACCTCTGATTCCCCATATCTGATTCCCCGCCTCTGTTTCCCCGCCTCTGATTCCCCGCCTCTGTTTCCCGATATCTGATTCCCCGCCTCTGATTCCCCAACTCTGATTCCCCTCCTCTAATTCGCCAGCTATGATTTCCCGCCTCTGATTCCCTGCGTCTGATTCCATGCCTCTGATTCCCAGCCTCTGATTCCCCTTCTCTGATTCACCACCTCTGAATCCCCACCTCTGATTCCCCATCTCTGATTCCGCACATCCGATTCCCTGCCTCTGATTCCCAGCCTCTGATTCCCCGCCTCTGATTCGCAACCTCTAATTCCCCACCTCTGATTCCCCATATCTGATTCCCCGCCTCTGTTTCCCTGCCTCTGATTCCCGGCCTCTGTTTCCCCATATCTGATTCCCCTCCTCTGATTCCCCAACTCTGATTCCCCGCCTCTGATTGCCCAGCTCTGATTCCCCGCCTTTTATTCCCGGCCTCTGATTCCCTGCCACTGATTCCCCGCCCCTGATTCCCCACCTCTAATTCCCCATATCTGATTCCCCGCCTCTGTTTCCCCAGCTCTGATTCCCCACCTCTGATCCCCCAGCTCAGATTCCCTGCCACTGATTCCCCGCCCCTGATTCCCCACCTCTGATTCCCCATATCTGATTCCCCGCCTCTGTTTCCCCAGCTCTGATTCCCTGCCTCTGATTCCCTGCCCTGATTCCCCATCTCTGTTTCACCGCCTTTGATTCGCCACCTCTGATTCCCCATATCTGATTCCCCGCCTCTGTTTCCCCGCCTCTGATTCCCTGCCTCTGATTCCCAACCTCTGATTCCACACCTCTGATTCCCCATATCTGATTCCCCGCCTCTATGTCCCCATATCTGATTCCCCGCCTCTGATTCCCCAACTCTGATTCCCCGCCTCTGATTCCCCAACTCTGATTCCCCGCCTCTGATTCCCGGCGTCCGATTCCCTGCCTCTGATTCCCCGCCTCTGATTCGCCATCTCTGATTCCCCGCCTCTGATTCCCCGTGTCTGATTCCCTGCCTCTGATTCCCCATATCTGATTCCCCGCCTCTGTTTCCCAGCTCTGATTCCCCACCTCTGATTCCCCAGCTCTGATTCCCTGCCACTGATTCCCCGCCCCTGATTCCCCACCTCTGATTCCCCATATCTGATTCCCCGCCTCTGTTTCCCCAGCTCTGATTCCCTGCCTCTGATTCCCTGCCCTGATTCCCCATCTCTGTTTCACCGCCTTTGATTCGCCACCTCTGATTCCCCATATCTGATTCCCCGCCTCTGTTTCCCCGCCTCTGATTCCCTGCCTCTGATTCCCAACCTCTGATTCCACACCTCTGATTCCCCATATCTGATTCCCCGCCTCTATTTCCCCATATCTGATTCCCCGCCTCTGATTCACCAACTCTGATTCCCCGCCTCTGATTCCCCAACTCTGATTCCCCGCCTCTGATTCCCGGCGTCCGATTCCCTGCCTCTGATTCCCCGCCTCTGATTCGCCATCTCTGATTCCACGCCTCTGATTCCCCGTGTCTGATTCCCTGCCTCTGATTCCCCGCCTCAGATTCCCCGCCTCTGATTCCCTGCCACTGATTCCCTGCCCCTGATTCCCCACCTCTGATTCCCCATATCTGATTCCCCGCCTCTGTTTCCCCGCCTCTGATTCCCCGCCTCTGATTCCCCATATCTGATTCCCTGCCTCTGATTCCACAACTCTGATTCCCCGCCTCTGATTCCCCAGCTCTGAAACACCGCCTCTGATTCCCCGCGTCTGATTCCCTCCCTCTGATTCCCCGCCTTGATTCCCCATCTCTGATTCACAACCTCTGATTCCCCACCTCTGATTCCCCATATCTGATTCCCCGCCTCTGTTTCCCCGCCTCTGATTCCCCGCCTCTGATTCCCCATATCTGATTCCCCGGCTCTGATTGCCCACCTCTGATTCCCCGCCTCTGATTCGCAAGCTCTGATTCCCCGCCTCTGAATCCCCGCATCTGATTCCCTGCCTCTGATTCCCCGCCTCTGATTCCCCATCTCTGATTCACCGCCTTTGATTCCCCACCTCTGATTCTCCATATCTGATTCCCCACCTCTGTTTCCCCGCCTCTGATTCCCCGTCTCTGATTCTCCATATCTCATTCCCCGCCTCTGAATCCCCATCTCTGATTCCCGGACTCTGATTCCCCACCTCTGATTCCCGGCCTCTTATTCCCAGAATCTGATTCCCGGCCTCTGATTCCCGGCCTCTGATTCCCCGCTTCTGATTCAGATTCCCTGCCTCTGATTCCCCATCTCTGATTCCGCACATCTGATTCCCTGCCTCTGAATCCCCACCTCTGATTCCCCATATCTGATTCCGCACATCCGATTCCCTGCCTCTGATTCCCCGCCTCTGATATCCCGCCTCTGATTCGCAACCTCTAATTCCCCACCTCTGATTTCCCATATCTGATTCCCCGCCTCTGTTTCCCTGCCTCTGATTCCCGGCCTCTGTTTCCCCATATCTGATTCCCCTCCTCTGATTCCCCAACTCTGATTCCCCGCCTCTGATTCCCCAGCTTTGATTCCCCGCCTCTGATTCCCTGCATCTGATTCCCTGCCTCTGATTCCCAGCCTCTGATTCCCCTTCTCTGATTCACCACCTCTGAATCCCCACCTCTGATTCCCCATCTCCGATTCCGCACATCCGATTCCCTGCCTCTGATTCCCCGCCTTTTATTCCCGGCCTCTGATTCCCTGCCACTGATTCCCTGCTTCTGATTCTGATTCCCTGCCTCTGATTCCCCATCTCTGATTCCGCACATCTGATTCCCTGCCTCTGATTCCCCACCTCTGATTCCCCATATCTGATTCCCCGCCTCTGTTTCCCCGCCTCTGATTCCCCGCCTCTGTTTCCCGATATCTGATTCCCCGCCTCTGATTCCCCAACTCTGATTCCCCTCCTCTAATTCGCCAGCTATGATTCCCCGCCTCTGATTCCCTGCGTCTGATTCCCTGCCTCTGATTCCCAGCCTCTTATTCCCCTTCTCTGATTCACCACCTCTGAATCCCCACCTCTGATTCCCCATCTCTGATTCCGCACATCCGATTCCCTGCCTCTGATTCCCAGCCTCTGATTCCCCGCCTCTGATTCGCAACCACTAATTCCCCACCTCTGATTCCCCATATCTGATTCCCCGCCTCTGTTTCCCTGCCTCTGATTCCCGGCCTCTGTTTCCCCATATCTGATTCCCCTCCTCTGATTCCCCAACTCTGATTCCCCGCCTCTGATTCCCCAGCTCTGATTCCCCGCCTTTTATTCCCGGCCTCTGCTTCCCTGCCACTGATTCCCCGCCCCTGATTCCCCACCTCTGATTCCCCATATCTGATTCCCCGCCTCTGTTTCCCCAGCTCTGATTCCCCACCTCTGATCCCCCAGCTCTGATTCCCTGCCACTGATTCCCCGCCCCTGATTCCCCACCTCTGATTCCCCATATCTGATTCCCCGCCTCTTTTTCCCCAGCTCTGATTCCCTGCCTCTGATTCCCTGCCCTGATTCCCCATCTCTGTTTCACCGCCTTTGATTCGCCACCTCTGATTCCCCATATCTGATTCCCCGCCTCTGTTTCCCCGCCTCTGATTCCCTGCCTCTGATTCCCAACCTCTGATTCCACACCTCTGATTCCCCATATCTGATTCCCCGCCTCTATGTCCCCATATCTGATTCCCCGCCTCTGATTCCCCAACTCTGATTCCCCGCCTCTGATTCCCCAACTCTGATTCCCCGCCTCTGATTCCCGGCGTCCGATTCCCTGCCTCTGATTCCCCGCCTCTGATTCGCCATCTCTGATTCCCCGCCTCTGATTCCCCGTGTCTGATTCCCTGCCTCTGATTCCCCATATCTGATTCCCCGCCTCTGTTTCCCCAGCTCTGATTCCCCACCTCTGATTCCCCAGCTCTGATTCCCTGCCACTGATTCCCCGCCCCTGATTCCCCACCTCTGATTCCCCATATCTGATTCCCCGCCTCTGTTTCCCCAGCTCTGATTCCCTGCCTCTGATTCCCTGCCCTGATTCCCCATCTCTGTTTCACCGCCTTTGATTCGCCACCTCTGATTCCCCATATCTGATTCCCCGCCTCTGTTTCCCCACCTCTGATTCCCTGCCTCTGATTCCCAACCTCTGATTCCACACCTCTGATTCCCCATATCTGATTCCCCGCCTCTATTTCCCCATATCTGATTCCCCGCCTCTGATTCACCAACTCTGATTCCCCGCCTCTGATTCCCCAACTCTGATTCCCCGCCTCTGATTCCCGGCGTCCGATTCCCTGCCGCTGATTCCCCGCCTCTGATTCGCCATCTCTGATTCCCCGCCTCTGATTCCCCGTGTCAGATTCCCTGCCTCTGATTCCCCGCCTCAGATTCCCCGCCTCTGATTCCCTGCCACTGATTCCCTGCCCCTGATTCCCCACCTCTGATTCCCCATATCTGATTCCCCGCCTCTGTTTCCCCGCCTCTGATTCCCCGCCTCTGATTCCCCATATCTGATTCCGTGCCTCTGATTCCACAACTCTGATTCCCCGCCTCTGATTCCCCAGCTCTGAAACCCCGCCTCTGATTCCCCGCGTCTGATTCCCTCCCTCTGATTCCCCGCCTTGATTCCCCATCTCTGATTCACAACCTCTGATTCCCCACCTCTGATTCCCCATATCTGATTCCCCGCCTCTGTTTCCCCGCCTCTGATTCCCCGCCTCTGATTCCCCATATCTGATTCCCCGGCTCTGATTGCCCACCTCTGATTCCCCGCCTCTGATTCGCAAGCTCTGATTCCCCGCCTCTGAATCCCCGCATCTGATTCCCTGCCTCTGATTCCCCGCCTCTGATTCCCCATCTCTGATTCACCGCCTTTGATTCCCCACCTCTGATTCTCCATATCTGATTCCCCACCTCTGTTTCCCCGCCTCTGATTCCCCGCCTCTGATTCTCCATATCTCATTCCCCGCCTCTGAATCCCCATCTCTGATTCCCGGACTCTGATTCCCCACCTCTGATTCCCGGCCTCTTATTCCCAGAATCTGATTCCCGGCCTCTGATTCCCGGCCTCTGATTCCCCGCTTCTGATTCTGATTCCCTGCCTCTGATTCCCCATCTCTGATTCCGCACATCTGATTCCCTGCCTCTGAATCCCCACCTCTGATTCCCCATATCTGATTCCGCACATCCGATTCCCTGCCTCTGATTCCCCGCCTCTGATATCCCGCCTCTGATTCGCAACCTCTAATTCCCCACCTCTGATTTCCCATATCTGTTTCCCCGCCTCTGTTTCCCTGCCTCTGATTCCCGGCCTCTGTTTCCCCATATCTGATTCCCCTCCTCTGATTCCCCAACTCTGATTCCCCGCCTCTGATTCCCCAGCTTTGATTCCCCGCCTTTTATTCCCGGCCTCTGATTCCCTGCCACTGATTCCCCGCCTCTGATTCCCCACCTCTGATTCCCCATATCTGATTCCCCGCCTCTGTTTCCCCACCTCTGATTCCCGGCCTCTTATTCCCAGCATCTGATTCCCGGCCTCTGATTCCCTGCCTCTGATTCCCCGCCTCTGATTCCCCATCTCTGATTCCCCGCCTCTGATTCCCCGTGTCTGATTCCCTGCCTCTGATTCCCCGTCTCTGATTCCCCGCGTCTGATTCCCTGCCACTGATTCCCTGCCCCTGATTCCCCTCCTCTGATTCCCCAACTCTGATTCCCCGCCTCTGATTCCCCAGCTTTGATTCCCCGCCTTTTATTCCCGGCCTCTGATTCCCTGCCACTGATTCCCCGCCTCTGATTCCCCGCCTCTGATTCCCCAACTCTGATTCCCCTCCTCTAATTCGCCAGCTATGATTCCCCGCCTCTGATTCCCTGCGTCTGATTCCCTGCCTCTGATTTCCAGCCTCTGATTCCCCTTCTCTGATTCACCACCTCTGAATCCCCACCTCTGATTCCCCATCTCTGATTCCGCACATCCGATTCCCTGCCTCTGATTCCCCGCCTCTGATATCCCGCCTCTGATTCGCAACCTCTAATTCCCCACCTCTGATTTCCCATATCTGATTCCCCGCCTCTGTTTCCCTGCCTCTGATTCCCGGCCTCTGTTTCCCCATATCTGATTCCCCTCCTCTGATTCCCCAACTCTGATTCCCCGCCTCTGATTCCCCAGCTTTGATTCCCCGCCTTTTATTCCCGGCCTCTGATTCCCTGCCACTGATTCCCCGCCTCTGATTCCCCACCTCTGATTCCCCATATCTGATTGCCCGCCTCTGTTTCCCCACCTCTGATTCCCGGCCTCTTATTCCCAGCATCTGATTCCCGGCCTCTGATTCCCTGCCTCTGATTCCCCGCCTCTGATTCCCCATCTCTGATTCCCCGCCTCTGATTCCCCGTGTCTGATTCCCTGCCTCTGATTCCCCGTCTCTGATTCCCCGCGTCTGATTCCCTGCCACTGATTCCCTGCCCCTGATTCCCCACCTCTGATTCCCCATATCTGATTCCCCGCCTCTGTTTCCCCAACTCTGATTCCCTTCCTCTAATTCGCCAGCTATGATTCCCCGCCTCTGATTCCCTGCCACTGATTCCCTGCCCCTGATTCCCCACCTCTGATTCCCCATATATGATTCCCCGCCTCTGATTCCCCAACTCTGATTCCCCTCCTCTAATTCGCCAGCTATGATTCCCCGCCTCTGATTCCCTGCGTCTGATTCCCTGCCTCTGATTCCCAGCCTCTGATTCCCCTTCTCTGATTCACCACCTCTGAATCCCCACCTCTGATTCCCCATCTCTGATTCCGCACATCCGATTCCCTGCCTCTGATTCCCCGCCTCTGATTCCCTGCCTCTGATTCCCCGCCTCTGATTCCCCGCGTCTGATTCCCTGCCACTGATTCCCTGCCCCTGATTCCCCACCTCTGATTCCCCATATCTGATTCCCCGCCTCTGTTTCCCCACCTCTGATTCCCCGCCTCTGTTTCCCCATATCTGATTCCCCGCCTCTGATTCCCCAACTCTGATTCCCCTCCTCTAATTCGCCAGCTATGATTCCCCGCCTCTGATTCCCTGCATCTGATTCCCTGCCTCTGATTCCCAGCCTCTGATTCCCCTTCTCTGATTCACCACCTCTGAATCCCCACCTCTGATTCCCCATCTCTGATTCTGCACATCCGATTCCCTGCCTCTGATTCCCCGCCTTTTATTCCCGGCCTCTGATTCCCTGCCACTGATTCCCTGCTTCTGATTCTGATTCCCTGCCTCTTATTCCCCATCTCTGATTCCGCACATCTGATTCCCTGCCTCTGATTCCCCACCTCTGATTCCCCATATCTGATTCCCCGCCTCTGTTTCCCCGCCTCTGATTCCCCGCCTCTGTTTCCCGATATCTGATTCCCCGCCTCTGATTCCCCAACTCTGATTCCCCTCCTCTAATTCGCCAGCTATGATTCCCCGCCTCTGATTCCCTGCGTCTGATTCCCTGCCTCTGATTCCCAGCCTCTGATTCCCCTTCTCTGATTCACCACCTCTGAATCCCCACCTCTGATTCCCCATCTCTGATTCCGCACATCCGATTCCCTGCCTCTGATTCCCAGCCTCTGATTCCCCGCCTCTGATTCGCAACCTCTAATTCCCCACCTCTGATTCCCCATATCTGATTCCCCGCCTCTGTTTCCCTGCCTCTGATTCCCGGCCTCTGTTTCCCCATATCTGATTCCCCTCCTCTGATTCCCCAACTCTGATTCCCCGCCTCTGATTCCCCAGCTCTGATTCCCCGCCTTTTATTCCCGGCCTCTGATTCCCTGCCACTGATTCCCCGCCCCTGATTCCCCACCTCTGATTCCCCATATCTGATTCCCCGCCTCTGTTTCCCCAGCTCTGATTCCCCACCTCTGATCCCCCAGCTCAGATTCCCTGCCACTGATTCCCCGCCCCTGATTCCCCACCTCTGATTCCCCATATCTGATTCCCCGCCTCTGTTTCCCCAGCTCTGATTCCCTGCCTCTGATTCCCTGCCCTGATTCCCCATCTCTGTTTCACCGCCTTTGATTCGCCACCTCTGATTCCCAATATCTGATTCCCCGCCTCTGTTTCCCCGCCTCTGATTCCCTGCCTCTGATTCCCAACCTCTGATTCCACACCTCTGATTCCCCATATCTGATTCCCCGCCTCTATGTCCCCATATCTGATTCCCCGCCTCTGATTCCCCAACTCTGATTCCCCGCCTCTGATTCCCCAACTCTGATTCCCCGCCTCTGATTCCCGGCGTCCGATTCCCTGCCTCTGATTCCCCGCCTCTGATTCGCCATCTCTGATTCCCCGCCTCTGATTCCCCGTGTCTGATTCCCTGCCTCTGATTCCCCATATCTGATTCCCCGCCTCTGTTTCCCCAGCTCTGATTCCCCACCTCTGATTCCCCAGCTCTGATTCCCTGCCACTGATTCCCCGCCCCTGATTCCCCACCTCTGATTCCCCATATCTGATTCCCCGCCTCTGTTTCCCCAGCTCTGATTCCCTGCCTCTGATTCCCTGCCCTGATTCCCCATCTCTGTTTCACCGCCTTTGATTCGCCACCTCTGATTCCCCATATCTGATTCCCCGCCTCTGTTTCCCCGCCTCTGATTCCCTGCCTCTGATTCCCAACCTCTGATTCCACACCTCTGATTCCCCATATCTGATTCCCCGCCTCTATTTCCCCATATCTGATTCCCCGCCTCTGATTCACCAACTCTGATTCCCCGCCTCTGATTCCCCAACTCTGATTCCCCGCCTCTGATTCCCGGCGTCCGATTCCCTGCCTCTGATTCCCCGCCTCTGATTCGCCATCTCTGATTCCACGCCTCTGATTCCCCGTGTCTGATTCCCTGCCTCTGATTCCCCGCCTCAGATTCCCCGCCTCTGATTCCCTGCCACTGATTCCCTGCCCCTGATTCCCCACCTCTGATTCCCCATATCTGATTCCCCGCCTCTGTTTCCCCGCCTCTGATTCCACGCCTCTGATTCCCCATATCATATTCCCTGCCTCTGATTCCACAACTCTGATTCCCCGCCTCTGATTCCCCAGCTCTGAAACCCCGCCTCTGATTCCCCGCGTCTGATTCCCTCCCTCTGATTCCCCGCCTTGATTCCCCATCTCTGATTCACAACCTCTGATTCCCCACCTCTGATTCCCCATATCTGATTCCCCGCCTCTGTTTCCCCGCCTCTGATTCCCCGCCTCTGATTCCCCATATCTGATTCCCCGGCTCTGATTGCCCACCTCTGATTCCCCGCCTCTGATTCGCAAGCTCTGATTCCCCGCCTCTGAATCCCCGCATCTGATTCCCTGCCTCTGATTCCCCGCCTCTGATTCCCCATCTCTGATTCACCGCCTTTGATTCCCCACCTCTGATTCTCCATATCTGATTCCCCACCTCTGTTTCCCCGCCTCTGATTCCCCGTCTCTGATTCTCCATATCTCATTCCCCGCCTCTGAATCCCCATCTCTGATTCCCGGACTCTGATTCCCCACCTCTGATTCCCGGCCTCTTATTCCCAGAATCTGATTCCCGGCCTCTGATTCCCGGCCTCTGATTCCCCGCTTCTGATTCAGATTCCCTGCCTCTGATTCCCCATCTCTGATTCCGCACATCTGATTCCCTGCCTCTGAATCCCCACCTCTGATTCCCCATATCTGATTCCGCACATCCGATTCCCTGCCTCTGATTCCCCGCCTCTGATATCCCGCCTCTGATTCGCAACCTCTAATTCCCCACCTCTGATTTCCCATATCTGATTCCCCGCCTCTGTTTCCCTGCCTCTGATTCCCGGCCTCTGTTTCCCCATATCTGATTCCCCTCCTCTGATTCCCCAACTCTGATTCCCCGCCTCTGATTCCCCAGCTTTGATTCCCCGCCTCTGATTCCCTGCATCTGATTCCCTGCCTCTGATTCCCAGCCTCTGATTCCCCTTCTCTGATTCACCACCTCTGAATCCCCACCTCTGATTCCCCATCTCCGATTCCGCACATCCGATTCCCTGCCTCTGATTCCCCGCCTTTTATTCCCGGCCTCTGATTCCCTGCCACTGATTCCCTGCTTCTGATTCTGATTCCCTGCTTCTGATTCCCCATCTCTGATTCCGCACATCTGATTCCCTGCCTCTGATTCCCCACCTCTGATTCCCCATATCTGATTCCCCGCCTCTGTTTCCCCGCCTCTGATTCCCCGCCTCTGTTTCCCGATATCTGATTCCCCGCCTCTGATTCCCCAACTCTGATTCCCCTCCTCTAATTCGCCAGCTATGATTCCCCGCCTCTGATTCCCTGCGTCTGATTCCCTGCCTCTGATTCCCAGCCTCTTATTCCCCTTCTCTGATTCACCACCTCTGAATCCCCACCTCTGATTCCCCATCTCTGATTCCGCACATCCGATTCCCTGCCTCTGATTCCCAGCCTCTGATTCCCCGCCTCTGATTCGCAACCACTAATTCCCCACCTCTGATTCCCCATATCTGATTCCCCGCCTCTGTTTCCCTGCCTCTGATTCCCGGCCTCTGTTTCCCCATATCTGATTCCCCTCCTCTGATTCCCCAACTCTGATTCACCGCCTCTGATTCCCCAGCTCTGATTCCCCGCCTTTTATTCCCGGCCTCTGATTCCCTGCCACTGATTCCCCGCCCCTGATTCCCCACCTCTGATTCCCCATATCTGATTCCCCGCCTCTGTTTCCCCAGCTCTGATTCCCCACCTCTGATCCCCCAGCTCTGATTCCCTGCCACTGATTCCCCGCCCCTGATTCCCCACCTCTGATTCCCCATATCTGATTACCCGCCTCTGTTTCCCCAGCTCTGATTCCCTGCCTCTGATTCCCTGCCCTGATTCCCCATCTCTGTTTCACCGCCTTTGATTCGCCACCTCTGATTCCCCATATCTGATTCCCCGCCTCTGTTTCCCCGCCTCTGATTCCCTGCCTCTGATTCCCAACCTCTGATTCCACACCTCTGATTCCCCATATCTGATTCCCCGCCTCTATGTCCCCATATCTGATTCCCCGCCTCTGATTCCCCAACTCTGATTCCCCGCCTCTGATTCCCCAACTCTGATTCCCCGCCTCTGATTCCCGGCGTCCGATTCCCTGCCTCTGATTCCCCGCCTCTGATTCGCCATCTCTGATTCCCCGCCTCTGATTCCCCGTGTCTGATTCCCTGCCTCTGATTCCCCATATCTGATTCCCCGCCTCTGTTTCCCCAGCTCTGATTCCCCACCTCTGATTCCCCAGCTCTGATTCCCTGCCACTGATTCCCCGCCCCTGATTCCCCACCTCTGATTCCCCATATCTGATTCCCCGCCTCTGTTTCCCCAGCTCTGATTCCCTGCCTCTGATTCCCTGCCCTGATTCCCCATCTCTGTTTCACCGCCTTTGATTCGCCACCTCTGATTCCCCATATCTGATTCCCCGCCTCTGTTTCCCCGCCTCTGATTCCCTGCCTCTGATTCCCAACCTCTGATTCCACACCTCTGATTCCCCATATCTGATTCCCCGCCTCTATTTCCCCATATCTGATTCCCCGCCTCTGATTCACCAACTCTGATTCCCCGCCTCTGATTCCCCAACTCTGATTCCCCGCCTCTGATTCCCGGCGTCCGATTCCCTGCCTCTGATTCCCCGCCTCTGATTCGCCATCTCTGATTCCCCGCCTCTGATTCCCCGTGTCAGATTCCCTGCCTCTGATTCCCCGCCTCAGATTCCCCGCCTCTGATTCCCTGCCACTGATTCCCTGCCCCTGATTCCCCACCTCTGATTCCCCATATCTGATTCCCCGCCTCTGTTTCCCCGCCTCTGATTCCCCGCCTCTGATTCCCCATATCTGATTCCCTGCCTCTGATTCCACAACTCTGATTCCCCGCCTCTGATTCCCCAGCTCTGAAACCCCGCCTCTGATTCCCCGCGTCTGATTCCCTCCCTCTGATTCCCCGCCTTGATTCCCCATCTCTGATTCACAACCTCTGATTCCCCACCTCTGATTCCCCATATCTGATTCCCCGCCTCTGTTTCCCCGCCTCTGATTCCCCGCCTCTGATTCCCCATATCTGATTCCCCGGCTCTGATTGCCCACCTCTGATTCCCCGTCTCTGATTCGCAAGCTCTGATTCCCCGCCTCTGAATCCCCGCATCTGATTCCCTGCCTCTGATTCCCCGCCTCTGATTCCCCATCTCTGATTCACCGCCTTTGGTTCCCCACCTCTGATTCTCCATATCTGATTCCCCACCTCTGTTTCCCCGCCTCTGATTCCCCGCCTCTGATTCTCCATATCTCATTCCCCGCCTCTGAATCCCCATCTCTGATTCCCGGACTCTGATTCCCCACCTCTGATTCCCGGCCTCTTATTCCCAGAATCTGATTCCCGGCCTCTGATTCCCGGCCTCTGATTCCCCGCTTCTGATTCTGATTCCCTGCCTCTGATTCCCCATCTCTGATTCCGCACATCTGATTCCCTGCCTCTGAATCCCCACCTCTGATTCCCCATATCTGATTCCGCACATCCGATTCCCTGCCTCTGATTCCCCGCCTCTGATATCCCGCCTCTGATTCGCAACCTCTAATTCCCCACCTCTGATTTCCCATATCTGATTCCCCGCCTCTGTTTCCCTGCCTCTGATTCCCGGCCTCTGTTTCCCCATATCTGATTCCCCTCCTCTGATTCCCCAACTCTGATTCCCCGCCTCTGATTCCCCAGCTTTGATTCCCCGCCTTTTATTCCCGGCCTCTGATTCCCTGCCACTGATTCCCCGCCTCTGATTCCCCACCTCTGATTCCCCATATCTGATTCCCCGCCTCTGTTTCCCCACCTCTGATTCCCGGCCTCTTATTCCCAGCATCTGATTCCCGGCCTCTGATTCCCTGCCTCTGATTCCCCGCCTCTGATTCCCCATCTCTGATTCCCCGCCTCTGATTCCCCGTGTCTGATTCCCTGCCTCTGATTCCCCGTCTCTGATTCCCCGCGTCTGATTCCCTGCCACTGATTCCCTGCCCCTGATTCCCCACCTCTGATTCCCCATATCTGATTCCCCGCCTCTGTTTCCCCAACTCTGATTCCCTTCCTCTATTTCGCCAGCTATGATTCTCCGCCTCTGATTCCCTGCCACTGATTCCCTGCCCCTGATTCCCCACCTCTGATTCCCCATATATGATTCCCCGCCTCTGATTCCCCAACTCTGATTCCCCTCCTCTAATTCGCCAGCTATGATTCCCCGCCTCTGATTCCCTGCGTCTGATTCCCTGCCTCTGATTCCCAGCCTCTGATTCCCCTTCTCTGATTCACCACCTCTGAATCCCCACCTCTGATTCCCCATCTCTGATTCCGTACATCCGATTCCCTGCCTCTGATTCCCCGCCTCTGATTCCCCGCCTCTGATTCCCCGCCTCTGATTCCCCGCGTCTGATTCCCTGCCACTGATTCCCTGCCCCTGATTCCCCACCTCTGATTCCCCATATCTGATTCCCCGCCTCTGTTTCCCCACCTCTGATTCCCCGCCTCTGTTTCCCCATATCTGATTCCCCGCCTCTGATTCCCCAACTCTGATTCCCCTCCTCTAATTCGCCAGCTATGATTCCCCGCCTCTGATTCCCTGCATCTGATTCCCTGCCTCTGATTCCCAGCCTCTGATTCCCCTTCTCTGATTCACCAACTCTGAATCCCCACCTCTGATTCCCCATCTCTGATTCCGCACATCCGATTCCCTGCCTCTGATTCCCCGCCTTTTATTCCCGGCCTCTGATTCCCTGCCACTGATTCCCTGCTTCTGATTCTGATTCCCTGCCTCTGATTCCCCATCTCTGATTCCGCACATCTGATTCCCTGCCTCTGATTCCCCACCTCTGATTCCCCATATCTGATTCCCCGCCTCTGTTTCCCCACCTCTGATTCCCCGCCTCTGTTTCCCGATATCTGATTCCCCGCCTCTGATTCCCCAACTCTGATTCCCCTCCTCTAATTCGCCAGCTATGATTCCCCGCCTCTGATTCCCTGCGTCTGATTCCCTGCCTCTGATCCCCAGCCTCTGATTCCCCTTCTCTGATTCACCACCTCTGAATCCCCACCTCTGATTCCCCATCTCTGATTCCGCACATCCGATTCCCTGCCTCTGATTCCCAGCCTCTGATTCCCCGCCTCTGATTCGCAACCTCTAATTCCCCACCTCTGATTCCCCATATCTGAATCCCCGCCTCTGTTTCCCAGCCTCTGATTCCCGGCCTCTGTTTCCCCATATCTGATTCCCCTCCTCTGATTCCCCGCCTTTTATTCCCGGCCTCTGATTCCCTGCCACTGATTCCCCGCCCCTGATTCCCCACCTCTGATTCCCCATATCTGATTCCCCGCCTCTGTTTCCCCAGCTCTGATTCCCCACCTCTGATTCCCCAGCTCTGATTCCCTGCCACTGATTCCCCGCCCCTGATTCCCCACCTCTGATTCCCCATATCTGATTCCCCACCTCTGTTTCCCCAGCTCTGATTCCCTGCCTCTGATTCCCTGCCCTGATTCCCCATCTCTGTTTCACCGCCTTTGATTCGCCACCTCTGATTCCCCATATCTGATTCCCCGCCTCTGTTGCCCCGCCTCTGATTCCCTGCCTCTGATTCCCAACCTCTGATTCCACACCTCTGATTCCCCATATCTGATTCCCCGCCTCTATTTCCCCATATCTGATTCCCCGCCTCTAATTCCCCAACTCTGATTCCCCGCCTCTGATTCCCCAACTCTGATTCCCCGCCTCTGATTCCCGGCGTCCGATTCCCTGCCTCTGATTCCCCGCCTCTGATTCGCCATCTCTGATTCCCCGCCTCTGATTCCCCGTGTCTGATTCCCTGCCTCTGATTCCCCATATCTGATTACCCGCCTCTGTTTCCCCAGCTCTGATTCCCCACCTCTGATTCCCCAGCTCTGATTCCCTGCCACTGATTCCCCGCCCCTGATTCACCACCTCTGATTCCCCATATCTGATTCCCCGCCTCTGTTTCCCCAGCTCTGATTCCCTGCCTCTGATTCCCTGCCCTAATTCCCCATCTCTGTTTCACCGCCTTTGATTCGCCACCTCTGATTCCCCATATCTGATTCCCCGCCTCTGTTTCCCCGCCTCTGATTCCCTGCCTCTGATTCCCAACCTCTGATTCCACACATCTGATTCCCCATATCTGATTCCCCGCCTCTATTTCCCCATATCTGATTCCCCGCCTCTGATTCACCAACTCTGATTCCCCGCCTCTGATTCCCCAACTCTGATTCCCCGCCTCTGATTCCCGGCGTCCGATTCCCTGCCTCTGATTCCCCGCCTCTGATTCGCCATCTCTGATTCCACGCCTCTGATTCCCCGTGTCTGATTCCCTGCCTCTGATTCCCCGCCTCAGATTCCCCGCCTCTGATTCCCTGCCACTGATTCCCTGCCCCTGATTCCCCACCTCTGATTCCCCATATCTGATTCCCCGCCTCTGTTTCCCCGCCTCTGATTCCCCGCCTCTGATTCCCCATATCTGATTCCCTGCCTCTGATTCCACAACTCTGATTCCCCGCCTCTGATTCCCCAGCTCTGAAACCCCGCCTCTGATTCCCCGCGTCTGATTCCCTCCCTCTGATTCCCCGCCTTGATTCCCCATCTCTGATTCACAACCTCTGATTCCCCACCTCTGATTCCCCATATCTGATTCCCCGCCTCTGTTTCCCCGCCTCTGATTCCCCGCCTCTGATTCCCCATATCTGATTCCCCGGCTCTGATTGCCCACCTCTGATTCCCCGCCTCTGATTCGCAAGCTCTGATTCCCCGCCTCTGAATCCCCGCATCTGATTCCCTGCCTCTGATTCCCCGCCTCTGATTCCCCATCTCTGATTCACCGCCTTTGATTCCCCACCTCTGATTCTCCATATCTGATTCCCCACCTCTGTTTCCCCGCCTCTGATTCCCCGCCTCTGATTCTCCATATCTCATTCCCCGCCTCTGAATCCCCATCTCTGATTCCCGGACTCTGATTCCCCACCTCTGATTCCCGGCCTCTTATTCCCAGAATCTGATTCCCGGCCTCTGATTCCCGGCCTCTGATTCCCCGCTTCTGATTCAGATTCCCTGCCTCTGATTCCCCATCTCTGATTCCGCACATCTGATTCCCTGCCTCTGAATCCCCACCTCTGATTCCCCATATCTGATTCCGCACATCCGATTCCCTGCCTCTGATTCCCCGCCTCTGATATCCCGCCTCTGATTCGCAACCTCTAATTCCCCACCTCTGATTTCCCATATCTGATTCCCCGCCTCTGTTTCCCTGCCTCTGATTCCCGGCCTCTGTTTCCCCATATCTGATTCCCCTCCTCTGATTCCCCAACTCTGATTCCCCGCCTCTGATTCCCCAGCTTTGATTCCCCGCCTCTGATTCCCTGCATCTGATTCCCTGCCTCTGATTCCCAGCCTCTGATTCCCCTTCTCTGATTCACCACCTCTGAATCCCCACCTCTGATTCCCCATCTCCGATTCCGCACATCCGATTCCCTGCCTCTGATTCCCCGCCTTTTATTCCCGGCCTCTGATTCCCTGCCACTGATTCCCTGCTTCTGATTCTGATTCCCTGCCTCTGATTCCCCATCTCTGATTCCGCACATCTGATTCCCTGCCTCTGATTCCCCACCTCTGATTCCCCATATCTGATTCCCCGCCTCTGTTTCCCCGCCTCTGATTCCCCGCCTCTGTTTCCCGATATCTGATTCCCCGCCTCTGATTCCCCAACTCTGATTCCCCTCCTCTAATTCGCCAGCTATGATTCCCCGCCTCTGATTCCCTGCGTCTGATTCCCTGCCTCTGATTCCCAGCCTCTTATTCCCCTTCTCTGATTCACCACCTCTGAATCCCCACCTCTGATTCCCCATCTCTGATTCCGCACATCCGATTCCCTGCCTCTGATTCCCAGCCTCTGATTCCCCGCCTCTGATTCGCAACCACTAATTCCCCACCTCTGATTCCCCATATCTGATTCCCCGCCTCTGTTTCCCTGCCTCTGATTCCCGGCCTCTGTTTCCCCATATCTGATTCCCCTCCTCTGATTCCCCAACTCTGATTCCCCGCCTTTTATTCCCGGCCTCTGATTCCCTGCCACTGATTCCCCGCCCCTGATTCCCCACCTCTGATTCCCCATATCTGATTCCCCACCTCTGTTTCCCCAGCTCTGATTCCCCACCTCTGATCCCCCAGCTCTGATTCCCTGCCACTGATTCCCCGCCCCTGATTCCCCACCTCTGATTCCCCATATCTGATTCCCCGCCTCTGTTTCCCCAGCTCTGATTCCCTGCCTCTGATTCCCTGCCCTGATTCCCCATCTCTGTTTCACCGCCTTTGATTCGCCACCTCTGATTCCCCATATCTGATTCCCCGCCTCTGTTTCCCCGCCTCTGATTCCCTGCCTCTGATTCCCAACTTCTGATTCCACACCTCTGATTCCCCATATCTGATTCCCCGCCTCTATGTCCCCATATCTGATTACCCGCCTCTGATTCCCCAACTCTGATTCCCCGCCTCTGATTCCCCAACTCTGATTCCCCGCCTCTGATTCCCGGCTTCCGATTCCCTGCCTCTGATTCCCCACCTCTGATTCGCCATCTCTGATTCCCCGCCTCTGATTCCCCGTGTCTGATTCCCTGCCTCTGATTCCCCATATCTGATTCCCCGCCTCTGTTTCCCCAGCTCTGATTCCCCACCTCTGATTCCCCAGCTCTGATTCCCTGCCACTGATTCCCCGCCCCTGATTCCCCACCTCTGATTCCCCATATCTGATTCCCCGCCTCTGTTTCCCCAGCTCTGATTCCCTGCCTCTGATTCCCTGCCCTGATTCCCCATCTCTGTTTCACCGCCTTTGATTCGCCACCTCTGATTCCCCATATCTGATTCCCCGCCTCTGTTTCCCCGCCTCTGATTCCCTGCCTCTGATTCCCAACCTCTGATTCCACACCTCTGATTCCCAATATCTGATTCCCCGTCTCTATTTCCCCATATCTGATTCCCCGCCTCTGATTCACCAACTCTGATTCCCCGCCTCTGATTCCCCAACTCTGATTCCCCGCCTCTGATTCCCGGCGTCCGATTCCCTGCCTCTGATTCCCCGCCTCTGATTCGCCATCTCTGATTCCCCGCCTCTGATTCCCCGTGTCAGATTCCCTGCCTCTGATTCCCCGCCTCAGATTCCCCGCCTCTGATTCCCTGCCACTGATTCCCTGCCCCTGATTCCCCACCTCTGATTCCCCATATCTGATTCCCCGCCTCTGTTTCCCCGCCTCTGATTCCCCGCCTCTGATTCCCCATATCTGATTCCCTGCCTCTGATTCCACAACTCTGATTCCCCGCCTCTGATTCCCCAGCTCTGAAACCCCGCCTCTGATTCCCCGCGTCTGATTCCCTCCCTCTGATTCCCCGCCTTGATTCCCCATCTCTGATTCACAACCTCTGATTCCCCACCTCTGATTCCCCATATCTGATTCCCCGCCTCTGTTTCCCCGCCTCTGATTCCCCGCCTCTGATTCCCCATATCTGATTCCCCGGCTCTGATTGCCCACCTCTGATTCCCCGCCTCTGATTCACAAGCTCTGATTCCCCGCCTCTGAATCCCCGCATCTGATTCCCTGCCTCTGATTCACCGCCACTGATTCCCCATCTCTGATTCACCGCCTTTGATTCCCCACCTCTGATTCTCCATATCTGATTCCCCACCTCTGTTTCCCCGCCTCTGATTCCCCGCCTCTGATTCTCCATATCTCATTCCCCGCCTCTGAATCCCCATCTCTGATTCCCGGACTCTGATTCCCCACCTCTGATTCCCGGCCTCTTATTCCCAGAATCTGATTCCCGGCCTCTGATTCCCGGCCTCTGATTCCCCGCTTCTGATTCTGATTCCCTGCCTCTGATTCCCCATCTCTGATTCCGCACATCTGATTCCCTGCCTCTGAATCCCCACCTCTGATTCCCCATATCTGATTCCGCACATCCGATTCCCTGCCTCTGATTCCCCGCCTCTGATATCCCGCCTCTGATTCGCAACCTCTAATTCCCCACCTCTGATTTCCCATATCTGATTCCCCGCCTCTGTTTCCCCACCTCTGATTCCCCGCCTCTGTTTCCCGATATCTGATTCCCCGCCTCTGATTCCCCAACTCTGATTCCCCTCCTCTAATTCGCCAGCTATGATTCCCCGCCTCTGATTCCCTGTGTCTGATTCCCTGCCTCTGATCCCCAGCCTCTGATTCCCCTTCTCTGATTCACCACCTCTGAATCCCCACCTCTGATTCCCCATCTCTGATTCCGCACATCCGATTCCCTGCCTCTGATTCCCAGCCTCTGATTCCCCGCCTCTGATTCGCAACCTCTAATTCCCCACCTCTGATTCCCCATATCTGAATCCCCGCCTCTGTTTCCCTGCCTCTGATTCCCGGCCTCTGTTTCCCCATATCTGATTCCCCTCCTCTGATTCCCCGCCTTTTATTCCCGGCCTCTGATTCCCTGCCACTGATTCCCCGCCCCTGATTCCCCACCTCTGATTCCCCATATCTGATTCCCCGCCTCTGTTTCCCCAGCTCTGATTCCCCACCTCTGATTCCCCAGCTCTGATTCCCTGCCACTGATTCCCCGCCCCTGATTCCCCACCTCTGATTCCCCATATCTGATTCCCCACCTCTGTTTCCCCAGCTCTGATTCCCTGCCTCTGATTCCCTGCCCTGATTCCCCATCTCTGTTTCACCGCCTTTGATTCGCCACCTCTGATTCCCCATATCTGATTCCCCGCCTCTGTTTCCCGCCTCTGATTCCCTGCCTCTGATTCCCAACCTCTGATTCCACACCTCTGATTCCCCATATCTGATTCCCCGCCTCTATTTCCCCATATCTGATTCCCCGCCTCTAATTCCCCAACTCTGATTCCCCGCCTCTGATTCCCCAACTCTGATTCCCCGCCTCTGATTCCCGGCGTCCGATTCCCTGCCTCTGATTCCCCGCCTCTGATTCGCCATCTCTGATTCCCCGCCTCTGATTCCCCGTGTCTGATTCCCTGCCTCTGATTCCCCATATCTGATTACCCGCCTCTGTTTCCCCAGCTCTGATTCCCCACCTCTGATTCCCCAGCTCTGATTCCCTGCCACTGATTCCCCGCCCCTGATTCACCACCTCTGATTCCCCATATCTGATTCCCCGCCTCTGTTTCCCCAGCTCTGATTCCCTGCCTCTGATTCCCTGCCCTGATTCCCCATCTCTGTTTCACCGCCTTTGATTCGCCACCTTTGATTCCCCATATCTGATTCCCCGCCTCTGTTTCCCCGCCTCTGATTCCCTGCCTCTGATTCGCAACCTCTGATTCCACACCTCTGATTCCCCATCTCTGATTCCGCGCCTCTATTTCCCCATATCTGATTCCCCGCCTCTGATTCACCAACTCTGATTCCCCGCCTCTGATTCCCCAACTCTGATTCCCCGCCTCTGATTCCCGGCGTCCGATTCCCTGCCTCTGATTCCCCGCCTCTGATTCGCCATCTCTGATTCCACGCCTCTGATTCCCCGTGTCTGATTCCCTGCCTCTGATTCCCCGCCTCAGATTCCCCGCCTCTGATTCCCTGCCACTGATTCCCTGCCCCTGATTCCCCACCTCTGATTCCCCATATCTGATTCCCCGCCTCTGTTTCCCCGCCTCTGATTCCCCGCCTCTGATTCCCCATATCTGATTCCCTGCCTCTGATTCCACAACTCTGATTCCCCGCCTCTGATTCCCCAGCTCTGAAACCCCGCCTCTGATTCCCCGCGTCTGATTCCCTCCCTCTGATTCCCCGCCTTGATTCCCCATCTCTGATTCACAACCTCTGATTCCCCACCTCTGATTCCCCATATCTGATTCCCCGCCTCTGTTTCCCCGCCTCTGATTCCACGCCTCTGATTACCCATATCTGATTCCCCGGCTCTGATTGCCCACCTCTGATTCCCCGCCTCTGATTCGCAAGCTCTGATTCCCCGCCTCTGAATCCCCGCATCTGATTCCCTGCCTCTGATTCCCCGCCTCTGATTCCCCATCTCTGATTCACCGCCTTTGATTCCCCACCTCTGATTCTCCATATCTGATTCCCCACCTCTGTTTCCCCTCCTCTGATTCCCCGCCTCTGATTCTCCATATCTCATTCCCCGCCTCTGAATCCCCATCTCTGATTCCCGGACTCTGATTCCCCACCTCTGATTCCCGGCCTCTTATTCCCAGAATCTGATTCCCGGCCTCTGATTCCCGGCCTCTGATTCCCCGCTTCTGATTCAGATTCCCTGCCTCTGATTCCCCATCTCTGATTCCGCACATCTGATTCCCTGCCTCTGAATCCCCACCTCTGATTCCCCATATCTGATTCCGCACATCCGATTCCCTGCCTCTGATTCCCCGCCTCTGATATCCCGCCTCTGATTCGCAACCTCTAATTCCCCACCTCTGATTTCCCATATCTGATTCCCCGCCTCTGTTTCCCTGCCTCTGATTCCCGGCCTCTGTTTCCCCATATCTGATTCCCCTCCTCTGATTCCCCAACTCTGATTCCCCGCCTCTGATTCCCCAGCTTTGATTCCCCGCCTCTGATTCCCTGCATCTGATTCCCTGCCTCTGATTCCCAGCCTCTGATTCCCCTTCTCTGATTCACCACCTCTGAATCCCCACCTCTGATTCCCCATCTCCGATTCCGCACATCCGATTCCCTGCCTCTGATTCCCCGCCTTTTATTCCCGGCCTCTGATTCCCTGCCACTGATTCCCTGCTTCTGATTCTGATTCCCTGCCTCTGATTCCCCATCTCTGATTCCGCACATCTGATTCCCTGCCTCTGATTCCCCACCTCTGATTCCCCATATCTGATTCCCCGCCTCTGTTTCCCCGCCTCTGATTCCCCGCCTCTGTTTCCCGATATCTGATTCCCCGCCTCTGATTCCCCAACTCTGATTCCCCTCCTCTAATTCGCCAGCTCTGATTCCCCGCCTCTGATTCCCTGCGTCTGATTCCCTGCCTCTGATTCCCAGCCTCTTATTCCCCTTCTCTGATTCACCACCTCTGAATCCCCACCTCTGATTCCCCATCTCTGATTCCGCACATCCGATTCCCTGCCTCTGATTCCCAGCCTCTGATTCCCCGCCTCTGATTCGCAACCACTAATTCCCCACCTCTGATTCCCCATATCTGATTCCCCGCCTCTGTTTCCCTGCCTCTGATTCCCGGCCTCTGTTTCCCCATATCTGATTCCCCTCCTCGGATTCCCCAACTCTGATTCCCCGCCTTTTATTCCCGGCCTCTGATTCCCTGCCACTGATTCCCCGCCCCTGATTCCCCACCTCTGATTCCCCATATCTGATTCCCCGCCTCTGTTTCCCCAGCTCTGATTCCCCACCTCTGATCCCCCAGCTCTGATTCCCTGCCACTGATTCCCCGCCCCTGATTCCCCACCTCTGATTCCCCATATCTGATTCCCCGCCTCTGTTTCCCCAGCTCTGATTCCCTGCCTCTGATTCCCTGCCCTGATTCCCCATCTCTGTTTCACCGCCTTTGATTCGCCAACTCTGATTCCCCATATCTGATTCCCCGCCTCTGTTTCCCCGCCTCTGATTCCCTGCCTCTGATTCCCAACTTCTGATTCCACACCTCTGATTCCCCATATCTGATTCCCCGCCTCTATGTCCCCATATCTGATTCCCCGCCTCTGATTCCCCAACTCTGATTCCCCGCCTCTGATTCCCCAACTCTGATTCCCCGCCTCTGATTCCCGGCGTCCGATTCCCTGCCTCTGATTCCCCACCTCTGATTCGCCATCTCTGATTCCCCGCCTCTGATTCCCCGTGTCTGATTCCCTGCCTCTGATTCCCCATATCTGATTCCCCGCCTCTGTTTCCCCAGCTCTGATTCCCCACCTCTGATTCCCCAGCTCTGATTCCCTGCCACTGATTCCCCGCCCCTGATTCCCCACCTCTGATTCCCCATATCTGATTCCCCGCCTCTGTTTCCCCAGCTCTGATTCCCTGCCTCTGATTCCCTGCCCTGATTCCCCATCTCTGTTTCACCGCCTTTGATTCGCCACCTCTGATTCCCCATATCTGATTCCCCGCCTCTGTTTCCCCGCCTCTGATTCCCTGCCTCTGATTCCCAACCTCTGATTCCACACCTCTGATTCCCCATATCTGATTCCCCGTCTCTATTTCCCCATATCTGATTCCCCGCCTCTGATTCACCAACTCTGATTCCCCGCCTCTGATTCCCCAACTCTGATTCCCTGCCTCTGATTCCCGGCGTCCGATTCCCTGCCTCTGATTCCCCGCCTCTGATTCGCCATCTCTGATTCCCCGCCTCTGATTCCCCGTGTCAGATTCCCTGCCTCTGATTCCCCGCCTCAGATTCCCCGCCTCTGATTCCCTGCCACTGATTCCCTGCCCCTGATTCCCCACCTCTGATTCCCCATATCTGATTCCCCGCCTCTGTTTCCCCGCCTCTGATTCCCCGCCTCTGATTCCCCATATCTGATTCCCTGCCTCTGATTCCACAACTCTGATTCCCCGCCTCTGATTCCCCAGCTCTGAAACCCCGACTCTGATTCCCCGCGTCTGATTCCCTCCCTCTGATTCCCCGCCTTGATTCCCCATCTCTGATTCACAACCTCTGATTCCCCACCTCTGATTCCCCATATCTGATTCCCCGCCTCTGTTTCCCCGCCTCTGATTCCCCGCCTCTGATTCCCCATATCTGATTCCCCGGCTCTGATTGCCCACCTCTGATTCCCCGCCTCTGATTCGCAAGCTCTGATTCCCCGCCTCTGAATCCCCGCATCTGATTCCCTGCCTCTGATTCACCGCCTCTGATTCCCCATCTCTGATTCACCGCCTTTGATTCCCCACCTCTGATTCTCCATATCTGATTCCCCACCTCTGTTTCCCCGCCTCTGATTCCCCGCCTCTGATTCTCCATATCTCATTCCCCGCCTCTGAATCCCCATCTCTGATTCCCGGACTCTGATTCCCCACCTCTGATTCCCGGCCTCTTATTCCCAGAATCTGATTCCCGGCCTCTGATTCCCGGCCTCTGATTCCCCGCTTCTGATTCTGATTCCCTGCCTCTGATTCCCCATCTCTGATACCGCACATCTGATTCCCTGCCTCTGAATCCCCACCTCTGATTCCCCATATCTGATTCCGCACATCCGATTCCCTGCCTCTGATTCCCCGCCTCTGATATCCCGCCTCTGATTCGCAACCTCTAATTCCCCACCTCTGATTTCCCATATCTGATTCCCCGCCTCTGTTTCCCCACCTCTGATTCCCCGCCTCTGTTTCCCGATATCTGATTCCCCGCCTCTGATTCCCCAACTCTGATTCCCCTCCTCTAATTCGCCAGCTATGATTCCCCGCCTCTGATTCCCTGCGTCTGATTCCCTGCCTCTGATCCCCAGCCTCTGATTCCCCTTCTCTGATTCACCACCTCTGAATCCCCACCTCTGATTCCCCATCTCTGATTCCGCACATCCGATTCCCTGCCTCTGATTCCCAGCCTCTGATTCCCCGCCTCTGATTCGCAACCTCTAATTCCCCACCTCTGATTCCCCATATCTGAATCCCCGCCTCTGTTTCCCTGCCTCTGATTCCCGGCCTCTGTTTCCCCATATCTGATTCCCCTCCTCTGATTCCCCGCCTTTTATTCCCGGCCTCTGATTCCCTGCCACTGATTCCCCGCCCCTGATTCCCCACCTCTGATTCCCCATATCTGATTCCCCGCCTCTGTTTCCCCAGCTCTGATTCCCCACCTCTGATTCCCCAGCTCTGATTCCCTGCCACTGATTCCCCGCCCCTGATTCCCCACCTCTGATTCCCCATATCTGATTCCCCACCTCTGTTTCCCCAGCTCTGATTCCCTGCCTCTGATTCCCTGCCCTGATTCCCCATCTCTGTTTCACCGCCTTTGATTCGCCACCTCTGATTCCCCATATCTGATTCCCCGCCTCTGTTTCCCCGCCTCTGATTCCCTGCCTCTGATTCCCAACCTCTGATTCCACACCTCTGATTCCCCATATCTGATTCCCCGCCTCTATTTCCCCATATCTGATTCCCCGCCTCTAATTCCCCAACTCTGATTCCCCGCCTCTGATTCCCCAACTCTGATTCCCCGCCTCTGATTCCCGGCGTCCGATTCCCTGCCTCTGATTCCCCGCCTCTGATTCGCCATCTCTGATTCCCCGCCTCTGATTCCCCGTGTCTGATTCCCTGCCTCTGATTCCCCATATCTGATTACCCGCCTCTGTTTCCCCAGCTCTGATTCCCCACCTCTGATTCCCCAGCTCTGATTCCCTGCCACTGATTCCCCGCCCCTGATTCACCACCTCTGATTCCCCATATCTGATTCCCCGCCTCTGTTTCCCCAGCTCTGATTCCCTGCCTCTGATTCCCTGCCCTGATTCCCCATCTCTGTTTCACCGCCTTTGATTCGCCACCTCTGATTCCCCATATCTGATTCCCCGCCTCTGTTTCCCCGCCTCTGATTCCCTGCCTCTGATTCCCAACCTCTGATTCCACACCTCTGATTCCCCATCTCTGATTCCGCGCCTCTATTTCCCCATATCTGATTCCCCGCCTCTGATTCACCAACTCTGATTCCCCGCCTCTGATTCCCCAACTCTGATTCCCCGCCTCTGATTCCCGGCGTCCGATTCCCTGCCTCTGATTCCCCGCCTCTTATTCGCCATCTCTGATTCCACGCCTCTGATTCCCCGTGTCTGATTTCCTGCCTCTGATTCCCCGCCTCAGATTCCCCGCCTCTGATTCCCTGCCACTGATTCCCTGCCCCTGATTCCCCACCTCTGATTCCCCATATCTGATTCCCCGCCTCTGTTTCCCCGCCTCTGATTCCCCGCCTCTGATTCCCCATATCTGATTCCCTGCCACTGATTCCACAACTCTGATTCCCCGCCTCTGATTCCCCAGCTCTGAAACCCCGCCTCTGATTCCCCGCGTCTTATTCCCTCCCTCTGATTCCCCGCCTTGATTCCCCATCTCTGATTCACAACCTCTGATTCCCCACCTCTGATTCCCCATATCTGATTCCCCGCCTCTGTTTCCCCGCCTCTGATTCCACGCCTCTGATTCCCCATATCTGATTCCCCGGCTCTGATTGCCCACCTCTGATTCCCCGCCTCTGATTCGCAAGCTCTGATTCCCCGCCTCTGAATCCCCGCATCTGATTCCCTGCCTCTGATTCCCCGCCTCTGATTCCCCATCTCTGATTCACCGCCTTTGATTCCCCACCTCTGATTCTCCATATCTGATTCCCCACCTCTGTTTCCCCGCCTCTGATTCCCCGCCTCTGATTCTCCATATCTCATTCCCCGCCTCTGAATCCCCATCTCTGATTCCCGGACTCTGATTCCCCACCTCTGATTCCCGGCCTCTTATTCCCAGAATCTGATTCCCGGCCTCTGATTCCCGGCCTCTGATTCCCCGCTTCTGATTCAGATTCCCTGCCTCTGATTCCCCATCTCTGATTCCGCACATCTGATTCCCTGCCTCTGAATCCCCACCTCTGATTCCCCATATCTGATTCCGCACATCCGATTCCCTGCCTCTGATTCCCCGCCTCTGATATCCCGCCTCTGATTCGCAACCTCTAATTCCCCACCTCTGATTTCCCATATCTGATTCCCCGCCTCTGTTTCCCTGCCTCTGATTCCCGGCCTCTGTTTCCACATATCTGATTCCCCTCCTCTGATTCCCCAACTCTGATTCCCCGCCTCTGATTCCCCAGCTTTGATTCCCCGCCTCTGATTCCCTGCATCTGATTCCCTGCCTCTGATTCCCAGCCTCTGATTCCCCTTCTCTGATTCACCACCTCTGAATCCCCACCTCTGATTCCCCATCTCCGATTCCGCACATCCGATTCCCTGCCTCTGATTCCCCGCCTTTTATTCCCGGCCTCTGATTCCCTGCCACTGATTCCCTGCTTCTGATTCTGATTCCCTGCCTCTGATTCCCCATCTCTGATTCCGCACATCTGATTCCCTGCCTCTGATTCCCCACCTCTGATTCCCCATATCTGATTCCCCGCCTCTGTTTCCCCGCCTCTGATTCCCCGCCTCTGTTTCCCGATATCTGATTCCCCGCCTCTGATTCCCCAACTCTGATTCCCCTCCTCTAATTCGCCAGCTATGATTCCCCGCCTCTGATTCCCTGCGTCTGATTCCCTGCCTCTGATTCCCAGCCTCTTATTCCCCTTCTCTGATTCACCACCTCTGAATCCCCACCTCTGATTCCCCATCTCTGATTCCGCACATCCGATTCCCTGCCTCTGATTCCCAGCCTCTGATTCCCCGCCTCTGATTCGCAACCACTAATTCCCCACCTCTGATTCCCCATATCTGATTCCCCGCCTCTGTTTCCCTGCCTCTGATTCCCGGCCTCTGTTTCCCCATATCTGATTCCCCTCCTCTGATTCCCCAACTCTGATTCCCCGCCTTTTATTCCCGGCCTCTGATTCCCTGCCACTGATTCCCCGCCCCTGATTCCCCACCTCTGATTCCCCATATCTGATTCCCCGCCTCTGTTTCCCCAGCTCTGATTCCCCACCTCTGATCCCCCAGCTCTGATTCCCTGCCACTGATTCCCCGCCCCTGATTCCCCACCTCTGATTCCCCATATCTGATTCCCCGCCTCTGTTTCCCCAGCTCTGATTCCCTGCCTCTGATTCCCTGCCCTGATTCCCCATCTCTGTTTCACCGCCTTTGATTCGCCACCTCTGATTCCCCATATCTGATTCCCCGCCTCTGTTTCCCCGCCTCTGATTCCCTGCCTCTGATTCCCAACTTCTGATTCCACACCTCTGATTCCCCATATCTGATTCCCCGCCTCTATGTCCCCATATCTGATTCCCCGCCTCTGATTCCCCAACTCTGATTCCCCGCCTCTGATTCCCCAACTCTGATTCCCCGCCTCTGATTCCCGGCGTCCGATTCCCTGCCTCTGATTCCCCACCTCTGATTCGCCATCTCTGATTCCCCGCCTCTGATTCCCCGTGTCTGATTCCCTGCCTCTGATTCCCCATATCTGATTCCCCGCCTCTGTTTCCCCAGCTCTGATTCCCCACCTCTGATTCCCCAGCTCTGATTCCCTGCCACTGATTCCCCGCCCCTGATTCCCCACCTCTGATTCCCCATATCTGATTCCCCGCCTCTGTTTCCCCAGCTCTGATTCCCTGCCTCTGATTCCCTGCCCTGATTCCCCATCTCTGTTTCACCGCCTTTGATTCGCCACCTCTGATTCCCCATATCTGATTCCCCGCCTCTGTTTCCCCGCCTCTGATTCCCTGCCTCTGATTCCCAACCTCTGATTCCACACCTCTGATTCCCCATATCTGATTCCCCGTCTCTATTTCCCCATATCTGATTCCCCGCCTCTGATTCACCAACTCTGATTCCCCGCCTCTGATTCCCCAACTCTGATTCCCCGCCTCTGATTCCCGGCGTCCGATTCCCTGCCTCTGATTCCCCGCCTCTGATTCGCCATCTCTGATTCCCCGCCTCTGATTCCCCGTGTCAGATTCCCTGCCTCTGATTCCCCGCCTCAGATTCCCCGCCTCTGATTCCCTGCCACTGATTCCCTGCCCCTGATTCCCCACCTCTGATTCCCCATATCTGATTCCCCGCCTCTGTTTCCCCGCCTCTGATTCCCCGCCTCTGATTCCCCATATCTGATTCCCTGCCTCTGATTCCACAACTCTGATTCCCCGCCTCTGATTCCCCAGCTCTGAAACCCCGCCTCTGATTCCCCGCGTCTGATTCCCTCCCTCTGATTCCCCGCCTTGATTCCCCATCTCTGATTCACAACCTCTGATTCCCCACCTCTGATTCCCCATATCTGATTCCCCGCCTCTGTTTCCCCGCCTCTGATTCCCCGCCTCTGATTCCCCATATCTGATTCCCCGGCTCTGATTGCCCACCTCTGATTCCCCGCCTCTGATTCGCAAGCTCTGATTCCCCGCCTCTGAATCCCCGCATCTGATTCCCTGCCTCTGATTCCCCGCCTCTGATTCCCCATCTCTGATTCACCGCCTTTGATTCCCCACCTCTGATTCTCCATATCTGATTCCCCACCTCTGTTTCCCCGCCTCTGATTCCCCGCCTCTGATTCTCCATATCCCATTCCCCGCCTCTGAATCCCCATCTCTGATTCCCGGACTCTGATTCCCCACCTCTGATTCCCGGCCTCTTATTCCCAGAATCTGATTCCCGGCCTCTGATTCCCGGCCTCTGATTCCCCGCTTCTGATTCTGATTCCCTGCCTCTGATTCCCCATCTCTGATTCCGCACATCTGATTCCCTGCCTCTGAATCCCCACCTCTGATTCCCCATATCTGATTCCGCACATCCGATTCCCTGCCTCTGATTCCCCGCCTCTGATATCCCGCCTCTGATTCGCAACCTCTAATTCCCCACCTCTGATTTCCCATATCTGATTCCCCGCCTCTGTTTCCCTGCCTCTGATTCCCGGCCTCTGTTTCCCCATATCTGATTCCCCTCCTCTGATTCCCCAACTCTGATTCCCCGCCTCTGATTCCCCAGCTTTGATTCCCCGCCTTTTATTCCCGGCCTCTGATTCCCTGCCACTGATTCCCCGCCTCTGATTCCCCACCTCTGATTCCCCATATCTGATTCCCCGCCTCTGTTTCCCCACCTCTGATTCCCGGCCTCTTATTCCCAGCATCTGATTCCCGGCCTCTGATTCCCTGCCTCTGATTCCCCGCCTCTGATTCCCCATCTCTGATTACCCGCCTCTGATTCCCCGTGTCTGATTCCCTGCCTCTGATTCCCCGTCTCTGATTCCCCGCGTCTGATTCCCTGCCACTGATTCCCTGCCCCTGATTCCCCACCTCTGATTCCCCATATCTGATTCCCCGCCTCTGTTTCCCCAACTCTGATTCCCTTCCTCTATTTCGCCAGCTATGATTCCCCGCCTCTGATTCCCTGCCACTGATTCCCTGCCCCTGATTCCCCACCTCTGATTCCCCATATATGATTCCCCGCCTCTGATTCCCCAACTCTGATTCCCCTCCTCTAATTCACCAGCTATGATTCCCCGCCTCTGATTCCCTGCGTCTGATTCCCTGCCTCTGATTCCCAGCCTCTGATTCCCCTTCTCTGATTCACCACCTCTGAATCCCCACCTCTGATTCCCCATCTCTGATTCCGTACATCCGATTCCCTGCCTCTGATTCCCCGCCTCTGATTCCCCGCCTCTGATTCCCCGCCTCTGATTCCCCGTGTCTGATTCCCTGCCACTGATTCCCTGCCCCTGATTCCCCACCTCTGATTCCCCATATCTGATTCCCCGCCTCTGTTTCCCCACCTCTGATTCCCCGCCTCTGTTTCCCCATATCTGATTCCCCGCCTCTGATTCCCCAACTCTGATTCCCCTCCTCTAATTCGCCAGCTATGATTCCCCGCCTCTGATTCCCTGCATCTGATTGCCTGCCTCTGATTCCCAGCCTCTGATTCCCCTTCTCTGATTCACCACCTCTGAATCCCCACCTCTGATTCCTCATCTCTGATTCCGCACATCCGATTCCCTGCCTCTGATTCCCCGCCTTTTATTCCCGGCCTCTGATTCCCTGCCACTGATTCCCTGCTTCTGATTCTGATTCCCTGCCTCTGATTCCCCATCTCTGATTCCGCACATCTGATTCCCTGCCTCTGATTCCCCACCTCTGATTCCCCATATCTGATTCCCCGCCTCTGTTTCCCCACATCTGATTCCCCGCCTCTGTTTCCCGATATCTGATTCCCCGCCTCTGATTCCCCAACTCTGATTCCCCTCCTCTAATTCGCCAGCTATGATTCCCCGCCTCTGATTCCCTGCGTCTGATTCCCTGCCTCTGATTCCCAGCCTCTGATTCCCCTTCTCTGATTCACCACCTCTGAATCCCCACCTCTGATTCCCCATCTCTGATTCCGCACATCCGATTCCCTGCCTCTGATTCCCAGCCTCTGATTCCCCGCCTCTGATTCGCAACCTCTAATTCCCCACCTCTGATTCCCCATATCTGATTCCCCGCCTCTGTTTCCCTGCCTCTGATTCCCGGCCTCTGTTTCCCCATATCTGATTCCCCTCCTCTGATTCCCCGCCTTTTATTCCCGGCCTCTGATTCCCTGCCACTGATTCCCCGCCCCTGATTCCCCACCTCTGATTCCCCATATCTGATTCCCCGCCTCTGTTTCCCCAGCTCTGATTCCCCACCTCTGATTCCCCAGCTCTGATTCCCACCCACTGATTCCCCGCCCCTGATTCCCCACCTCTGATTCCCCATATCTGATTCCCCGCCTCTGTTTCCCCAGCTCTGATTCCCTGCCTCTGATTCCCTGCCCTGATTCCCCATCTCTGTTTCACCGCCTTTGATTCGCCACCTCTGATTCCCCATATCTGATTCCCCGCCTCTGTTTCCCCGCCTCTGATTCCCTGCCTCTGATTCCCAACCTCTGATTCCACACCTCTGATTCCCCATATCTGATTCCCCGCCTCTATTTCCCCATATCTGATTCCCCGCCTCTGATTCCCCAACTCTGATTCCCCGCCTCTGATTCCCCAACTCTGATTCCCCGCCTCTGATTCCCGGCGTCCGATTCCCTGCCTCTGATTCCCCGCCTCTGATTCGCCATCTCTGATTCCCCGCCTCTGATTCCCCGTGTCTGATTCCCTGCCTCTGATTCCCCATATCTGATTACCCGCCTCTGTTACCCCAGCTCTGATTCCCCACCTCTGAATCCCCAGCTCTGATTCCCTGCCACTGATTCCCCGCCCCTGATTCCCCACCTCTGATTCCCCATATCTGATTCCCCGCCTCTGTTTCCCCAGCTCTGATTCCCTGCCTCTGATTCCCTGCCCTGATTCCCCATCTCTGTTTCACCGCCTTTGATTCGCCACCTCTGATTCCCCATATCTGATTCCCCGCCTCTGTTTCCCCGCCTCTGATTCCCTGCCTCTGATTCCCAACCTCTGATTCCACACCTCTGATTCCCCATATCTGATTCCCCGCCTCTATTTCCCCATATCTGATTCCCCGCCTCTGATTCACCAACTCTGATTCCCCGCCTCTGATTCCCCAACTCTGATTCCCCGCCTCTGATTCCCGGCGTCCGATTCCCTGCCTCTGATTCCCCGCCTCTGATTCGCCATCTCTGATTCCCCGCCTCTGATTCCCCGTGTCTGATTCCCTGCCTCTGATTCCCCACCTCAGATTCCCCGCCTCTGATTCCCTGCCACTGATTCCCTGCCCCTGATTCCCCACCTCTGATTCCCCATATCTGATTCCCCGCCTCTGTTTCCCCGCCTCTGATTCCCCGCCTCTGATTCCCCATATCTGATTCCCTGCCTCTGATTCCACAACTCTGATTCCCCGCCTCTGATTCCCCAGCTCTGAAACCCCGCCTCTGATTCCCCGTGTCTGATTCCCTCCCTCTGATTCCCCGCCTTGATTCCCCATCTCTGATTCACAACCTCTGATTCCCCACCTCTGATTCCCCATATCTGATTCCCTGCCTCTGTTTCCCCGCCTCTGATTCCCCGCCTCTGATTCCCCATATCTGATTCCCCGGCTCTGATTGCCCACCTCTGATTCCCCGCCTCTGATTCGCCAGCTCTGATTCCCCGCCTCTGAATCCCCGCCTCTGATTCCCCATCTCTGATTCACCGCCTTTGATTCCCCACCTCTGATTCTCCATATCTGATTCCCCACCTCTGTTTCCCCGCCTCTGATTCCCCGCCTCTGATTCTCCATATCTCATTCCCCGCCTCTGAATCCCCATCTCTGATTCCCGGACTCTGATTCCCCACCTCTGATTCCCGGCCTCTTATTCCCAGCATCTGATTCCCGGCCTCTGATTCCCGGCCTCTGATTCCCCGCTTCTGATTCTGATTCCCTGCCTCTGATTCCCCATCTCTGATTCCGCACATCTGATTCCCTGCCTCTGAATCCCCACCTCTGATTCCCCATATCTGATTCCGCACATCCGATTCCCTGCCTCTGATTCCCCGCCTCTGATATCCCGCCTCTGATTCGCAACCTCTAATTCCCCACCTCTGATTTCCCATATCTGATTCCCCGCCTCTGTTTCCCCACCTCTGATTCCCCGCCTCTGTTTCCCGATATCTGATTCCCCGCCTCTGATTCCCCAACTCTGATTCCCCTCCTCTAATTCGCCAGCTATGATTCCCCGCCTCTGATTCCCTGCGTCTGATTCCCTGCCTCTGATCCCCAGCCTCTGATTCCCCTTCTCTGATTCACCACCTCTGAATCCCCACCTCTGATTCCCCATCTCTGATTCCGCACATCCGATTCCCTGCCTCTGATTCCCAGCCTCTGATTCCCCGCCTCTGATTCGCAACCTCTAATTCCCCACCTCTGATTCCCCATATCTGAATCCCCGCCTCTGTTTCCCTGCCTCTGATTCCCGGCCTCTGTTTCCCCATATCTGATTCCCCTTCTCTGATTCCCCGCCTTTTATTCCCGGCCTCTGATTCCCTGCCACTGATTCCCCGCCCCTGATTCCCCACCTCTGATTCCCCATATCTGATTCCCCGCCTCTGTTTCCCCAGCTCTGATTCCCCACCTCTGATTCCCCAGCTCTGATTCCCTGCCACTGATTCCCCGCCCCTGATTCCCCACCTCTGATTCCCCATATCTGATTCCCCACCTCTGTTTCCCCAGCTCTGATTCCCTGCCTCTGATTCCCTGCCCTGATTCCCCATCTCTGTTTCACCGCCTTTGATTCGCCACCTCTGATTCCCCATATCTGATTCCCCGCCTCTGTTTCCCCGCCTCTGATTCCCTGCCTCTGATTCCCAACCTCTGATTCCACACCTCTGATTCCCCATATCTGATTCCCCGCCTCTATTTCCCCATATCTGATTCCCCGCCTCTAATTCCCCAACTCTGATTCCCCGCCTCTGATTCCCCAACTCTGATTCCCCGCCTCTGATTCCCGGCGTCCGATTCCCTGCCTCTGATTCCCCGCCTCTGATTCGCCATCTCTGATTCCCCGCCTCTGATTCCCCGTGTCTGATTCCCTGCCTCTGATTCCCCATATCTGATTCCCCGCCTCTGTTTCCCCAGCTCTGATTCCCCACCTCTGATTCCCCAGCTCTGATTCCCTGCCACTGATTCCCCGCCCCTGATTCACCACCTCTGATTCCCCATATCTGATTCCCCGCCTCTGTTTCCCCAGCTCTGATTCCCTGCCTCTGATTCCCTGCCCTGATTCCCCATCTCTGTTTCACCGCCTTTGATTCGCCACCTCTGATTCCCCATATCTGATTCCCCGCCTCTGTTTCCCCGCCTCTGATTCCCTGCCTCTGATTCCCAACCTCTGATTCCACACCTCTGATTCCCCATCTCTGATTCCGCGCCTCTATTTCCCCATATCTGATTCCCCGCCTCTGATTCACCAACTCTGATTCCCCGCCTCTGATTCCCCAACTCTGATTCCCTGCCTCTGATTCCCCGCCTCTGATTCGCCATCTCTGATTCCACGCCTCTGATTCCCCGTGTCTGATTCCCTGCCTCTGATTCCCCGCCTCAGATTCCCCGCCTCTGATTCCCTGCCACTGATTCCCTGCCCCTGATTCCCCACCTCTGATTCCCCATATCTGATTCACCGCCTCTGTTTCCCCGCCTCTGATTCCCCGCCTCTGATTCCCCATATCTGATTCCCTGCCTCTGATTCCACAACTCTGATTCCCCGCCTCTGATTCCCCAGCTCTGAAACCCCGCCTCTGATTCCCCGCGTCTTATTCCCTCCCTCTGATTCCCCGCCTTGATTCCCCATCTCTGATTCACAACCTCTGATTCCCCACCTCTGATTCCCCATATCTGATTCCCCGCCTCTGTTTCCCCGCCTCTGATTCCACGCCTCTGATTCCCCATATCTGATTCCCCGGCTCTGATTGCCCACCTCTGATTCCCCGCCTCTGATTCGCAAGCTCTGATTCCCCGCCTCTGAATCCCCGCATCTGATTCCCTGCCTCTGATTCCCCGCCTCTGATTCCCCATCTCTGATTCACCGCCTTTGATTCCCCACCTCTGATTCTCCATATCTGATTCCCCACCTCTGTTTCCCCGCCTCTGATTCCCCACCTCTGATTCTCCATATCTCATTCCCCGCCTCTGAATCCCCATCTCTGATTCCCGGACTCTGATTCCCCACCTCTGATTCCCGGCCTCTTATTCCCAGAATCTGATTCCCGGCCTCTGATTCCCGGCCTCTGATTCCCCGCTTCTGATTCAGATTCCCTGCCTCTGATTCCCCATCTCTGATTCCGCACATCTGATTCCCTGCCTCTGAATCCCCACCTCTGATTCCCCATATCTGATTCCGCACATCCGATTCCCTGCCTCTGATTCCCCGCCTCTGATATCCCGCCTCTGATTCGCAACCTCTAATTCCCCACCTCTGATTTCCCATATCTGATTCCCCGCCTCTGTTTCCCTGCCTCTGATTCCCGGCCTCTGTTTCCCCATATCTGATTCCCCTCCTCTGATTCCCCAACTCTGATTCCCCGCCTCTGATTCCCCAGCTTTGATTCCCCGCCTCTGATTCCCTGCATCTGATTCCCTGCCTCTGATTCCCAGCCTCTGATTCCCCTTCTCTGATTCACCACCTCTGAATCCCCACCTCTGATTCCCCATCTCCGATTCCGCACATCCGATTCCCTGCCTCTGATTCCCCGCCTTTTATTCCCGGCCTATGATTCCCTGCCACTGATTCCCTGCTTCTGATTCTGATTCCCTGCCTCTGATTCCCCATCTCTGATTCCGCACATCTGATTCCCTGCCTCTGATTCCCCACCTCTGATTCCCCATATCTGATTCCCCGCCTCTGTTTCCCCGCCTCTGATTCCCCGCCTCTGTTTCCCGATATCTGATTCCCCGCCTCTGATTCCCCAACTCTGATTCCCCTCCTCTAATTCGCCAGCTATGATTCCCCGCCTCTGATTCCCTGCGTCTGATTCCCTGCCTCTGATTCCCAGCCTCTTATTCCCCTTCTCTGATTCACCACCTCTGAATCCCCACCTCTGATTCCCCATCTCTGATTCCGCACATCCGATTCCCTGCCTCTGATTCCCAGCCTCTGATTCCCCGCCTCTGATTCGCAACCACTAATTCCCCACCTCTGATTCCCCATATCTGATTCCCCGCCTCTGTTTCCCTGCCTCTGATTCCCGGCCTCTGTTTCCCCATATCTGATTCCCCTCCTCTGATTCCCCAACTCTGATTCCCCGCCTTTTATTCCCGGCCTCTGATTCCCTGCCACTGATTCCCCGCCCCTGATTCCCCACCTCTGATTCCCCATATCTGATTCCCCGCCTCTGTTTCCCCAGCTCTGATTCCCCACCTCTGATCCCCCAGCTCTGATTCCCTGCCACTGATTCCCCGCCCCTGATTCCCCACCTCTGATTCCCCATATCTGATTCCCCGCCTCTGTTTCCCCAGCTCTGATTCCCTGCCTCTGATTCCCTGCCCTGATTCCCCATCTCTGTTTCACCGCCTTTGATTCGCCACCTCTGATTCCCCATATCTGATTCCCCGCCTCTGTTTCCCCGCCTCTGATTCCCTGCCTCTGATTCCCAACTTCTGATTCCACACCTCTGATTCCCCATATCTGATTCCCCGCCTCTATGTCCCCATATCTGATTCCCCGCCTCTGATTCCCCAACTCTGATTCCCCGCCTCTGATTCCCCAACTCTGATTCCCCGCCTCTGATTCCCGGCGTCCGATTCCCTGCCTCTGATTCCCCACCTCTGATTCGCCATCTCTGATTCCCCGCCTCTGATTCCCCGTGTCTGATTCCCTGCCTCTGATTCCCCATATCTGATTCCCCGCCTCTGTTTCCCCAGCTCTGATTCCCCACCTCTGATTCCCCAGCTCTGATTCCCTGCCACTGATTCCCCGCCCCTGATTCCCCACCTCTGATTCCCCATATCTGATTCCCCGCCTCTGTTTCCCCAGCTCTGATTCCCTGCCTCTGATTCCCTGCCCTGATTCCCCATCTCTGTTTCACCGCCTTTGATTCGCCACCTCTGATTCCCCATATCTGATTCCCCGCCTCTGTTTCCCCGCCTCTGATTCCCTGCCTCTGATTCCCAACCTCTGATTCCACACCTCTGATTCCCCATATCTGATTCCCCGTCTCTATTTCCCCATATCTGATTCCCCGCCTCTGATTCACCAACTCTGATTCCCCGCCTCTGATTCCCCAACTCTGATTTCCCGCCTCTGATTCCCGGCGTCCGATTCCCTGCCTCTGATTCCCCGCCTCTGATTCGCCATCTCTGATTCCACGCCTCTGATTCCCCGTGTCAGATTCCCTGCCTCTGATTCCCCGCCTCAGATTCCCCGCCTCTGATTCCCTGCCACTGATTCCCTGCCCCTGATTCCCCACCTCTGATTCCCCATATCTGATTCCCCGCCTCTGTTTCCCCGCCTCTGATTCCCCGCCTCTGATTCCCCATATCTGATTCCCTGCCTCTGATTCCACAACTCTGATTCCCCGCCTCTGATTCCCCAGCTCTGAAACCCCGCCTCTGATTCCCCGCGTCTGATTCCCTCCCTCTGATTCCCCGCCTTGATTCCCCATCTCTGATTCACAACCTCTGATTCCCCACCTCTGATTCCCCATATCTGATTCCCCGCCTCTGTTTCCCCGCCTCTGATTCCCCGCCTCTGATTCCCCATATCTGATTCCCCGGCTCTGATTGCCCACCTCTGATTCCCCGCCTCTGATTCGCAAGCTCTGATTCCCCGCCTCTGAATCCCCGCATCTGATTCCCTGCCTCTGATTCCCCGCCTCTGATTCCCCATCTCTGATTCACCGCCTTTGATTCCCCACCTCTGATTCTCCATATCTGATTCCCCACCTCTGTTTCCCCGCCTCTGATTCCCCGCCTCTGATTCTCCATATCTCATTCCCCGCCTCTGAATCCCCATCTCTGATTCCCGGACTCTGATTCCCCACCTCTGATTCCCGGCCTCTTATTCCCAGAATCTGATTCCCGGCCTCTGATTCCCGGCCTCTGATTCCCCGCTTCTGATTCTGATTCCCTGCCTCTGATTCCCCATCTCTGATTCCGCACATCTGATTCCCTGCCTCTGAATCCCCACCTCTGATTCCCCATATCTGATTCCGCACATCCGATTCCCTGCCTCTGATTCCCCGCCTCTGATATCCCGCCTCTGATTCGCAACCTCTAATTCCCCACCTCTGATTTCCCATATCTGATTCCCCGCCTCTGTTTCCCTGCCTCTGATTCCCGGCCTCTGTTTCCCCATATCTGATTCCCCTCCTCTGATTCCCCAACTCTGATTCCCCGCCTCTGATTCCCCAGCTTTGATTCCCCGCCTTTTATTCCCGGCCTCTGATTCCCTGCCACTGATTCCCCGCCTCTGATTCCCCACCTCTGATTCCCCATATCTGATTCCCCGCCTCTGTTTCCCCACCTCTGATTCCCGGCCTCTTATTCCCAGCATCTGATTCCCGGCCTCTGATTCCCTGCCTCTGATTCCCCGCCTCTGATTCCCCATCTCTGATTCCCCGCCTCTGATTCCCCGTGTCTGATTCCCTGCCTCTGATTCCCCGTCTCTGATTCCCCGCGTCTGATTCCCTGCCACTGATTCCCTGCCCCTGATTCCCCACCTCTGATTCCCCAAATCTGATTCCCCGCCTCTGTTTCCCCAACTCTGATTCCCTTCCTCTATTTCACCAGCTATGATTCCCCGCCTCTGATTCCCTGCCACTGATTCCCTGCCCCTGATTCCCCACCTCTGATTCCCCATATATGATTCCCCGCCTCTGATTCCCCAACTCTGATTCCCCTCCTCTAATTCGCCAGCTATGATTCCCCGCCTCTGATTCCCTGCGTCTGATTCCCTGCCTCTGATTCCCAGCCTCTGATTCCCCTTCTCTGATTCACCACCTCTGAATCCCCACCTCTGATTCCCCATCTCTGATTCCGTACATCCGATTCCCTGCCTCTGATTCCCCGCCTCTGATTCCCCGCCTCTGATTCCCCGCCTCTGATTCCCCGCGTCTGATTCCCTGCCACTGATTCCCTGCCCCTGATTCCCCACCTCTGATTCCCCATATCTGATTCCCCGCCTCTGTTTCCCCACCTCTGATTCCCCGCCTCTGTTTCCCCATATCTGATTCCCCGCCTCTGATTCCCCAACTCTGATTCCCCGCCTCTGATTCCCCAGCTTTGATTCCCCGCCTCTGATTCCCTGCATCTGATTCCCTGCCTCTGATTCCCAGCCTCTGATTCCCCTTCTCTGATTCACCACCTCTGAATCCCCACCTCTGATTCCCCATCTCCGATTCCGCACATCCGATTCCCTGCCTCTGATTCCCCGCCTTTTATTCCCGGCCTCTGATTCCCTGCCACTGATTCCCTGCTTCTGATTCTGATTCCCTGCCTCTGATTCCCCATCTCTGATTCCGCACATCTGATTCCCTGCCTCTGATTCCCCACCTCTGATTCCCCATATCTGATTCCCCGCCTCTGTTTCCCCGCCTCTGATTCCCCGCCTCTGTTTCCCGATATCTGATTCCCCGCCTCTGATTCCCCAACTCTGATTCCCCTCCTCTAATTCGCCAGCTATGATTCCCCGCCTCTGATTCCCTGCGTCTGATTCCCTGCCTCTGATTCCCAGCCTCTTATTCCCCTTCTCTGATTCACCACCTCTGAATCCCCACCTCTGATTCCCCATCTCTGATTCCGCACATCCGATTCCCTGCCTCTGATTCCCAGCCTCTGATTCCCCGCCTCTGATTCGCAACCACTAATTCCCCACCTCTGATTCCCCATATCTGATTCCCCGCCTCTGTTTCCCTGCCTCTGATTCCCGGCCTCTGTTTCCCCATATCTGATTCCCCTCCTCTGATTCCCCAACTCTGATTCCCCGCCTTTTATTCCCGGCCTCTGATTCCCTGCCACTGATTCCCCGCCCCTGATTCCCCACCTCTGATTCCCCATATCTGATTCCCCGCCTCTGTTTCCCCAGCTCTGATTCCCCACCTCTGATCCCCCAGCTCTGATTCCCTGCCACTGATTCCCCGCCCCTGATTCCCCACCTCTGATTCCCCATATCTGATTCCCCGCCTCTGTTTCCCCAGCTCTGATTCCCTGCCTCTGATTCCCTGCCCTGATTCCCCATCTCTGTTTCACCGCCTTTGATTCGCCACCTCTGATTCCCCATATCTGATTCCCCGCCTCTGTTTCCCCGCCTCTGATTCCCTGCCTCTGATTCCCAACTTCTGATTCCACACCTCTGATTCCCCATATCTGATTCCCCGCCTCTATGTCCCCATATCTGATTCCCCGCCTCTGATTCCCCAACTCTGATTCCCCGCCTCTGATTCCCCAACTCTGATTCCCCGCCTCTGATTCCCGGCGTCCGATTCCCTGCCTCTGATTCCCCACCTCTGATTCGCCATCTCTGATTCCCCGCCTCTGATTCCCCGTGTCTGATTCCCTGCCTCTGATTCCCCATATCTGATTCCCCGCCTCTGTTTCCCCAGCTCTGATTCCCCACCTCTGATTCCCCAGCTCTGATTCCCTGCCACTGATTCCCCGCCCCTGATTCCCCACCTCTGATTCCCCATATCTGATTCCCCGCCTCTGTTTCCCCAGCTCTGATTCCCTGCCTCTGATTCCCTGCCCTGATTCCCCATCTCTGTTTCACCGCCTTTGATTCGCCACCTCTGATTCCCCATATCTGATTCCCCGCCTCTGTTTCCCCGCCTCTGATTCCCTGCCTCTGATTCCCAACCTCTGATTCCACACCTCTGATTCCCCATATCTGATTCCCCGTCTCTATTTCCCCATATCTGATTCCCCGCCTCTGATTCACCAACTCTGATTCCCCGCCTCTGATTCCCCAACTCTGATTCCCCGCCTCTGATTCCCGGCGTCCGATTCCCTGCCTCTGATTCCCCGCCTCTGATTCGCCATCTCTGATTCCCCGCCTCTGATTCCCCGTGTCAGATTCCCTGCCTCTGATTCCCCGCCTCAGATTCCCCGCCTCTGATTCCCTGCCACTGATTCCCTGCCCCTGATTCCCCACCTCTGATTCCCCATATCTGATTCCCCGCCTCTGTTTCCCCGCCTCTGATTCCCCGCCTCTGATTCCCCATATCTGATTCCCTGCCTCTGATTCCACAACTCTGATTCCCCGCCTCTGATTCCCCAGCTCTGAAACCCCGCCTCTGATTCCCCGCGTCTGATTCCCTCCCTCTGATTCCCCGCCTTGATTCCCCATCTCTGATTCACAACCTCTGATTCCCCACCTCTGATTCCCCATATCTGATTCCCCGCCTCTGTTTCCCCGCCTCTGATTCCCCGCCTCTGATTCCCCATATCTGATTCCCCGGCTCTGATTGCCCACCTCTGATTCCCCGCCTCTGATTCGCAAGCTCTGATTCCCCGCCTCTGAATCCCCGCATCTGATTCCCTGCCTCTGATTCCCCGCCTCTGATTCCCCATCTCTGATTCACCGCCTTTGATTCCCCACCTCTGATTCTCCATATCTGATTCCCCACCTCTGTTTCCCCGCCTCTGATTCCCCGCCTCTGATTCTCCATATCCCATTCCCCGCCTCTGAATCCCCATCTCTGATTCCCGGACTCTGATTCCCCACCTCTGATTCCCGGCCTCTTATTCCCAGAATCTGATTCCCGGCCTCTGATTCCCGGCCTCTGATTCCCCGCTTCTGATTCTGATTCCCTGCCTCTGATTCCCCATCTCTGATTCCGCACATCTGATTCCCTGCCTCTGAATCCCCACCTCTGATTCCCCATATCTGATTCCGCACATCCGATTCCCTGCCTCTGATTCCCCGCCTCTGATATCCCGCCTCTGATTCGCAACCTCTAATTCCCCACCTCTGATTTCCCATATCTGATTCCCCGCCTCTGTTTCCCTGCCTCTGATTCCCGGCCTCTGTTTCCCCATATCTGATTCCCCTCCTCTGATTCCCCAACTCTGATTCCCCGCCTCTGATTCCCCAGCTTTGATTCCCCGCCTTTTATTCCCGGCCTCTGATTCCCTGCCACTGATTCCCCGCCTCTGATTCCCCACCTCTGATTCCCCATATCTGATTCCCCGCCTCTGTTTCCCCACCTCTGATTCCCGGCCTCTTATTCCCAGCATCTGATTCCCGGCCTCTGATTCCCTGCCTCTGATTCCCCGCCTCTGATTCCCCATCTCTGATTACCCGCCTCTGATTCCCCGTGTCTGATTCCCTGCCTCTGATTCCCCGTCTCTGATTCCCCGCGTCTGATTCCCTGCCACTGATTCCCTGCCCCTGATTCCCCACCTCTGATTCCCCATATCTGATTCCCCGCCTCTGTTTCCCCAACTCTGATTCCCTTCCTCTATTTCGCCAGCTATGATTCCCCGCCTCTGATTCCCTGCCACTGATTCCCTGCCCCTGATTCCCCACCTCTGATTCCCCATATATGATTCCCCGCCTCTGATTCCCCAACTCTGATTCCCCTCCTCTAATTCACCAGCTATGATTCCCCGCCTCTGATTCCCTGCGTCTGATTCCCTGCCTCTGATTCCCAGCCTCTGATTCCCCTTCTCTGATTCACCACCTCTGAATCCCCACCTCTGATTCCCCATCTCTGATTCCGTACATCCGATTCCCTGCCTCTGATTCCCCGCCTCTGATTCCCCGCCTCTGATTCCCCGCCTCTGATTCCCCGTGTCTGATTCCCTGCCACTGATTCCCTGCCCCTGATTCCCCACCTCTGATTCCCCATATCTGATTCCCCGCCTCTGTTTCCCCACCTCTGATTCCCCGCCTCTGTTTCCCCATATCTGATTCCCCGCCTCTGATTCCCCAACTCTGATTCCCCTCCTCTAATTCGCCAGCTATGATTCCCCGCCTCTGATTCCCTGCATCTGATTGCCTGCCTCTGATTCCCAGCCTCTGATTCCCCTTCTCTGATTCACCACCTCTGAATCCCCACCTCTGATTCCTCATCTCTGATTCCGCACATCCGATTCCCTGCCTCTGATTCCCCGCCTTTTATTCCCGGCCTCTGATTCCCTGCCACTGATTCCCTGCTTCTGATTCTGATTCCCTGCCTCTGATTCCCCATCTCTGATTCCGCACATCTGATTCCCTGCCTCTGATTCCCCACCTCTGATTCCCCATATCTGATTCCCCGCCTCTGTTTCCCCACATCTGATTCCCCGCCTCTGTTTCCCGATATCTGATTCCCCGCCTCTGATTCCCCAACTCTGATTCCCCTCCTCTAATTCGCCAGCTATGATTCCCCGCCTCTGATTCCCTGCGTCTGATTCCCTGCCTCTGATTCCCAGCCTCTGATTCCCCTTCTCTGATTCACCACCTCTGAATCCCCACCTCTGATTCCCCATCTCTGATTCCGCACATCCGATTCCCTGCCTCTGATTCCCAGCCTCTGATTCCCCGCCTCTGATTCGCAACCTCTAATTCCCCACCTCTGATTCCCCATATCTGATTCCCCGCCTCTGTTTCCCTGCCTCTGATTCCCGGCCTCTGTTTCCCCATATCTGATTCCCCTCCTCTGATTCCCCGCCTTTTATTCCCGGCCTCTGATTCCCTGCCACTGATTCCCCGCCCCTGATTCCCCACCTCTGATTCCCCATATCTGATTCCCCGCCTCTGTTTCCCCAGCTCTGATTCCCCACCTCTGATTCCCCAGCTCTGATTCCCACCCACTGATTCCCCGCCCCTGATTCCCCACCTCTGATTCCCCATATCTGATTCCCCGCCTCTGTTTCCCCAGCTCTGATTCCCTGCCTCTGATTCCCTGCCCTGATTCCCCATCTCTGTTTCACCGCCTTTGATTCGCCACCTCTGATTCCCCATATCTGATTCCCCGCCTCTGTTTCCCCGCCTCTGATTCCCTGCCTCTGATTCCCAACCTCTGATTCCACACCTCTGATTCCCCATATCTGATTCCCCGCCTCTATTTCCCCATATCTGATTCCCCGCCTCTGATTCCCCAACTCTGATTCCCCGCCTCTGATTCCCCAACTCTGATTCCCCGCCTCTGATTCCCGGCGTCCGATTCCCTGCCTCTGATTCCCCGCCTCTGATTCGCCATCTCTGATTCCCCGCCTCTGATTCCCCGTGTCTGATTCCCTGCCTCTGATTCCCCATATCTGATTACCCGCCTCTGTTACCCCAGCTCTGATTCCCCACCTCTGAATCCCCAGCTCTGATTCCCTGCCACTGATTCCCCGCCCCTGATTCCCCACCTCTGATTCCCCATATCTGATTCCCCGCCTCTGTTTCCCCAGCTCTGATTCCCTGCCTCTGATTCCCTGCCCTGATTCCCCATCTCTGTTTCACCGCCTTTGATTCGCCACCTCTGATTCCCCATATCTGATTCCCCGCCTCTGTTTCCCCGCCTCTGATTCCCTGCCTCTGATTCCCAACCTCTGATTCCACACCTCTGATTCCCCATATCTGATTCCCCGCCTCTATTTCCCCATATCTGATTCCCCGCCTCTGATTCACCAACTCTGATTCCCCGCCTCTGATTCCCCAACTCTGATTCCCCGCCTCTGATTCCCGGCGTCCGATTCCCTGCCTCTGATTCCCCGCCTCTGATTCGCCATCTCTGATTCCCCGCCTCTGATTCCCCGTGTCTGATTCCCTGCCTCTGATTCCCCACCTCAGATTCCCCGCCTCTGATTCCCTGCCACTGATTCCCTGCCCCTGATTCCCCACCTCTGATTCCCCATATCTGATTCCCCGCCTCTGTTTCCCCGCCTCTGATTCCCCGCCTCTGATTCCCCATATCTGATTCCCTGCCTCTGATTCCACAACTCTGATTCCCCGCCTCTGATTCCCCAGCTCTGAAACCCCGCCTCTGATTCCCCGTGTCTGATTCCCTCCCTCTGATTCCCCGCCTTGATTCCCCATCTCTGATTCACAACCTCTGATTCCCCACCTCTGATTCCCCATATCTGATTCCCTGCCTCTGTTTCCCCGCCTCTGATTCCCCGCCTCTGATTCCCCATATCTGATTCCCCGGCTCTGATTGCCCACCTCTGATTCCCCGCCTCTGATTCGCCAGCTCTGATTCCCCGCCTCTGAATCCCCGCCTCTGATTCCCCATCTCTGATTCACCGCCTTTGATTCCCCACCTCTGATTCTCCATATCTGATTCCCCACCTCTGTTTCCCCGCCTCTGATTCCCCGCCTCTGATTCTCCATATCTCATTCCCCGCCTCTGAATCCCCATCTCTGATTCCCGGACTCTGATTCCCCACCTCTGATTCCCGGCCTCTTATTCCCAGCATCTGATTCCCGGCCTCTGATTCCCGGCCTCTGATTCCCCGCTTCTGATTCTGATTCCCTGCCTCTGATTCCCCATCTCTGATTCCGCACATCTGATTCCCTGCCTCTGAATCCCCACCTCTGATTCCCCATATCTGATTCCGCACATCCGATTCCCTGCCTCTGATTCCCCGCCTCTGATATCCCGCCTCTGATTCGCAACCTCTAATTCCCCACCTCTGATTTCCCATATCTGATTCCCCGCCTCTGTTTCCCCACCTCTGATTCCCCGCCTCTGTTTCCCGATATCTGATTCCCCGCCTCTGATTCCCCAACTCTGATTCCCCTCCTCTAATTCGCCAGCTATGATTCCCCGCCTCTGATTCCCTGCGTCTGATTCCCTGCCTCTGATCCCCAGCCTCTGATTCCCCTTCCCTGATTCACCACCTCTGAATCCCCACCTCTGATTCCCCATCTCTGATTCCGCACATCCGATTCCCTGCCTCTGATTCCCAGCCTCTGATTCCCCGCCTCTGATTCGCAACCTCTAATTCCCCACCTCTGATTCCCCATATCTGAATCCCCGCCTCTGTTTCCCTGCCTCTGATTCCCGGCCTCTGTTTCCCCATATCTGATTCCCCTTCTCTGATTCCCCGCCTTTTATTCCCGGCCTCTGATTCCCTGCCACTGATTCCCCGCCCCTGATTCCCCACCTCTGATTCCCCATATCTGATTCCCCGCCTCTGTTTCCCCAGCTCTGATTCCCCACCTCTGATTCCCCAGCTCTGATTCCCTGCCACTGATTCCCCGCCCCTGATTCCCCACCTCTGATTCCCCATATCTGATTCCCCACCTCTGTTTCCCCAGCTCTGATTCCCTGCCTCTGATTCCCTGCCCTGATTCCCCATCTCTGTTTCACCGCCTTTGATTCGCCACCTCTGATTCCCCATATCTGATTCCCCGCCTCTGTTTCCCCGCCTCTGATTCCCTGCCTCTGATTCCCAACCTCTGATTCCACACCTCTGATTCCCCATATCTGATTCCCCGCCTCTATTTCCCCATATCTGATTCCCCGCCTCTAATTCCCCAACTCTGATTCCCCGCCTCTGATTCCCCAACTCTGATTCCCCGCCTCTGATTCCCGGCGTCCGATTCCCTGCCTCTGATTCCCCGCCTCTGATTCGCCATCTCTGATTCCCCGCCTCTGATTCCCCGTGTCTGATTCCCTGCCTCTGATTCCCCATATCTGATTCCCCGCCTCTGTTTCCCCAGCTCTGATTCCCCACCTCTGATTCCCCAGCTCTGATTCCCTGCCACTGATTCCCCGCCCCTGATTCACCACCTCTGATTCCCCATATCTGATTCCCCGCCTCTGTTTCCCCAGCTCTGATTCCCTGCCTCTGATTCCCTGCCCTGATTCCCCATCTCTGTTTCACCGCCTTTGATTCGCCACCTCTGATTCCCCATATCTGATTCCCCGCCTCTGTTTCCCCGCCTCTGATTCCCTGCCTCTGATTCCCAACCTCTGATTCCACACCTCTGATTCCCCATCTCTGATTCCGCGCCTCTATTTCCCCATATCTGATTCCCCGCCTCTGATTCACCAACTCTGATTCCCCGCCTCTGATTCCCCAACTCTGATTCCCTGCCTCTGATTCCCCGCCTCTGATTCGCCATCTCTGATTCCACGCCTCTGATTCCCCGTGTCTGATTCCCTGCCTCTGATTCCCCGCCTCAGATTCCCCGCCTCTGATTCCCTGCCACTGATTCCCTGCCCCTGATTCCCCACCTCTGATTCCCCATATCTGATTCACCGCCTCTGTTTCCCCGCCTCTGATTCCCCGCCTCTGATTCCCCATATCTGATTCCCTGCCTCTGATTCCACAACTCTGATTCCCCGCCTCTGATTCCCCAGCTCTGAAACCCCGCCTCTGATTCCCCGCGTCTTATTCCCTCCCTCTGATTCCCCGCCTTGATTCCCCATCTCTGATTCACAACCTCTGATTCCCCACCTCTGATTCCCCATATCTGATTCCCCGCCTCTGTTTCCCCGCCTCTGATTCCACGCCTCTGATTCCCCATATCTGATTCCCCGGCTCTGATTGCCCACCTCTGATTCCCCGCCTCTGATTCGCAAGCTCTGATTCCCCGCCTCTGAATCCCCGCATCTGATTCCCTGCCTCTGATTCCCCGCCTCTGATTCCCCATCTCTGATTCACCGCCTTTGATTCCCCACCTCTGATTCTCCATATCTGATTCCCCACCTCTGTTTCCCCGCCTCTGATTCCCCACCTCTGATTCTCCATATCTCATTCCCCGCCTCTGAATCCCCATCTCTGATTCCCGGACTCTGATTCCCCACCTCTGATTCCCGGCCTCTTATTCCCAGAATCTGATTCCCGGCCTCTGATTCCCGGCCTCTGATTCCCCGCTTCTGATTCAGATTCCCTGCCTCTGATTCCCCATCTCTGATTCCGCACATCTGATTCCCTGCCTCTGAATCCCCACCTCTGATTCCCCATATCTGATTCCGCACATCCGATTCCCTGCCTCTGATTCCCCGCCTCTGATATCCCGCCTCTGATTCGCAACCTCTAATTCCCCACCTCTGATTTCCCATATCTGATTCCCCGCCTCTGTTTCCCTGCCTCTGATTCCCGGCCTCTGTTTCCCCATATCTGATTCCCCTCCTCTGATTCCCCAACTCTGATTCCCCGCCTCTGATTCCCCAGCTTTGATTCCCCGCCTCTGATTCCCTGCATCTGATTCCCTGCCTCTGATTCCCAGCCTCTGATTCCCCTTCTCTGATTCACCACCTCTGAATCCCCACCTCTGATTCCCCATCTCCGATTCCGCACATCCGATTCCCTGCCTCTGATTCCCCGCCTTTTATTCCCGGCCTATGATTCCCTGCCACTGATTCCCTGCTTCTGATTCTGATTCCCTGCCTCTGATTCCCCATCTCTGATTCCGCACATCTGATTCCCTGCCTCTGATTCCCCACCTCTGATTCCCCATATCTGATTCCCCGCCTCTGTTTCCCCGCCTCTGATTCCCCGCCTCTGTTTCCCGATATCTGATTCCCCGCCTCTGATTCCCCAACTCTGATTCCCCTCCTCTAATTCGCCAGCTATGATTCCCCGCCTCTGATTCCCTGCGTCTGATTCCCTGCCTCTGATTCCCAGCCTCTTATTCCCCTTCTCTGATTCACCACCTCTGAATCCCCACCTCTGATTCCCCATCTCTGATTCCGCACATCCGATTCCCTGCCTCTGATTCCCAGCCTCTGATTCCCCGCCTCTGATTCGCAACCACTAATTCCCCACCTCTGATTCCCCATATCTGATTCCCCGCCTCTGTTTCCCTGCCTCTGATTCCCGGCCTCTGTTTCCCCATATCTGATTCCCCTCCTCTGATTCCCCAACTCTGATTCCCCGCCTTTTATTCCCGGCCTCTGATTCCCTGCCACTGATTCCCCGCCCCTGATTCCCCACCTCTGATTCCCCATATCTGATTCCCCGCCTCTGTTTCCCCAGCTCTGATTCCCCACCTCTGATCCCCCAGCTCTGATTCCCTGCCACTGATTCCCCGCCCCTGATTCCCCACCTCTGATTCCCCATATCTGATTCCCCGCCTCTGTTTCCCCAGCTCTGATTCCCTGCCTCTGATTCCCTGCCCTGATTCCCCATCTCTGTTTCACCGCCTTTGATTCGCCACCTCTGATTCCCCATATCTGATTCCCCGCCTCTGTTTCCCCGCCTCTGATTCCCTGCCTCTGATTCCCAACTTCTGATTCCACACCTCTGATTCCCCATATCTGATTCCCCGCCTCTATGTCCCCATATCTGATTCCCCGCCTCTGATTCCCCAACTCTGATTCCCCGCCTCTGATTCCCCAACTCTGATTCCCCGCCTCTGATTCCCGGCGTCCGATTCCCTGCCTCTGATTCCCCACCTCTGATTCGCCATCTCTGATTCCCCGCCTCTGATTCCCCGTGTCTGATTCCCTGCCTCTGATTCCCCATATCTGATTCCCCGCCTCTGTTTCCCCAGCTCTGATTCCCCACCTCTGATTCCCCAGCTCTGATTCCCTGCCACTGATTCCCCGCCCCTGATTCCCCACCTCTGATTCCCCATATCTGATTCCCCGCCTCTGTTTCCCCAGCTCTGATTCCCTGCCTCTGATTCCCTGCCCTGATTCCCCATCTCTGTTTCACCGCCTTTGATTCGCCACCTCTGATTCCCCATATCTGATTCCCCGCCTCTGTTTCCCCGCCTCTGATTCCCTGCCTCTGATTCCCAACCTCTGATTCCACACCTCTGATTCCCCATATCTGATTCCCCGTCTCTATTTCCCCATATCTGATTCCCCGCCTCTGATTCACCAACTCTGATTCCCCGCCTCTGATTCCCCAACTCTGATTCCCCGCCTCTGATTCCCGGCGTCCGATTCCCTGCCTCTGATTCCCCGCCTCTGATTCGCCATCTCTGATTCCACGCCTCTGATTCCCCGTGTCAGATTCCCTGCCTCTGATTCCCCGCCTCAGATTCCCCGCCTCTGATTCCCTGCCACTGATTCCCTGCCCCTGATTCCCCACCTCTGATTCCCCATATCTGATTCCCCGCCTCTGTTTCCCCGCCTCTGATTCCCCGCCTCTGATTCCCCATATCTGATTCCCTGCCTCTGATTCCACAACTCTGATTCCCCGCCTCTGATTCCCCAGCTCTGAAACCCCGCCTCTGATTCCCCGCGTCTGATTCCCTCCCTCTGATTCCCCGCCTTGATTCCCCATCTCTGATTCACAACCTCTGATTCCCCACCTCTGATTCCCCATATCTGATTCCCCGCCTCTGTTTCCCCGCCTCTGATTCCCCGCCTCTGATTCCCCATATCTGATTCCCCGGCTCTGATTGCCCACCTCTGATTCCCCGCCTCTGATTCGCAAGCTCTGATTCCCCGCCTCTGAATCCCCGCATCTGATTCCCTGCCTCTGATTCCCCGCCTCTGATTCCCCATCTCTGATTCACCGCCTTTGATTCCCCACCTCTGATTCTCCATATCTGATTCCCCACCTCTGTTTCCCCGCCTCTGATTCCCCGCCTCTGATTCTCCATATCTCATTCCCCGCCTCTGAATCCCCATCTCTGATTCCCGGACTCTGATTCCCCACCTCTGATTCCCGGCCTCTTATTCCCAGAATCTGATTCCCGGCCTCTGATTCCCGGCCTCTGATTCCCCGCTTCTGATTCTGATTCCCTGCCTCTGATTCCCCATCTCTGATTCCGCACATCTGATTCCCTGCCTCTGAATCCCCACCTCTGATTCCCCATATCTGATTCCGCACATCCGATTCCCTGCCTCTGATTCCCCGCCTCTGATATCCCGCCTCTGATTCGCAACCTCTAATTCCCCACCTCTGATTTCCCATATCTGATTCCCCGCCTCTGTTTCCCTGCCTCTGATTCCCGGCCTCTGTTTCCCCATATCTGATTCCCCTCCTCTGATTCCCCAACTCTGATTCCCCGCCTCTGATTCCCCAGCTTTGATTCCCCGCCTTTTATTCCCGGCCTCTGATTCCCTGCCACTGATTCCCCGCCTCTGATTCCCCACCTCTGATTCCCCATATCTGATTCCCCGCCTCTGTTTCCCCACCTCTGATTCCCGGCCTCTTATTCCCAGCATCTGATTCCCGGCCTCTGATTCCCTGCCTCTGATTCCCCGCCTCTGATTCCCCATCTCTGATTCCCCGCCTCTGATTCCCCGTGTCTGATTCCCTGCCTCTGATTCCCCGTCTCTGATTCCCCGCGTCTGATTCCCTGCCACTGATTCCCTGCCCCTGATTCCCCACCTCTGATTCCCCAAATCTGATTCCCCGCCTCTGTTTCCCCAACTCTGATTCCCTTCCTCTATTTCACCAGCTATGATTCCCCGCCTCTGATTCCCTGCCACTGATTCCCTGCCCCTGATTCCCCACCTCTGATTCCCCATATATGATTCCCCGCCTCTGATTCCCCAACTCTGATTCCCCTCCTCTAATTCGCCAGCTATGATTCCCCGCCTCTGATTCCCTGCGTCTGATTCCCTGCCTCTGATTCCCAGCCTCTGATTCCCCTTCTCTGATTCACCACCTCTGAATCCCCACCTCTGATTCCCCATCTCTGATTCCGTACATCCGATTCCCTGCCTCTGATTCCCCGCCTCTGATTCCCCGCCTCTGATTCCCCGCCTCTGATTCCCCGCGTCTGATTCCCTGCCACTGATTCCCTGCCCCTGATTCCCCACCTCTGATTCCCCATATCTGATTCCCCGCCTCTGTTTCCCCACCTCTGATTCCCCGCCTCTGTTTCCCCATATCTGATTCCCCGCCTCTGATTCCCCAACTCTGATTCCCCTCCTCTAATTCGCCAGCTATGATTCCCCGCCTCTGATTCCCTGCATCTGATTGCCTGCCTCTGATTCCCAGCCTCTGATTCCCCTTCTCTGATTCACCACCTCTGAATCCCCACCTCTGATTCCCCATCTCTGATTCCGCACATCCGATTCCCTGCCTCTGATTCCCCGCCTTTTATTCCCGGCCTCTGATTCCCTGCCACTGATTCCCTGCTTCTGATTCTGATTCCCTGCCTCTGATTCCCCATCTCTGATTCCGCACATATGATTCCCTGCCTCTGATTCCCCACCTCTGATTCCCCATATCTGATTCCCCGCCTCTGTTTCCCCGCCTCTGATTCCCCGCCTCTGTTTCCCGATATCTGATTCCCCGCCTCTGATTCCCCAACTCTGATTCCCCTCCTCTAATTCGCCAGCTATGATTCCCCGCCTCTGATTCCCTGCGTCTGATTCCCTGCCTCTGATTCCCAGCCTCTTATTCCCCTTCTCTGATTCACCACCTCTGAATCCCCACCTCTGATTCCCCATCTCTGATTCCGCACATCCGATTCCCTGCCTCTGATTCCCAGCCTCTGATTCCCCGCCTCTGATTCGCAACCACTAATTCCCCACCTCTGATTCCCCATATCTGATTCCCCGCCTCTGTTTCCCTGCCTCTGATTCCCGGCCTCTGTTTCCCCATATCTGATTCCCCTCCTCTGATTCCCCAACTCTGATTCCCCGCCTTTTATTCACGGCCTCTGATTCCCTGCCACTGATTCCCCGCCCCTGATTCCCCACCTCTGATTCCCCATATCTGATTCCCCGCCTCTGTTTCCCCAGCTCTGATTCCCCACCTCTGATCCCCCAGCTCTGATTCCCTGCCACTGATTCCCCGCCCCTGATTCCCCACCTCTGATTCCCCATATCTGATTCCCCGCCTCTGTTTCCCCAGCTCTGATTCCCTGCCTCTGATTCCCTGCCCTGATTCCCCATCTCTGTTTCACCGCCTTTGATTCGCCACCTCTGATTCCCCATATCTGATTCCCCGCCTCTGTTTCCCCGCCTCTGATTCCCTGCCTATGATTCCCAACTTCTGATTCCACACCTCTGATTCCCCATATCTGATTCCCCGCCTCTATGTCCCCATATCTGATTCCCCGCCTCTGATTCCCCAACTCTGATTCCCCGCCTCTGATTCCCCAACTCTGATTCCCCGCCTCTGATTCCCGGCGTCCGATTCCCTGCCTCTGATTCCCCACCTCTGATTCGCCATCTCTGATTCCCCGCCTCTGATTCCCCGTGTCTGATTCCCTGCCTCTGATTCCCCATATCTGATTCCCCGCCTCTGTTTCCCCAGCTCTGATTCCCCACCTCTGATTCCCCAGCTCTGATTCCCTGCCACTGATTCCCCGCCCCTGATTCCCCACCTCTGATTCCCCATATCTGATTCCCCGCCTCTGTTTCCCCAGCTCTGATTCCCTGCCTCTGATTCCCTGCCCTGATTCCCCATCTCTGTTTCACCGCCTTTGATTCGCCACCTCTGATTCCCCATATCTGATTTCCCGCCTCTGTTTCCCCGCCTCTGATTCCCTGCCTCTGATTCCCAACCTCTGATTCCACACCTCTGATTCCCCATATCTGATTCCCCGTCTCTATTTCCCCATATCTGATTCCCCGCCTCTGATTCACCAACTCTGATTCCCCGCCTCTGATTCCCCAACTCTGATTCCCCGCCTCTGATTCCCGGCGTCCGATTCCCTGCCTCTGATTCCCCGCCTCTGATTCGCCATCTCTGATTCCCCGCCTCTGATTCCCCGTGTCAGATTCCCTGCCTCTGATTCCCCGCCTCAGATTCCCCGCCTCTGATTCCCTGCCACTGATTCCCTGCCCCTGATTCCCCACCTCTGATTCCCCATATCTGATTCCCCGCCTCTGTTTCCCCGCCTCTGATTCCCCGCCTCTGATTCCCCATATCTGATTCCCTGCCTCTGATTCCACAACTCTGATTCCCCGCCTCTGATTCCCCAGCTCTGAAACCCCGCCTCTGATTCCCCGCGTCTGATTCCCTCCCTCTGATTCCCCGCCTTGATTCCCCATCTCTGATTCACAACCTCTGATTCCCCACCTCTGATTCCCCATATCTGATTCCCCGCCTCTGTTTCCCCGCCTCTGATTCCCCGCCTCTGATTCCCCATATCTGATTCCCCGGCTCTGATTGCCCACCTCTGATTCCCCGCCTCTGATTCGCAAGCTCTGATTCCCCGCCTCTGAATCCCCGCATCTGATTCCCTGCCTCTGATTCCCCGCCTCTGATTCCCCATCTCTGATTCACCGCCTTTGATTCCCCACCTCTGATTCTCCATATCTGATTCCCCACCTCTGTTTCCCCGCCTCTGATTCCCCGCCTCTGATTCTCCATATCTCATTCCCCGCCTCTGAATCCCCATCTCTGATTCCCGGACTCTGATTCCCCACCTCTGATTCCCGGCCTCTTATTCCCAGAATCTGATTCCCGGCCTCTGATTCCCGGCCTCTGATTCCCCGCTTCTGATTCTGATTCCCTGCCTCTGATTCCCCATCTCTGATTCCGCACATCTGATTCCCTGCCTCTGAAACCCCACCTCTGATTCCCCATATCTGATTCCGCACATCCGATTCCCTGCCTCTGATTCCCCGCCTCTGATATCCCGCCTCTGATTCGCAACCTCTAATTCCCCACATCTGATTTCCCATATCTGATTCCCCGCCTCTGTTTCCCTGCCTCTGATTCCCGGCCTCTGTTTCCCCATATCTGATTCCCCTCCTCTGATTCCCCAACTCTGATTCCCCGCCTCTGATTCCCCAGCTTTGATTCCCCGCCTTTTATTCCCGGCCTCTGATTCCCTGCCACTGATTCCCCGCCTCTGATTCCCCACCTCTGATTCCCCATATCTGATTCCCCGCCTCTGTTTCCCCACCTCTGATTCCCGGCCTCTTATTCCCAGCATCTGATTCCCGGCCTCTGATTCCCTGCCTCTGATTCCCCGCCTCTGATTCCCCATCTCTGATTCCCCGCCTCTGATTCCCCGTGTCTGATTCCCTGCCTCTGATTCCCCGTCTCTGATTCCCCGCGTCTGATTCCCTGCCACTGATTCCCTGCCCCTGATTCCCCACCTCTGATTCCCCATATCTGATTCCCCGCCTCTGTTTCCCCAACTCTGATTCCCTTCCTCTATTTCGCCAGCTATGATTCCCCGCCTCTGATTCCCTGCCACTGATTCCCTGCCCCTGATTCCCCACCTCTGATTCCCCATATATGATTCCCCGCCTCTGATTCCCCAACTCTGATTCCCCTCCTCTAATTCGCCAGCTATGATTCCCCGCCTCTGATTCCCTGCGTCTGATTCCCTGCCTCTGATTCCCAGCCTCTGATTCCCCTTCTCTGATTCACCACCTCTGAATCCCCACCTCTGATTCCCCATCTCTGATTCCGTACATCCGATTCCCTGCCTCTGATTCCCCGCCTCTGATTCCCCGCCTCTGATTCCCCGCCTCTGATTCCCCGCGTCTGATTCCCTGCCACTGATTCCCTGCCCCTGATTCCCCACCTCTGATTCCCCATATCTGATTCCCCGCCTCTGTTTCCCCACCTCTGATTCCCCGCCTCTGTTTCCCCATATCTGATTCCCCGCCTCTGATTCCCCAACTCTGATTCCCCTCCTCTAATTCGCCAGCTATGATTCCCCGCCTCTGATTCCCTGCATCTGATTGCCTGCCTCTGATTCCCAGCCTCTGATTCCCCTTCTCTGATTCACCACCTCTGAATCCCCACCTCTGATTCCCCATCTCTGATTCCGCACATCCGATTCCCTGCCTCTGATTCCCCGCCTTTTATTCCCGGCCTCTGATTCCCTGCCACTGATTCCCTGCTTCTGATTCTGATTCCCTGCCTCTGATTCCCCATCTCTGATTCCGCACATCTGATTCCCTGCCTCTGATTCCCCACCTCTGATTCCCCATATCTGATTCCCCGCCTCTGTTTCCCCACATCTGATTCCCCGCCTCTGTTTCCCGATATCTGATTCCCCGCCTCTGATTCCCCAACTCTGATTCCCCTCCTCTAATTCGCCAGCTATGATTCCCCGCCTCTGATTCCCTGCGTCTGATTCCCTGCCTCTGATTCCCAGCCTCTGATTCCCCTTCTCTGATTCACCACCTCTGAATCCCCACCTCTGATTCCCCATCTCTGATTCCGCACATCCGATTCCCTGCCTCTGATTCCCAGCCTCTGATTCCCCGCCTCTGATTCGCAACCTCTAATTCCCCACCTCTGATTCCCCATATCTGATTCCCCGCCTCTGTTTCCCTGCCTCTGATTCCCGGCCTCTGTTTCCCCATATCTGATTCCCCTCCTCTGATTCCCCGCCTTTTATTCCCGGCCTCTGATTCCCTGCCACTGATTCCCCGCCCCTGATTCCCCACCTCTGATTCCCCATATCTGATTCCCCGCCTCTGTTTCCCCAGCTCTGATTCCCCACCTCTGATTCCCCAGCTCTGATTCCCACCCACTGATTCCCCGCCCCTGATTCCCCACCTCTGATTCCCCATATCTGATTCCCCGCCTCTGTTTCCCCAGCTCTGATTCCCTGCCTCTGATTCCCTGCCCTGATTCCCCATCTCTGTTTCACCGCCTTTGATTCGCCACCTCTGATTCCCCATATCTGATTCCCCGCCTCTGTTTCCCCGCCTCTGATTCCCTGCCTCTGATTCCCAACCTCTGATTCCACACCTCTGATTCCCCATATCTGATTCCCCGCCTCTATTTCCCCATATCTGATTCCCCGCCTCTGATTCCCCAACTCTGATTCCCCGCCTCTGATTCCCCAACTCTGATTCCCCGCCTCTGATTCCCGGCGTCCGATTCCCTGCCTCTGATTCCCCGCCTCTGATTCGCCATCTCTGATTCCCCGCCTCTGATTCCCCGTGTCTGATTCCCTGCCTCTGATTCCCCATATCTGATTACCCGCCTCTGTTACCCCAGCTCTGATTCCCCACCTCTGATTCCCCAGCTCTGATTCCCTGCCACTGATTCCCCGCCCCTGATTCCCCACCTCTGATTCCCCATATCTGATTCCCCGCCTCTGTTTCCCCAGCTCTGATTCCCTGCCTCTGATTCCCTGCCCTGATTCCCCATCTCTGTTTCACCGCCTTTGATTCGCCACCTCTGATTCCCCATATCTGATTCCCCGCCTCTGTTTCCCCGCCTCTGATTCCCTGCCTCTGATTCCCAACCTCTGATTCCACACCTCTGATTCCCCATATCTGATTCCCCGCCTCTATTTCCCCATATCTGATTCCCCGACTCTGATTCACCAACTCTGATTCCCCGCCTCTGATTCCCCAACTCTGATTCCCCGCCTCTGATTCCCGGCGTCCGATTCCCTGCCTCTGATTCCCCGCCTCTGATTCGCCATCTCTGATTCCCCGCCTCTGATTCCCCGTGTCTGATTCCCTGCCTCTGATTCCCCACCTCAGATTCCCCGCCTCTGATTCCCTGCCACTGATTCCCTGCCCCTGATTCCCCACCTCTGATTCCCCATATCTGATTCCCCGCCTCTGTTTCCCCGCCTCTGATTCCCCGCCTCTGATTCCCCATATCTGATTCCCTGCCTCTGATTCCACAACTCTGATTCCCCGCCTCTGATTCCCCAGCTCTGAAACCCCGCCTCTGATTCCCCGCGTCTGATTCCCTCCCTCTGATTCCCCGCCTTGATTCCCCATCTCTGATTCACAACCTCTGATTCCCCACCTCTGATTCCCCATATCTGATTCCCTGCCTCTGTTTCCCCGCCTCTGATTCCCCGCCTCTGATTCCCCATATCTGATTCCCCGGCTCTGATTGCCCACCTCTGATTCCCCGCCTCTGATTCGCCAGCTCTGATTCCCCGCCTCTGAATCCCCGCATCTGATTCCCTGCCTCTGATTCCCCGCCTCTGATTCCCCATCTCTGATTCACCGCCTTTGATTCCCCACCTCTGATTCTCCATATCTGATTCCCCACCTCTGTTTCCCCGCCTCTGATTCCCCGCCTCTGATTCTCCATATCTCATTCCCCGCCTCTGAATCCCCATCTCTGATTCCCGGACTCTGATTCCCCACCTCTGATTCCCGGCCTCTTATTCCCAGCATCTGATTCCCGGCCTCTGATTCCCGGCCTCTGATTCCCCGCTTCTGATTCTGATTCCCTGCCTCTGATTCCCCATCTCTGATTCCGCACATTTGATTCCCTGCCTCTGATTCCCCACCTCTGATTCCCCATATCTGATTCCCCGCCTCTGTTTCCCCGCCTCTGATTCCCCGCCTCTGTTTCCCCATATCTAATTCCCCACCTCTGATGCCCCAACTCTGATTCCCCGCCTCTGATTCCCCAGCTCTGATTCCCCGCCTCTGATTCCCCGCAACCGATTCCCCATGTCTGATTCCCCGCCTCTGTTTCCCCGCCTCTGATTCCCCGCCTCTGTTTCCCCATATCTGATTCCCCGCCTCTGATTCCCCAGCTCTGATTCCCTGCCTCTGATTCCCCGCGTTCTATTCACTGCCTCTGATTCCCCTCCTGTGATTCCCCATCTCTGATTCACCACCTCTGATTCCCCACCTCTGATTCCCCATATCTAATTCCCCGCCTCTGCTTGCCCGCCTCTCATTCCCCGCCTCTGTTTCCCCATATCTGATTCCCCGCCTCTGAATCCCCAACTCTGATTCCCTGCCTCTGATTCACCAGCTCTGATTCCCCGCCTTTGATTCCCCCCGTCTGATTCCCAGCCTCTGAATCCCAGTCTGATTTCTTGCCTCTGATTCCCCGCCTCTGATTCCCCATCTCTGATTCACTGCCTCTGATTCCCCACATCTGATTCCCCATCTCTGATTCCGCACAACCGATTCCCTGCCTCTGATTCCCCGACTATGATTCCACACCTCTGATTCCCCAGCTCTGATTCCCCGCATCTGATTCCCCGCGTCTGATTCCCTGCCTGTGATTCCCCGCCTCTGATTCCCCATCTCTGATTCCCCACCTCTGATTCCCCGTGTCTGATTCCCTTCCTTTGATTCCCCGCCTCTGATTCCCCGCCTCTGATTCCCTGCCACTGATTCCCCGCCCCTGATTCCCCACCTCTGATTCCCCATATCTTATTCCCCGCCAATGTTTCCCCCCCTCTGATTCCCAGCCTCTGATTCCCCATATCTGATTCCCTGCCTCTGATTCCCCATATCTGATTCCCCGCCTCTATTTCCCCATATCTGCTTCGCCGCCTCTGATTCCCCAACTCTGATTCCCCGCCTCTGATTCCCCAGCTCTGATTTCCCGCCTCTGATTCCCGGCATCCGATTCCCTGCCTCTGATTCCCCGCCTCTGATTCCCCATCTCTGATTCCCCGCCTCTGATTCCCCGTGTCTGATTCCCTGCCTCTGATTCCCCGCGTCTGATTCCCCATATCTGATTCCCCGCCTCTGTTTTCCCGCCTCTGATTCCCTGCCTCTGATTCCCCATATCTGATTCCCCGCCTCTGATTCCCCAACTCTGATTCCCCGCCTCTGATTCCCCAGCTCTGAATCCCCGCCTCTGATTCCCCGCGTCTGATTCCCTGCCTCTGATTCCCCGCCTCTGATTCCCCATCTGTGATTCACAACCTCTGATGCCCCACCTCTGATTCCCCATATCCGATTCCCCGCCTCTGTTTCCCCGCCTCTGATTCCCCGCCTCTGATTCCCCATATCTGATTCCCCGCCTCTGATTGCCCACCTCTGATTCCCCGCGTCTGATTCCCTGCCTCTGATTCCACGCCTCTGATTCCCCATCTCTGATTCACCACCTCTGATTCCCGGCCTCTGATTCCCCATCTCTGATTCCGCACATCCGATTCCCTGCCTATGATTCCCCACCTCTGATTCCCCGCCACTGATTCCCCATATCTGATTCCCTGCCTCTGTTTCCCCGCCTCTGATTCCCCACCTCTGTTTCCCCATATCTGATTCCCCGCCTCTGATTCCCCAACTCTAATACCCCGCCTCTGATTCCCCGCATCTGATTCCCCGCCTCTGAATCCCCAACTCTGATTCCCTGCCTCTGATTCACCAGCTCTGATTCCCCGCCTTTGATTCCCCCCGTCTGATTCCCAGCCTCTGAATCCCCGTCTGATTTCTTGCCTCTGATTCCCCGCCTCTGATTCCCCATCTCTGATTCACTGCCTCTGATTCCCCATCTCTGATTCCGCACATCTGATTCCTTGCCTCTGATTCCCCACCTCTGATTCCCCATATCTGATTCCCCACCTCTGATTCCCCAGCTCTGATTCCCCGCCTCTGATCCCCCGCCTCTGATTCCCCGCCTCTGTTTCCCAATATCTAAGTCCCCGCCTCTGATTCCCCAAATCTGATTCCCCACCTCTGATTCCCCAGCTCTGATTCCCCGCCTCTGATTCCCCGCATCTGATTCCCTGCATCTGATTTCAAGCCTCTGATTCCCTGCCTCTGATTCCCAACCTCTGATTCCCCACCTCTGATTCCCCATATCTGATTCCCCGCCTCTGTTTCCCCGCCTCGGATTCCCCGCCTCTGTTTCCCCATATCTGATTCCCGGCCTCTGATTCCACGCCTCTGATTCCCCGTCTCTGATTCCCTGCCTCTGATTCCCCATCTCCGATTCCGCACATCTGATTCCCTTCCTCTGATTCCCCGCCTCTGATTCCCCGCCTCTGATTCCCTGCCTCTGATTCCCAACCTCGGATTCCCCACCTCTGATTCCCCATATCTGATTCCACGCCTCTGTTTCCCCGCCTCTGTTTCCCCGCCTCTGATTCCCCGCCTCTGTTTCCCTATATCTAATTCCCCACCTCTGATGCCCAAACTCTGATTCCCCGCCTCTGATTCCCCAGCTCTGATTCCCCGCCTCTGATTCCCTGCATCCGATTCCCCATATCTGATTCCCCGCCTCTGTTTCCCCGCCACTGATTCCCCGCCTCTGTTTTCCCGCCTCTGATTCCCCGCCTCTGTTTCCCCATATCTGATTCCCCGCCTCTGAATCCCCAACTTTGATTCCCTGCCTCAGATTCCCCAGCTCTGATTCCCTGCCTTTGATTCCCCCCGTCTGATTCCCAGCCTCTGAATCCCCGTGTCTGATTTCCTGCCTCTGATTCCCCGCCTCTGATTCCCCATCTCTGATTCACCGCCTCTGATTCCCCACCTCTGATTCCCCATCTCTGATTCCGCACATCCAATTCCCTGCCTCTCATTCCCCAACTCTGATTCCCCACCTCTGATTCCCCAGCTCTGATTCCCCACCTCAGATTCCCCGCGTCTGATTCCCCGCCTCTGATTCCCTGCCTCTGATTCCCCATATCTGATTCCCCGCCTCTGATTCACCAACTCTGATTCCCCGCTTCTATTTCCCCAGCTCTGAATCCCTGCCTCTGATTCCCCGCGTCTGATTCCCTGCCTCTGATTCCCCGCCTCTAATTCCCCATCTGTGATTCACAACCTCTGATGCCCCACCTCTGATTCCCCATATCTGATTCCCCGCCTCTGTTTCCCCGCCTCTGATTCCCCGCCTCTGATTCCCCATATCTGATTCCCCGCCTCTGATTGCCCACCTCTGATTCCCCGCGTCTGATTCCCTGCCTCTGATTCCCCGCCTCTGATTCCCCATATCTGATTCACCACCTCTGATTCCCGGCCTCTGATTCCCCATCTCTGATTCAGCACATCCGATTCCCTGCCTATGATTCCCCACCTCTGATTCCCCGCCTCTGATTCCCCATATCTGATTCCCTGCCTCTGTTTCCCCGCCTCTGATTCCCCACCTCTGTTTCCCCATATCTGATTCCCCGCCTCTGATTCCCCAACTCTAATACCCTGCCTCTGATTCCCCAGCTCTGATTCCCCGCCTCTGATTCCCCGCATCTGATTCCCTGCCTCTGATTCCCCGCCTCTGATTCCAGGCCTCTGATTTCCCGCATCTGATTCCCTGCCTCTGATTCCCCGCCTCTGATTCCAGGCCTCTGATTCCCAGCATCTGATTCCGGCCTCTGATTCCCGGCCTCTGATTCCCTGCTTCTGATTCTGATTCCCTGCCTCTGATTCCCCATCTCTGATTCCGCACATCTGATTCCCTGCCTCTGATTCCCCACCTCTGATTCCCCATATCTGATTCCCCGCCTCTGTTTCCCCGCCTCTGATTCCCCGCCTCTGTTTCCCCATATCTGATTCCCCGCCTCTGATTCCCCAACTCTGATTGCCCTCCTCTAATTCGCCAGCTATGATTCCCCGCCTCTGATTCCCTGCGTCTGATTCCCTGCCTCTGATTCCCAGCCTCTGATTCCCCTTCTCTGATTCACCACCTCTGAATCCCCACCTCTGTTTCCCTGCCTCTGATTCCCGGCCTCTGTTTCCCCATATCTGATTCCCCTCCTCTGATTCCCCAACTCTGATTCCCCGCCTCTGATTCCCCAGCTCTGATTCCCCGCCTTTTATTCCCGGCCTCTGATTCCCTGCCACTGATGCCCCGCCCCTGATTCCCCACCTCTGATTCCCCATATCTGATTCCCCGCCTCTGTTTCCCCAGCTCTGATTCCCCACCTCTGATTCCCCAGCTCTGATTCCCTGCCTCTGATTCCCTGCCCTGATTCCCCATCTCTGTTTCACCGCCTTTGATTCGCCACCTCTGATTCCCCATATCTGATTCCCCGCCTCTGTTTCCCCGCCTCTGATTCCCTGCCTCTGATTCCCAACCTCTGATTCCACACCTCTGATTCCCCATATCTGATTCCCCGCCTCTATTTCCCCATATCTGATTCCCCGCCTCTGATTCCCCAACTCTGATTCCCCGCCTCTGATTCCCCAGCTCTGATTCCCCGCCTCTGATTCCCGGCGTCCGATTCCCTGCCTCTGATTCCCCGCCTCTGATTCCCCATCTCTGATTCACCACCTCTGATTCCCCACCTCTGATTCCCCATATCTAATTCCCCGCCTCTGTTTTCCCACCTCTGATTCCCCGCCTCTGTTTCCCCATATCTGATTCCCCGCCTCTGAATCCCCAACTCTGATTCCCTGCCTCAGATTCCCCAGCTCTGATTCCCCATCTCTGATTCACCGCCTCTGATTCCCCACCTCTGATTCCCCATCTCTGATTCCGCACATCCAATTCCCTGCCTCTGATTCCCCAACTCTGATTCCCCACCTCTGATTCCCCAGCTCTAATTCCCCGCCTCAGATTCCCCGCGTCTGATTCCCTGCCTCTGATTCCCCGCCTCTGATTCCCTGCCTCTGATTCCCCATATCTGATTCCCCGCCTCTGATTCCCCAACTCTGATTCCCCGCTTCTGATTCCCCAGCTCTGAATCCCCGCCTCTGATTCCCCTCGTCTGATTCCCTGCCTCTGATTCCCCGCCTCTAATTCCCCATCTGTGATTCACAACTTCTGATGCCCCACCTCTGATTCCCCAGCTCTGATTCCCCGCCTCTGATTCCCTGCATCAAATTCCCCATATCTGATTCCCCGCCTCTGTTTCCCCGCCACTGATTCCCCGCCTCTGTTTCCCCATATCTGATTCCCCGCCTCTGATTCCCAACTATGATTCCCCGCCTCTGATTCCCCAGCTCTGATTCCCTGCCTCTGATTCCCCGCGTTCTATTCCCTGCCTCTGATTCCCCGCCTGTGATTCCCCATCACTGATTCACCACCTCTGATTCCCCACCTCTGATTCCCCATATCTAATTCCCCGCCTCTGTTTTCCCGCCTCTGATTCCCCGCCTCTGATTCCCCATATCTGATTCCCCGCCTCTGAATCCCCAACTCTGATTCCCTGCCTCAGATTCCCCAGCTCTGATTCCCCGCCTTTGATTCCCCCCGTCTGATTCCCAGCCTCTGAATCCCCGTGTCTGATTTCCTGCCTCTGATTCCCCGCCTCTGATTCCGCATCTCTGATTCACCGCCTCTGATTCCCCACCTCTGATTCCCCATCTCTGATTCCGCACATCCAATTCCCTGCCTCTGATTCCCCAACTCTGATTCCCCACCTCTGATTCCCCAGCTCTGATTCCCCGCCTCAGATTCCCCGCATCTGATTCCCTGCCTCTGATTCCCCGCCTCTGATTCCCTGCCTCTGATTCCCCATATCTGATTCCCCGCCTCTGATTCCCCAACTCTGATTCCCCGCTTCTGATTCCCCAGCTCTGAATCCCCGCCTCTGATTCCCCGCGTCTGATTCCCTGCCTCTGATTCCCCGCCTCTAATTCCCCATCTGCGATTCACAACCTCTGATGCCCCACCTCTGATTCCCCATATCTGATTCCCCGCCTCTGTTTCCCCGCCTCTTATTCCCCGCCTCTGATTCCCCATATCTGATTCCCCGCCTCTGATTGCCCACCTCTGATTCCCCGCGTCTGATTCCCTGCCTCTGATTCCCCGCCTCTGATTCCCCATATCTGATTCACCACCTCTGATTCCCGGCCTCTGATTCCCCATCTCTGATTCCGCACATCCGATTCCCTGCCTATGATTCCCCACCTCTGATTCCCCGCCTCTGATTCCCCATATCTGATTCCCTGCCTCTGTTTCCCCGCCTCTGATTCCCCACCTCTGTTTCCCCATATCTGATTCCCCGCCTCTGATTCCCCAACTCTAATACCCTGCCTCTGATTCCCCAGCTCTGATTCCCCGCCTCTGATTCCCCGCATCTGATTCCCTGCCTCTGATTCCCCGCCTCTGATTCCAGGCCTCTGATTTCCCGCATCTGATTCCCTGCCTCTGATTCCCCGCCTCTGATTCCAGGCCTCTGATCCCAGCATCTGATTCCGGCCTCTGATTCCCAGCCTCTGACTCCCTGCTTCTGATTCTGATTCCCTGCCTCTGATTCCCCATCTCTGATTCCGCACATCTGATTCCCTGCCTCTGATTCCCCACCTCTGATTCCCCATATCTGATTCCCCGCGTCTGTTTCCCCGCCTCTGATTCCCCGCCTCTGTTTCCCCATATCTGATTCCCCGCCTCTGATTCCCCAACTCTGATTCCCCTCCTCTAATTCGCCCGCTATGATTCCACGCCTCTGATTTCCTGCGTCTGATTCCCTGCCTCTGATTCCCAGCCTCTGATTCCCCTTCTCTGATTCACCACCACTGAATCCCCACCTCTGATTCCCCATCTCTGATTCCGCACATCCGATTCCCTGCCTCTGATTCCCCGCCTCTGATTCCCCGCCTCTGATTCGCAACCTCTAATTCCCCACCTCTGATTCCCCATATCTGATTCCCCGCCTCTGTTTCCCTGCCTCTGATTCCCGGCCTCTGTTTCCCCATATCTGATTCCCCTCCTCTGATTCCACAACTCTGATTCCCCGCCTCTGATTCCCCAGCTCTGATTCCCCGCCTTTTATTCCCGGCCTCTGATTCCCTGCCACTGATTCCCCGCCCCTGATTCCCCACCTCTGATTCCCCATATCTGATTCCCCGCCTCTGTTTCCCCAGCTCTGATTCCCCACCTCTGATTCCCCAGCTCTGATTCCCTGCCACTGATTCCCCGCCCCTGATTCCCCACCTCTGATTCCCCATATCTGATTCCCCGCCTCTGTTTCCCCGCCTCTGATTCCCCGCCTCTGTTTCCCCATATCTGATTCCCGGCCTCTGATTCCCCGCCTCTGCTTCCCCGCCTCTGATTCCCTGCCTCTGATTCCCCATCTCCGATTCCGCACATCGGATTTCCTGCCTCTGATTCCCCGCCTCTGATTCCCCGCCTCTGATTCCCTGCTTCTGATTCCCAACCTCTGATTCCCCACCTCTGATTCCCCATATCTGATTCCCCGCCTCTGTTTCCCCGCCTCTGATTCCCCGCCTCTGATTCCCCAACTCTGAATCCCCACCTCTGATTCCCCAGCACTGATTCCACGCCTCTGATTCCCCGTGTTTGATTCCCTGCCTCTGATTCCCTGCCATGATTCCCCATCTCTGATTCACCGCCTTTAATTCGCCACCTCTGATTCCCCATATCTGATTCCCCTCCTCTGTTTCCCCGCCTCTGATTCCCAACCTCTGATTCCACACCTCTGATTCCCCATATCTGATTCCCCGCCTCTGTTTCCCTGCCTCTGATTCCCCGCCCCTGTTTCCCCATATCTGATTCCCCACCTCTGATTCTCCTACTCTGCTTCCCCGCCTCTGATTCCCCAGCTCTGATTCCCCGCCTCTGATTCCCCGTTTTTGATTCCCTGCCTCTGATTCCCCGCCTCTGATTCCCCATCTCTGATTCACCGCCTTTGATTCGCCACCTCTGTTTCCCCATATCTGATTCCCCACCTCTGTTTCCCCGCCTCTGATTCCCCGCCTCTGATTCCCCATATCTGATTCCCCGGCTCTGATTGCCCACCTCTGATTCCCCGCCTCTGATTCGCCAGCTCTGATTCCCCGCCTCTGATTCCCCGCATCTGATTCCCTGCCTCTGAATCCCCGCCTCTGATTCCCCATCTCTGATTCACCGCCTTTGATTCGCCACCTCTGATTCCCCATATCTGATTCCCCACCTCTGTTTCCCGGCCTCTGATTCCCCGCCTCTGATTCTCCATATCTCATTCCCCGCCTCTGAATCCCCATCTCTGATTCCCGGACTCTGATTCCCCACCTCTGATTCCCGGCCTCTTATTCCCAGCATCTGATTCCCGGCCTCTGATTCCCGGCCTCTGATTCCCCGCTTCTGATTCTGATTCCTTGCCTCTGATTCCCCATCTCTGATTCCGCACATCTGATTCCCTGCCTCTGATTCCCCACCTCTGATTCCCCATATCTGATTCCCCGCCTCTGTTTCCCCGCCTCTGATTCCCCGCCTCTGTTTCCCTATATCTAATTCCCCACCTCTGATGCCCCAACTCTGATTCCCCGCCTCTGATTCCCCAGCTCTGATTCCCCACCTCTGATTCCCCGCATCCGATTCCCCATATGTGATTCCCCGCCTCTGATTCCTAACTATGATTCCCCGCCTCTGATTCCCCAGCTCTGATTCCCTGCCTCTGATTCCCTGCGTTCTATTCCCTGCCTCTGATTCCCCGCCTGTGATTCCCCATCACTGATTCCCCACCTCTGATTCCCCACATCTGATTCCCCATATCTAATTCCCCGCCTCTGTTTGCCCGCCTCTGATTCCCCGCCTCTGTTTCCCCATATCTGATTCCCCGTCTCTGAATCCCCAACTCTGATTCCCTGCCTCTGATTCCCCAGCTCTGATTCCCCGCCTTTGATTCCCCCCGTTTGATTCCCAGCCTCTGAATCCCCGTGTCTGATTTCCTGCCTCTGATTCCCCGCCTCTGATTCCCCATCTCTGATTCACCGCCTCTGATTCCCCACCTCTGATTCCCCATGTCTGATTCCGCACATCCGATTCCCTGCCTCTGATTCCCCAACTCTGATTCCCCGCCTCTGATTCCCCATCTCTGATTCCCCACCTCTGATTCCCCGTGTTTGATTCCCTGCCTCTGATTCCCCGCCTCTGAATACCAGCCTCTGATTCCCCATATCTGATTCCCCGCCTCTGATTCCCTGCCTCTGATTCCCCAGCTCTGATTCCCCGCCTTTGATTCCCCCCGTCTGATTCCCAGCCTCTGAATCCCCATGTCTGATTTCCTGCCTCTGATTCCCCGCCTCTGATTCCCCATCTCTGATTCACCGCCTCTGATTCCCCATCTCTGATTCCCCACCTCTGATTCCCCGTGTCTGATTCCCCGTGTCTGATTCCCTGCCTCTGATTCCACGCCTCTTATTCCCCATATCTGATTCCCTGCCACTGATTCCCCGCCTCTGATTCCCCATCTCTGATTCACCACCTCTGATTCCCGGCCTCTGATTGCCCACCTCTGATTCCCCGCCTCTGATTCGCCAGCTATGATTCCCCCCCTCTGATTCCCCGCGTCTCATTCCCCGCCTCTGATTCCCCAACTCTAATACCCCGCCTCTGATTCCCCAGCTCTGATTCCCCTCCTCTGATTCCCCGCATCTGATTCCCTGCCTCTGATTCCACGCCTCAAATTCCAGGCCTCTGATTCCCAACCTCTGATACCCCACCTCTGATTCCCAATATCTGATTCCCCGCTTCTGTTTCACCGCCTCTGATTCCCCGCCTCTGTTTCCCCGCCTGTGATTCCCCAGCTCTGATTCCCCGCCTCTGATTCCCCATATCTGATTCCCATCCTCTGATTGCCCACCTCTGATTCCCCGCCTCTGATTCGCCAGCTCTGATTCCCCGCCTCTGATTCCCCGCATCTGATTCCCTGCCTCTGATTCCCCGCCTCTGATTCCCCATCTCTGATTCCCCGCCTGTGATTCCCCAGCTCTGATTCCCCGCCTCTGATTCCCCAGCTCTGATTCCCAGCCTCTGATTCCCCGTGTTTGATCCCCTGCCTCTGATTACCTTCCTCTGATTCCCGGCCACTGATACCCCGCTTCTGATTCTGATTCCCTGCCTCTGATTCCCCATCTCTGATTCACCACATCTGAATTCCCGCCTCTGTTTCCACGCCTCTGATTCCCTGCCTCTGATTCCCAACCTTTGATTCCCCACCCCTGATTCCCCATATCTGATTCTCCGCCTCTGTTTCCCTGCCTCTGATTCCCCGCCCCTGTTTCCCCATATCTGATTCCCCGCCTCTGATTCCCCAACTCTGATTCCCCGCCTCTGATTCCCCAGCTCTGATTCCCCGCCTCTGATTCCCCGTGTTTGATTCCCTGCCTCTGATTCCCCGCCTCTGATTCCCCGCCTCTGATTCGCAACCTCTAATTCCCCACCTCTGATTCCCCATATCTGATTCCCCGCCTCTGTTTCCCTGCCTCTGATTCCCGGCCTCTGTTTCCCCATATCTGATTCCCCTCCTCTGATTCCACAACTCTGATTCCCCGCCTCTGATTCCCCAGCTCTGATTCCCCGCCTTTTATTCCCGGCCTCTGATTCCCTGCCACTGATTCCCCGCCCCTGATTCCCCACCTCTGATTCCCCATATCTGATTCCCCGCCTCTGTTTCCCCAGCTCTGATTCCCCACCTCTGATTCCCCAGCTCTGATTCCCTGCCACTGATTCCCCGCCCCTGATTCCCCACCTCTGATTCCCCATATCTGATTCCCCGCCTCTGTTTCCCCGCCTCTGATTCCCCGCCTCTGTTTCCCCATATCTGATTCCCGGCCTCTGATTCCCCGCCTCTGCTTCCCCGCCTCTGATTCCCTGCCTCTGATTCCCCATCTCCGATTCCGCACATCGGATTTCCTGCCTCTGATTCCCCGCCTCTGATTCCCCGCCTCTGATTCCCTGCTTCTGATTCCCAACCTCTGATTCCCCACCTCTGATTCCCCATATCTGATTCCCCGCCTCTGTTTCCCCGCCTCTGATTCCCCGCCTCTGATTCCCCAACTCTGAATCCCCACCTCTGATTCCCCAGCACTGATTCCACGCCTCTGATTCCCCGTGTTTGATTCCCTGCCTCTGATTCCCTGCCATGATTCCCCATCTCTGATTCACCGCCTTTAATTCGCCACCTCTGATTCCCCATATCTGATTCCCCTCCTCTGTTTCCCCGCCTCTGATTCCCAACCTCTGATTCCACACCTCTGATTCCCCATATCTGATTCCCCGCCTCTGTTTCCCTGCCTCTGATTCCCCGCCCCTGTTTCCCCATATCTGATTCCCCACCTCTGATTCTCCTACTCTGCTTCCCCGCCTCTGATTCCCCAGCTCTGATTCCCCGCCTCTGATTCCCCGTTTTTGATTCCCTGCCTCTGATTCCCCGCCTCTGATTCCCCATCTCTGATTCACCGCCTTTGATTCGCCACCTCTGTTTCCCCATATCTGATTCCCCACCTCTGTTTCCCCGCCTCTGATTCCCCGCCTCTGATTCCCCATATCTGATTCCCCGGCTCTGATTGCCCACCTCTGATTCCCCGCCTCTGATTCGCCAGCTCTGATTCCCCGCCTCTGATTCCCCGCATCTGATTCCCTGCCTCTGAATCCCCGCCTCTGATTCCCCATCTCTGATTCACCGCCTTTGATTCGCCACCTCTGATTCCCCATATCTGATTCCCCACCTCTGTTTCCCGGCCTCTGATTCCCCGCCTCTGATTCTCCATATCTCATTCCCCGCCTCTGAATCCCCATCTCTGATTCCCGGACTCTGATTCCCCACCTCTGATTCCCGGCCTCTTATTCCCAGCATCTGATTCCCGGCCTCTGATTCCCGGCCTCTGATTCCCCGCTTCTGATTCTGATTCCCTGCCTCTGATTCCCCATCTCTGATTCCGCACATCTGATTCCCTGCCTCTGATTCCCCACCTCTGATTCCCCATATCTGATTCCCCGCCTCTGTTTCCCCGCCTCTGATTCCCCGCCTCTGTTTCCCTATATCTAATTCCCCACCTCTGATGCCCCAACTCTGATTCCCCGCCTCTGATTCCCCAGCTCTGATTCCCCACCTCTGATTCCCCGCATCCGATTCCCCATATGTGATTCCCCGCCTCTGTTTCCCCGCCTCTGATTCCCCGCCTCTGCTTCCCCATATCTGATTCCCCGCCTCTGATTCCCAACTATGATTCCCCGCCTCTGATTCCCCAGCTCTGATTCCCTGCCTCTGATTCCCTGCGTTCTATTCCCTGCCTCTGATTCCCCGCCTGTGATTCCCCATCACTGATTCACCACCTCTGATTCCCCACATCTGATTCCCCATATCTAATTCCCCGCCTCTGTTTGCCCGCCTCTGATTCCCCGCCTCTGTTTCCCCATATCTGATTCCCCGTCTCTGAATCCCCAACTCTGATTCCCTGCCTCTGATTCCCCAGCTCTGATTCCCCGCCTTTGATTCCCCCCGTTTGATTCCCAGCCTCTGAATCCCCGTGTCTGATTTCCTGCCTCTGATTCCCCGCCTCTGATTCCCCATCTCTGATTCACCGCCTCTGATTCCCCACCTCTGATTCCCCATGTCTGATTCCGCACATCCGATTCCCTGCCTCTGATTCCCCAACTCTGATTCCCCGCCTCTGATTCCCCATCTCTGATTCCCCACCTCTGATTCCCCGTGTTTGATTCCCTGCCTCTGATTCCCCGCCTCGGAATACCAGCCTCTGATTGCCCATATCTGATTCCCCGCCTCTGATTCCCTGCCTCTGATTCCCCAGCTCTGATTCCCCGCCTTTGATTCCCCCCGTCTGATTCCCAGCCTCTGAATCCCCATGTCTGATTTCCTGCCTCTGATTCCCCGCCTCTGATTCCCCATCTCTGATTCACCGCCTCTGATTCCCCATCTCTGATTCCCCACCTCTGATTCCCCGTGTCTGATTCCCCGTGTCTGATTCCCTGCCTCTGATTCCACGCCTCTGATTCCCCATATCTGATTCCCTGCCTCTGATTCCCCGCCTCTGATTCCCCATCTCTGATTCACCACCTCTGATTCCCGGCCTCTGTTTGCCCGCCTCTGATTCCCCGCCTCTGTTTCCCCATATCTGATTCCCCGTCTCTGAATCCCCAACTCTGATTCCCTGCCTCTGATTCCCCAGCTCTGATTCCCCGCCTTTGATTCCCCCCGTTTGATTCCCAGCCTCTGAATCCCCGTGTCTGATTTCCTGCCTCTGATTCCCCGCCTCTGATTCCCCATCTCTGATTCACCGCCTCTGATTCCCCACCTCTGATTCCCCATGTCTGATTCCGCACATCCGATTCCCTGCCTCTGATTCCCCAACTCTGATTCCCCGCCTCTGATTCCCCATCTCTGATTCCCCACCTCTGATTCCCCGTGTTTGATTCCCTGCCTCTGATTCCCCGCCTCGGAATACCAGCCTCTGATTCCCCATATCTGATTCCCCGCCTCTGATTCCCTGCCTCTGATTCCCCAGCTCTGATTCCCCGCCTTTGATTCCCCCCGTCTGATTCCCAGCCTCTGAATCCCCATGTCTGATTTCCTGCCTCTGATTCCCCGCCTCTGATTCCCCATCTCTGATTCACCGCCTCTGATTTCCCATCTCTGATTCCCCACCTCTGATTCCCCGTGTCTGATTCCCCGTGTCTGATTCCCTGCCTCTGATTCCACGCCTCTGATTCCCCATATCTGATTCCCTGCCTCTGATTCCCCGCCTCTGATTCCCCATCTCTGATTCACCACCTCTGATTCCCGGCCTCTGATTGCCCACCTCTGATTCCCCGCCTCTGATTCGCCAGCTATGATTCCCCCCCTCTGATTCCCCGCGTCTCATTCCCCGCCTCTGATTCCCCAACTCTAATACCCCGCCTCTGATTCCCCAGCTCTGATTCCCCTCCTCTGATTCCCCGCATCTGATTCCCTGCCTCTGATTCCACGCCTCAAATTCCAGGCCTCTGATTCCCAACCTCTGATACCCCACCTCTGATTCCCAATATCTGATTCCCCGCCTCTGTTTCACCGCCTCTGATTCCCCGCCTCTGTTTCCCCGCCTGTGATTCCCCAGCTCTGATTCCCCGCCTCTGATTCCCCATATCTGATTCCCATCCTCTGATTGCCCACCTCTGATTCCCCGCCTCTGATTCGCCAGCTCTGATTCCCCGCCTCTGATTCCCCGCATCTGATTCCCTGCCTCTGATTCCCCGCCTCTGATTCCCCATCTCTGATTCCCCGCCTGTGATTCCCCAGCTCTGATTCCCCGCCTCTGATTCCCCAGCTCTGATTCCCAGCCTCTGATTCCCCGTGTTTGATCCCCTGCCTCTGATTACCTTCCTCTGATTCCCGGCCACTGATACCCCGCTTCTGATTCTGATTCCCTGCCTCTGATTCCCCATCTCTGATTCACCACATCTGAATCCCCGCCTCTGTTTCCACGCCTCTGATTCCCTGCCTCTGATTCCCAACCTCTGATTCCCCACCCCTGATTCCCCATATCTGATTCCCCGCCTCTGATTCCCCAACTCTGATTCCCCGCCTCTGATTCCCCAGCTCTGATTCCCCGCCTCTGATTCCCCGTGTTTGATTCCCTGCCTCTGATTCCCCGCCTCTGATTCCCCATCTCTGATTCACCGCCTTTGATTCGCCACCTCTGATTCCCCATATCTGATTCCCCACCTCTGTTACCCCGCCTCTGATTCCCCGCCTCTGATTCCCCATATATCATTCCCCGCCTCTGAATCCCCATCTCTGATTCCCGGACTCTGATTCCCCACCTCTGATTCCCGGCCTCTTCTTCCCGGCATCTGATTCCCGGCCTCTGATTCCCGGCCTCTGATTCCCCACTTCTGATTCTGATTCCCTGCCTCTGATTCCCCATCTCTGATTCCGCACATCTGATTCCCTGCCTCTGATTCCCCACCTCTGATTCCCCATATCTGATTCCCCGCCTCTGTTTCCCCGCCTCTGATTCCCCGCCTCTGTTTCCCCATATCTAATTCCCCACCTCAGATGCCCCAACTCTGATACCCCGCCTCTGAATCCCCAGCTCTGATTCCCCGCCTCTGATTCCCCGCATCCGATTCCCCATATCTGATTCCCCGCCTCTGTTTCCCCGCCTTTGATTCCCCGCCTCTGTTTCCCCATATCTGACTCCCCGCCTCTGATTCCCAACTATGATTCCCCGCCTCTGATTCCCCAGCTCTGATTCCCCGCCTCTGATTCCCCGCGTTCTATTCCCTGCCTCTGATTCCCCGCCTGTGATTCCCCATCTCTGATTCACCACCTCTGATTCCCCACCTCTGATTCCCCATATCTAATTCCCCGCCTCTGTTTGCCCGCCTCTGATTCCCCGCCGTTTCCCCATATCTGATTCCCCGTGTCTGATTCCCTGCCTCTGATTCCCCGCCTCTGATTCCCCGCCTCTGATTCCCTGCCACTGATTCCCTGCCCCTGATACCCCACCTCTGATTCCCCATATCTGATTCCCTGCCTCTGTTTCCCCGCCTCTGATTCCCCGCCTCTGATTCCCCATATCTGATTCCCCGCCTCTGATTCCCCAACTCTGATTCCCCGCCTCTGATTCCCCAGCTCTGAATCCCCGCCTCTGATTCCCTGCGTCTGTTTCCCCGCCTCTGATTCCCCGCCTCTGTTTCCCCATATCTAAGTCCCCGACTCTGATTCCCCAACTCTGATTCCCCACCTCTGATTCCCCAGCTCTGATTCCCCGCCTCTGATTCCCCGCATCTGATTCCCTGCATCTGATTCCCAGCCTCTGATTCCCTGCCTCTTATTCCCAACCTCTGATTCCCCACCTCTGATTCCCCATATCTGATTCCCCACCTCTGTTTCCCCGCTTCTGATTCCCCGCCTCTGTTTCCCCATATCTGATTCCCGGCCTCTGATTCTCCGCCTCTGATTCCCCGCCTCTGATTCCCTGCCTCTGATTCCCCATCTCCGATTCCGCACATCGGATTCCCTGCCTCTGATTCCCCGCCTCTGATTCCCCGCCTCTGATTCCCTGCTTCTGATTCCCAACCTCTGATTCCCCACCTCTGATTCCCCATATCTGATTCCCCGCCTCTGTTTCCCCTCCTCTGATTCCCCAACTCTGAATCCCCGCCTCTGATTCCCCAGCTCTGATTCCCCGCCTCTGATTCCCCGTGTTTGATTCCCTGCCTCTGATTCCCTGCCCTGATTCCCCATCTCTGATACACCGCCTTTAATTCGCCACCGCTGATTCCCCATATCTGATTCCCCGCCTCTGTTTCCCCGTCTCTGATTCCCCGCCTCTGTTTCGCCATATCTAATTCCACGCCTCTGATTCCCCAACTCTGATTCCCCGCCTCTGATTCCCCACCTCTGATTCCCTGCCTCTGATTCCCCGCCGTTTCCCCATATCTGATTCCCCGTGTCTGATTCCCTGCCTCTGATTCTCCGCCTCTGATTCCCCGCCTCTGATTCCCTGCCACTGATTCCCTGCCCCTGATACCCCACCTCTGATTCCCCATATCTGATTCCCTGCCTCTGTTTCCCCGCCTCTGATTCCCCGCCTCTGATTCCCCGCCTCTGATTCCCCATATCTGATTCCCCGCCTCTGATTCCCCAACTCTGATTCCCCGCCTCTGATTCCCCAGCTCTGAATCCCCGCCTCTGATTCCCTGCGTCTGTTTCCCCGCCTCTGATTCCCCACCTCTGTTTCCCCATATCTAAGTCCCCGACTCTGATTCCCCAACTCTGATTCCCCACCTCTGATTCCCCAGCTCTGATTCCCCGCCTCTGATTCCCCGCATCTGATTCCCTGCATCTGATTCCCAGCCTCTGATTCCCTGCCTCTTATTCCCAACCTCTGATTCCCCACCTCTGATTCCCCATATCTGATTCCCCACCTCTGTTTCCCCGCTTCTGATTCCCCGCCTCTGTTTCCCCATGTCTGATTCCCGGCCTCTGATTCTCCGCCTCTGATTCCCCGCCTCTGATTCCCTGCCTCTGATTCCCCATCTCCGATTCCGCACATCGGATTCCCTGCCTCTGATTCCCCGCCTCTGATTCCCCGCCTCTGATTCCCTGCTTCTGATTCCCAACCTCTGATTCCCCACCTCTGATTCCCCATATCTGATTCCCCGCCTCTGTTTCCCCGCCTCTGATTCCCCAACTCTGAATCCCCGCCTCTGATTCCCCAGCTCTGATTCCCCGCCTCTGATTCCCCGTGTTTGATTCCCTGCCTCTGATTCCCTGCCCTGATTCCCCATCTCTGATACACCGCCTTTAATTCGCCACCGCTGATTCCCCATATCTGATTCCCCGCCTCTGTTTCCCCGTCTCTGATTCCCCGCCTCTGTTTCGCCATATCTAATTCCACGCCTCTGATTCTCCAACTCTGATTCCCCGCCTCTGATTCCCCAGCTCTGATTCCCTGCCTCTGATTCCCCGCATCTGATTCCCTGCCTCTGATTCCCCGCCTCTGATTCCCTGCTTCTGATTCCCAACCTCTGATTCCCCACCTCTGAATCCCCATATCTGATTCCCCGCCTCTGTTTCCCCGCCTCTGATTCCCCGCCTCTGTTTCCCCATATCTGATTCCCCGCCTCTGATTCCCCAACTCTGATTCCCCTCCTCTGATTCGCCAGCTATGATTCCCCGCCTCTGATTCCCTGCATCTGATTCCCTGCATCTGATTCCCCGCCTCTGATTCCCCTTCTCTGATTCTCCACCTCTGATTCCCCACCTCTGATTCCCCATCTCGGATTCCGCTCATCCGATTCCCTGCCTCTGATTCCCCGCCTCTGATTCCCCGCCTCTGATTTCCTGCCTCTGATTCGCAACCTCTAATTCCCCACCTCTGATTCCCCATATCTGATTCCCCGCCTCTGTTTCCCTGCCTCTGATTCCCGGCCTCTGTTTCCCCATATCTGATTCCCCTCCTCTGATTCCCCAACTCTGATTCCCCGCCTCTGATACCCCGCCTCTGATTCCCCATCTCTAATTCATCACATCTGATTCCCCACCTCTTCTTCCCCATCTCTGATTCTCTACCTCTGATTCGCCACCTCTGATTGCCCATATCTGATTCACCGCCTCTGTTTCCCCGCATCTGATTCCCCGCCTCTGATTCCCCATATTTGATTCCCCGCCTCTGATTCCCCATCTCTGATTCCCGGACTCATTCCCCAACTCTGATTCCCCGCCTCTGATTCCCCATATTTGATTCCCCTCCTCTGATTTCCCATCTCTGATTCCCGGACTCTGATTCCCCAACTCTGATTTCCCCGCCTCTGAATCACCAGCTCTGATTTCCCACCTCTGACTCCCCACCTGTGATAAAACATATCTGATTCCCGGCCTCTGTTTCCCCGCCTCTGATTCCCCACCTCTGATTCACCATATCTGATTCCCCGCCTCTGATTCCCCACCACTGATTCCCCTCCTCTGATTCGCCAGTTATGATTGCCCGCCTCTGATTCCCCGTTTCTGATTCCCTGCCTCTGATTCCCCGCCTCTGATTCCCCATGTCTGACTCACCACCTCTGATTCCCCACCTCTGATACCCCATCTCTGATTCCGCACATCAGATTCCCTGCCTCTGATTCCCCGCCTCTGATTCCCCGCCTCTGATTCCCTGCCTCTGATTCGCAACCTCTTATTCCCCACCTCTGATTCCCCATAGCTGATTCCCTGCCTCTGTTTCCCCGCCTCTGATTGGCACCTCTGATACCCCGCCTCTGATTCCCCATCTCTAATTTATCACATCTGATTCCCCACCTCTGCTTCCCCATCTCCGATTCTCTACCTCTGATTCGCCACCTCTGATTCCCAATATCTGATTCACCGCCTCTGTTTCCCTGCCTCTGATTCCCCGCCTCTGATTCCCCATATCTGATTCCCCGCCTCTGATTCCCCATCTCTGATTCCCAGTCTCTGATTCCCCACCTCTGTTTCCCGGCCTCTGATTCCCAATCCCTGATTCACCGCCTCTGACTCCCAGTGTCTGATTCCCTGCCTCTGATTCCCCGCCTCTGAATCCCCTCCTCTGATTCCCTGCCACTGATTCCCCGCCCCTGATTCCCCACCTCTGATACCCCATATCTGATTCCCCGCCTCTGTTTCCCCGCCTCTGATTCCCCACCTCTGATTCCCCATATCTGATTCCCTGCCTCTGATTCCCCAACTCTGATTCCCCGCCTCTGATTCCCCAGCTCTGATTCCCCGCCTCTGATTCCCCACCTCTGATCCAACATATCTGATTCCCCGCCTCTGTTTCCCCGCCTCTGATTCCCCACCTCTGATTCCCCATATCTGATTCCCCGCCTATGATTCCCCACCTCCGATTCCCCGCCTCTGATTCGCCAGCTATGATTCCCCTCCTCTGGTTCCCCGCATCTGATTCCCCGCCTCTGATTCCCCGTGTCTGACCCTGCCTCTGATTCCACGCCTTTGATTCCCCATCTCTGATTCACCACCTCTGATTCCCCACCTCTGATTCCCCATCTCTGATTCTGCACATCCGATTCCCTGCCTCTGATTCCCCGCCTCTGATTCCCCGCCTCTGATTCCCTGCCTCTGATTCGCAACCTGTTATTACCCACCTCTGAATCCCCATATCTGATTCCCCGCCTCTGTTTCCCCATATCTGATTCCCCGCCTCTGTTTCACTGCCTCTGATTGGCACCTCTGATACCCCGCCTCTGATTCCCCATCTCTAATTCATCACATCTGATTCCCCACCTCTGCTTCCCCATCTCTGATTCTCTACCTCTGATTCGCAACTTCTGATTCCGAATATCTCATTCACCGCGTCTGTTTCCCCGCTTCTGATTCCCCGCCTCTGATTCCCCATATCTAATTCCCCGCCTCTGATTCCCCATCTCTGATTCCCGGTCTCTGATTCCCCACCTCTGTTTCCCGGCCTCTCATTCCCCATCCCTGATTCACCGCCTCTGATTCCCAGTGTCTGATTCCCTGCCTCTGATTCCCCGCCTCTGAATCCCCTCCTCTGATTCCCTGCCACTGATTCCGCGCCCCTGATTCCCCACCTCTGATACCCCATATCTGATTCCCCGCCTCTGTTTCCCCGCCTCTGATTCCCCACCTCTGATTTCCCATATCTGATTCCACGCCTCTGATTCCCCGCCTCTGATTGGCCGCCTCTGATACCCCGCCTCTGATTCCCCATCTCTAATTCATCACATCTGATTCCCCACCTCTGCTTCCCCATCTCTGATTCTCAACCTCTGATTCGCCACCTCTGATTCCCCATATCTGATTCACCGCCTCTGTTTCCCCGCCTCTGATTCCCCGCCTCTGATTCCCCATATTTGATTCCCCGCCTCTGATTCCCCATCTCTGATTCCCGGACTCTGATTCCCCAACTCTGATTCCCCGCCTCTGATTCCCCAGCTCTGATTTCCCGCCTCTGATTCCCCACCTCTGCTTCCCCATCTCTGATTCTCTACCTCTGATTCGCCACCTCTGATTGCCCATATCTGATTCACCGCCTCTGTTTCTCCGCCTCTGATTCCCCGCCTCTTATTCCCCATATTTGATTCCCCGCCTCTGATTCCCCATCTCTGATTCCCGGACTCTGATTCCCCAACTCTGATTCCCCGCCTCTGATTCCCCATATTTGATTCCCCTCCTCTGATTTCCCATCTCTGATTCCCGGACTCTGATTCCCCAACTCTGATTTCCCCGCCTCTGATTCCCCAGCTCTGATTTCCCGCCTCTGATTCCCCACCTCTGATACAACATATCTGATTCCCGGCCTCTGTTTCCCCGCCTCTGATTCCCCACCTCTGATTCACCATATCTGATTCCCCGCCTCTGATTCCCCACCACTGATTCCCCTCCGCTGATTCGCCAGTTATGATTGCCCGCCTCTGATTCCCCGTTTCTGATTCCCTGCCTCTGATTCCCCGCCTCTGATTCCCCATCTCTGACTCACCACCTCTGATTCCCCACCTCTGACACCCCATCTCTGATTCCGCACATCCGATTCCCTGCCTATGATTCCCCACCTCTGATTCCCCGCCTCTGATTCCCCATATCTGATTCCCTGCCTCTGTTTCCCCGCTTCTGATTCCCCACCTCTGTTTCCCCATATCTGATTCCCCGCCTCTGATTCCCCAACTCTAATACCCTGCCTCTGATTCCCCAGCTCTGATTCCCCGCCTCTGATTCCCCGCATCTGATTCCCTGCCTCTGATTCCCCGCCTCTGATTCCAGGCCTCTGATTCCCAGCATCTGATTCCGGCCTCTGATTCCCGGCCTCTGATTCCCTGCTTCTGATTCTGATTCCCTGCCTCTGATTCCCCATCTCTGATTCCGCACATCTGATTCCCTGCCTCTGATTCCCCACCTCTGATTCCCCATATCTGATTCCCCGCCTCTGTTTCCCCGCCTCTGATTTCCCGCCTCTGTTTCCCCATATCTGATTCCCCGCCTCTGATTCCCAAATCTGATTCCCCTCCTCTAATTCGCCAGCTATGATTCCCCGCCTCTGATTCCCTGCGTCTGATTCCATGCCTCTGATTCCCAGCCTCTGATTCCCCTTCTCTGATTCACCACCTCTGAATCCCCACCTCTGATTCCCCATCTCTGATTCCGCACATCCGATTCCCTGCCTCTGATTCCCCGCCTCTGATTCCCCGCCTCTGATTCACAACCTCTAATTCCCCACCTCTGATTCCCCATATCTGATTCCCCGCCTCTGTTTCCCTGCCTCTGATTCCCGGCCTCTGTTTCCCCATATCTGATTCCCCTCCTCTGATTCCCCAACTCTGATTCCCCGCCTCTGATTCCCATGCTTTGATTCCCCGTCTTTTATTCCCGGCCTCTGATTCCCTGCCACTGATTCCCCGCCCCTGATTCCCCACCTCTGATACCCCATATCTGATTCCCCGCCTCTGTTTCCCCACCTCTGATTCCCGGCCTCTAATTCCCAGCATCTGATTCCCGGCCACTGATTCCCTGCCTCTGATTCCCCGCCTCTGATTCCCCATCTCTGATTCCCCGCCTCTGATTCCCCGTGTCTGATTCCCTGCCTCTGATTCCCCGCCTCTGATCCCCCGCGTCTGATTCCCTGCCACTGATTCCCTGCCCCTGATTCCCCACCTCTGATTCCCCATATCTGATTCCCCGCCTCTGTTTCCCCAACTCTGATTCCCTCCCTCTAATTCGCCAGCTATGATTCCCCGCCTCTGATTCCCTGCCACTGATTCCCTGCCCCTGATTCCCCACCTCTGATTCCCCATATATGATTCCCCGCCTCTGATTCCCCAACTCTGATTCCCCTCCTCTAATTCGCCAGCTATGATTCCCCGCCTCTTATTCCCTGCGTCTGATTCCCTGCCTCTGATTCCCAGCCTCTGATTCCCCTTCTCTGATTCACCACCTCTGAATCCCCACCTCCGATACCTCATCTCTGATTCCGCACATCCGATTCCCTGCCTCTGATTCCCCGCCTCTGATTCCCCGCCTCTGATTCCCCGCCTCTGATTCCCCGCGTCTGATTCCCTGCCACTGATTCCCTGCCCCTGATTCCCCACCTCTGATTCCCCATCTCTGATTCCCCGCCTCTTTTTCCCCACCTCTGATTCCCCGCCTCTGTTTCCCCATATCTGATTCCCCGCCTCTGATTCCCCAACTCTGATTCCCTTCCTCTAATTCGCCAGCTATGATTCCCCGCCTCTGATTCCCTGCATCTGATACCCTGCCTCTGATTCCCAGCCTCTGATTCCCCTTCTCTGATTCACCACCTCTGAATCCCCACCTCTGATTCCCCATCTCTGATTCTGCACATCCGATTCCCTGCCTCTGATTCCCCGCCTTTTATTCCCGGCCTCTGATTCCCTGCCACTGATTCCCTGCTTCTGATTCTGATTCCCTGCCTCTGATTCCCCATCTCTGATTCCGCACATCTGATTCCCTGCCTCTGATTCCCCACCTCTGATTCCCCATATCTGATTCCCCGCCTCTGTTTCCCCTCCTCTGATTCCCCGCCTCTGTTTCCCCATATCTGATTCCCCGCCTCTGTTTCCCTGCCTCTGATTCCCGGCCTCTGTTTCCCCATATCTGATTCCCCTCCTCTGATTCCCCAAGTCTGATTCCCCGCCTCTGATTCCCCAGCTCTGATTCCCCGCCTTTTATTCCCGGCCTCTGATTCCCTGCCACTGATTCCCCGCCCCTGATTCCCCACCTCTGATTCCCCATATCTGATTCCCCGCCTCTGTTTCCCCAGCTCTGATTCCCCACCTCTGATTCCCCAGCTCTGATTCCCTGCCACTGATTCCCCGCCCCTGATTCCCCACCTCTGATTCCCCATATCTGATTCCCCGCCTCTGTTTCCCCAGCTCTGATTCCCTGCCTCTGATTCCCTGCCCTGATTCCCCATCTCTGTTTCACCGCCTTTGATTCGCCACCTCTGATTCCCCATATCTGATTCCCCGCCTCTGTTTCCCCGCCTCTGATTCCCTGCCTCTGATTCCCAACCTCTGATTCCACACCTCTGATTCCCCATATCTGATTCCCCGCCTCTATTTCCCCATATCTGATTCCCCGCCTCTGATTCCCCAACTCTGATTCCCCGCCTCTGATTCCCCAGCTCTGATTCCCCGCCTCTGATTCCCGGCATCCGATTCCCTGCCTCTGATTCCCCGCCTCTGATTCGCCATCTCTGATTCCCCGCCTCTGATTCCCCGTGTCTGATTCCCTGCCTCTGATTCCCCGCCTCAGATTCCCCGCCTCTGATTCCCTGCCACTGATTCCCTGCCCCTGATTCCCCACCTCTGATTCCCCATATCTGATTCCCCGCCTCTGTTTCTCCGCCTCTGATTCCCCGCCTCTGATTCCCCATATCTGATTCCCTGCCTCTGATTCCACAACTCTGATTCCCCGCCTCTGATTCCCCAGCTCTGAATCCCCGCCTCTGATTCCCCGCGTCTGATTCCCTCCCTCTGATTCACAACCTCTGATTCCCCACCTCTGATTCCCCATATCTGATTCCCCGCCTCTGTTTCCCCGCCTCTGATTTCCCGCCTCTGTTTCCCCATATCTGATTCCCCGCCTCTGATTCCCAAATCTGATTCCCCTCCTCTAATTCGCCAGCTATGATTCCCCGCCTCTGATTCCCTGCGTCTGATTCCATGCCTCTGATTCCCAGCCTCTGATTCCCCTTCTCTGATTCACCACCTCTGAATCCCCACCTCTGATTCCCCATCTCTGATTCCGCACATCCGATTCCCTGCCTCTGATTCCCCGCCTCTGATTCCCCGCCTCTGATTCGCAACCTCTAATTCCCCACCTCTGATTCCCCATATCTGATTCCCCGCCTCTGTTTCCCTGCCTCTGATTCCCGGCCTCTGTTTCCCCATATCTGATTCCCCTCCTCTGATTCCCCAACTCTGATTCCCCGCCTCTGATTCCCATGCTTTGATTCCCCGTCTTTTATTCCCGGCCTCTGATTCCCTGCCACTGATTCCCCGCCCCTGATTCCCCACCTCTGATACCCCATATCTGATTCCCCGCCTCTGTTTCCCCACCTCTGATTCCCGGCCTCTAATTCCCAGCATCTGATTCCCGGCCACTGATTCCCTGCCTCTGATTCCCCGCCTCTGATTCCCCATCTCTGATTCCCCGCCTCTGATTCCCCGTGTCTGATTCCCTGCCTCTGATTCCCCGCCTCTGATCCCCCGCGTCTGATTCCCTGCCACTGATTCCCTGCCCCTGATTCCCCACCTCTGATTCCCCATATCTGATTCCCCGCCTCTGTTTCCCCAACTCTGATTCCCTCCCTCTAATTCGCCAGCTATGATTCCCCGCCTCTGATTCCCTGCCACTGATTCCCTGCCCCTGATTCCCCACCTCTGATTCCCCATATATGATTCCCCGCCTCTGATTCACAACTCTGATTCCCCTCCTCTAATTCGCCAGCTATGATTCCCCGCCTCTTATTCCCTGCGTCTGATTCCCTGCCTCTGATTCCCAGCCTCTGATTCCCCTTCTCTGATTCACCACCTCTGAATCCCCACCTCCGATACCTCATCTCTGATTCCGCACATCCGATTCCCTGCCTCTGATTCCCCGCCTCTGATTCCCCGCCTCTGATTCCCCGCCTCTGATTCCCCGCGTCTGATTCCCTGCCACTGATTCCCTGCCCCTGATTCCCCACCTCTGATTCCCCATCTCTGATTCCCCGCCTCTTTTTCCCCACCTCTGATTCCCCGCCTCTGTTTCCCCATATCTGATTCCCCGCCTCTGATTCCCCAACTCTGATTCCCTTCCTCTAATTCGCCAGCTATGATTCCCCGCCTCTGATTCCCTGCATCTGATACCCTGCCTCTGATTCCCAGCCTCTGATTCCCCTTCTCTGATTCACCACCTCTGAATCCCCACCTCTGATTCCCCATCTCTGATTCTGCACATCCGATTCCCTGCCTCTGATTCCCCGCCTTTTATTCCCGGCCTCTGATTCCCTGCCACTGATTCCCTGCTTCTGATTCTGATTCCCTGCCTCTGATTCCCCATCTCTGATTCCGCACATCTGATTCCCTGCCTCTGATTCCCCACCTCTGATTCCCCATATCTGATTCCCCGCCTCTGTTTCCCCTCCTCTGATTCCCCGCCTCTGTTTCCCCATATCTGATTCCCCGCCTCTGTTTCCCTGCCTCTGATTCCCGGCCTCTGTTTCCCCATATCTGATTCCCCTCCTCTGATTCCCCAACTCTGATTCCCCGCCTCTGATTCCCCAGCTCTGATTCCCCGCCTTTTATTCCCGGCCTCTGATTCCCTGCCACTGATTCCCCGCCCCTGATTCCCCACCTCTGATTCCCCATATCTGATTCCCCGCCTCTGTTTCCCCAGCTCTGATTCCCCACCTCTGATTCCCCAGCTCTGATTCCCTGCCACTGATTCCCCGCCCCTGATTCCCCACCTCTGATTCCCCATATCTGATTCCCCGCCTCTGTTTCCCCAGCTCTGATTCCCTGCCTCTGATTCCCTGCCCTGATTCCCCATCTCTGTTTCACCGCCTTTGATTCGCCACCTCTGATTCCCCATATCTGATTCCCCGCCTCTGTTTCCCCGCCTCTGATTCCCTGCCTCTGATTCCCAACCTCTGATTCCACACCTCTGATTCCCCATATCTGATTCCCCGCCTCTATTTCCCCATATCTGATTCCCCGCCTCTGATTCCCCAACTCTGATTCCCCGCCTCTGATTCCCCAGCTCTGATTCCCCGCCTCTGATTCCCGGCATCCGATTCCCTGCCTCTGATTCCCCGCCTCTGATTCGCCATCTCTGATTCCCCGCCTCTGATTCCCCGTGTCTGATTCCCTGCCTCTGATTCCCCGCCTCAGATTCCCCGCCTCTGATTCCCTGCCACTGATTCCCTGCCCCTGATTCCCCACCTCTGATTCCCCATATCTGATTCCCCGCCTCTGTTTCTCCGCCTCTGATTCCCCGCCTCTGATTCCCCATATCTGATTCCCTGCCTCTGATTCCACAACTCTGATTCCCCGCCTCTGATTCCCCAGCTCTGAATCCCCGCCTCTGATTCCCCGCGTCTGATTCCCTCCCTCTGATTCACAACCTCTGATTCCCCACCTCTGATTCCCCATATCTGATTCCCTGCCTCTGTTTCCCGGCCTCTGATTCCCCGCCTCTGATTCTCCATATCTCATTCCCCGCCTCTGAATCCCCATCTCTGATTCCCGGACTCTGATTCCCCACCTCTGATTCCCGGCCTCTTATTCCCAGCATCTGATTCCCGGCCTCTGATTCCCGGCCTCTGATTCCCCGCTTCTGATTCTGATTCCCTGCCTCTGATTCCCCATCTCTGATTCCGCACATCTGATTCCCTGCCTCTGATTCCCCACCTCTGATTCCCCATATCTGATTCCCCGCCTCTGTTTCCCCGCCTCTGATTCCCCGCCTCTGTTTCCCTATATCTAATTCCCCACCTCTGATGCCCCAACTCTGATTCCCCGCCTCTGATTCCCCAGCTCTGATTCCCCACCTCTGATTCCCCGCATCCGATTCCCCATATGTGATTCCCCGCCTCTGTTTCCCCGCCTCTGATTCCCCGCCTCTGTTTCCCCATATCTGATTCCCCGCCTCTGATTCCCAACTATGATTCCCCGCCTTTGATTCCCCAGCTCTGATTCCCTGCCTCTGATTCCCTGCGTTCTATTCCCTGCCTCTGATTCCCCGCCTGTGATTCCCCATCACTGATTCACCACCTCTGATTCCCCACATCTGATTCCCCATATCTAATTCCCCGCCTCTGTTTGCCCGCCTCTGATTCCCCGCCTCTGTTTCCCCATATCTGATTCCCCATCTCTGAATCCCCAACTCTGATTCCCTGCCTCTGATTCCCCAGCTCTGATTCCCCGCCTTTGATTCCCCCCGTTTGATTCCCAGCCTCTGAATCCCCGTGTCTGATTTCCTGCCTCTGATTCCCCGCCTCTGATTCCCCATCTCTGATTCACCGCCTCTGATTCCCCACCTCTGATTCCCCATGTCTGATTCCGCACATCCGATTCCCTGCCTCTGATTCCCCAACTCTGATTCCCCGCCTCTGATTCCCCATCTCTGATTCCCCACCTCTGATTCCCCGTGTTTGATTCCCTGCCTCTGATTCCCCGCCTCTGAATACCAGCCTCTGATTCCCCATATCTGATTCCCCGCCTCTGATTCCCTGCCTCTGATTCCCCAGCTCTGATTCCCCGCCTTTGATTCCCCCCGTCTGATTCCCAGCCTCTGAATCCCCATGTCTGATTTCCTGCCTCTGATTCCCCGCCTCTGATTCCCCATCTCTGATTCACCGCCTCTGATTCCCCATCTCTGATTCCCCACCTCTGATTCCCCGTGTCTGATTCCCCGTGTCTGATTCCCTGCCTCTGATTCCACGCCTCTGATTCCCCATATCTGATTCCCTGCCTCTGATTCCCCGCCTCTGATTCCCCATCTCTGATTCACCACCTCTGATTCCCGGCCTCTGATTGCCCACCTCTGATTCCCCGCCTCTGATTCGCCAGCTATGATTCCCCCCCTCTGATTCCCCGCGTCTCATTCCCCGCCTCTGATTCCCCAACTCTAATACCCCGCCTCTGATTCCCCAGCTCTGATTCCCCTCCTCTGATTCCCCGCATCTGATTCCCTGCCTCTGATTCCACGCCTCAAATTCCAGGCCTCTGATTCCCAACCTCTGATACCCCACCTCTGATTCCCAATATCTGATTCCCCGCCTCTGTTTCACCGCCTCTGATTCCCCGCCTCTGTTTCCCCGCCTGTGATTCCCCAGCTCTGATTCCCCGCCTCTGATTCCCCATATCTGATTCCCATCCTCTGATTGCCCACCTCTGATTCCCCGCCTCTGATTCGCCAGCTCTGATTCCCCGCCTCTGATTCCCCGCATCTGATTCCCTGCCTCTGATTCCCCGCCTCTGATTCCCCATCTCTGATTCCCCGCCTGTGATTCCCCAGCTCTGATTCCCCGCCTCTGATTCCCCAGCTCTGATTCCCAGCCTCTGATTCCCCGTGTTTGATCCCCTGCCTCTGATTACCTTCCTCTGATTCCCGGCCACTGATACCCCGCTTCTGATTCTGATTCCCTGCCTCTGATTCCCCATCTCTGATTCACCACATCTGAATCCCCGCCTCTGTTTCCACGCCTCTGATTCCCTGCCTCTGATTCCCAACCTCTGATTCCCCACCCCTGATTCCCCATATCTGATTCCCCGCCTCTGATTCCCCAACTCTGATTCCCCGCCTCTGATTCCCCAGCTCTGATTCCCCGCCTCTGATTCCCTGTGTTTGATTCCCTGCCTCTGATTCCCCACCTCTGATTCCCCATCTCTGATTCACCGCCTTTGATTCGCCACCTCTGATTCCCCATATCTGATTCCCCACCTCTGTTACCCCGCCTCTGATTCCCCGCCTCTGATTCCCCATATATCATTCCCCGCCTCTGAATCCCCATCTCTGATTCCCGGACTCTGATTCCCCACCTCTGATTCCCGGCCTCTTCTTCCCGGCATCTGAATCCCGGCCTCTGATTCCCGGCCTCTGATTCCCCACTTCTGATTCTGATTCCCTGCCTCTGATTCCCCATCTCTGATTCCGCACATCTGATTCCCTGCCTCTGATTCCCCACCTCTGATTCCCCATATCTGATTCCCCGCCTCTGTTTCCCCATATCTGATTCCCCGCCTCTGTTTCACTGCCTCTGATTGGCACCTCTGATACCCCGCCTCTGATTCCCCATCTCTAATTCATCACATCTGATTCCCCACCTCTGCTTCCCCATCTCTGATTCTCTACCTCTGATTCGCAACTTCTGATTCCGAATATCTCATTCACCGCGTCTGTTTCCCCGCTTCTGATTCCCCGCCTCTGATTCCCCATATCTAATTCCCCGCCTCTGATTCCCCATCTCTGATTCCCGGTCTCTGATTCCCCACCTCTGTTTCCCGGCCTCTCATTCCCCATCCCTGATTCACCGCCTCTGATTCCCAGTGTCTGATTCCCTGCCTCTGATTCCCCGCCTCTGAATCCCCTCCTCTGATTCCCTGCCACTGATTCCGCGCCCCTGATTCCCCACCTCTGATACCCCATATCTGATTCCCCGCCTCTGTTTCCCCGCCTCTGATTCCCCACCTCTGATTTCCCATATCTGATTCCACGCCTCTGATTCCCCGCCTCTGATTGGCCGCCTCTGATACCCCGCCTCTGATTCCCCATCTCTAATTCATCACATCTGATTCCCCACCTCTGCTTCCCCATCTCTGATTCTCAACCTCTGATTCGCCACCTCTGATTCCCCATATCTGATTCACCGCCTCTGTTTCCCCGCCTCTGATTCCCCGCCTCTGATTCCCCATATTTGATTCCCCGCCTCTGATTCCCCATCTCTGATTCCCGGACTCTGATTCCCCAACTCTGATTCCCCGCCTCTGATTCCCCAGCTCTGATTTCCCGCCTCTGATTCCCCACCTCTGCTTCCCCATCTCTGATTCTCTACCTCTGATTCGCCACCTCTGATTGCCCATATCTGATTCACCGCCTCTGTTTCTCCGCCTCTGATTCCCCGCCTCTTATTCCCCATATTTGATTCCCCGCCTCTGATTCCCCATCTCTGATTCCCGGACTCTGATTCCCCAACTCTGATTCCCCGCCTCTGATTCCCCATATTTGATTCCCCTCCTCTGATTTCCCATCTCTGATTCCCGGACTCTGATTCCCCAACTCTGATTTCCCCGCCTCTGATTCCCCAGCTCTGATTTCCCGCCTCTGATTCCCCACCTCTGATACAACATATCTGATTCCCGGCCTCTGTTTCCCCGCCTCTGATTCCCCACCTCTGATTCACCATATCTGATTCCCCGCCTCTGATTCCCCACCACTGATTCCCCTCCGCTGATTCGCCAGTTATGATTGCCCGCCTCTGATTCCCCGTTTCTGATTCCCTGCCTCTGATTCCCCGCCTCTGATTCCCCATCTCTGACTCACCACCTCTGATTCCCCACCTCTGACACCCCATCTCTGATTCCGCACATCCGATTCCCTGCCTATGATTCCCCACCTCTGATTCCCCGCCTCTGATTCCCCATATCTGATTCCCTGCCTCTGTTTCCCCGCTTCTGATTCCCCACCTCTGTTTCCCCATATCTGATTCCCCGCCTCTGATTCCCCAACTCTAATACCCTGCCTCTGATTCCCCAGCTCTGATTCCCCGCCTCTGATTCCCCGCATCTGATTCCCTGCCTCTGATTCCCCGCCTCTGATTCCAGGCCTCTGATTCCCAGCATCTGATTCCGGCCTCTGATTCCCGGCCTCTGATTCCCTGCTTCTGATTCTGATTCCCTGCCTCTGATTCCCCATCTCTGATTCCGCACATCTGATTCCCTGCCTCTGATTCCCCACCTCTGATTCCCCATATCTGATTCCCCGCCTCTGTTTCCCCGCCTCTGATTTCCCGCCTCTGTTTCCCCATATCTGATTCCCCGCCTCTGATTCCCAAATCTGATTCCCCTCCTCTAATTCGCCAGCTATGATTCCCCGCCTCTGATTCCCTGCGTCTGATTCCATGCCTCTGATTCCCAGCCTCTGATTCCCCTTCTCTGATTCACCACCTCTGAATCCCCACCTCTGATTCCCCATCTCTGATTCCGCACATCCGATTCCCTGCCTCTGATTCCCCGCCTCTGATTCCCCGCCTCTGATTCACAACCTCTAATTCCCCACCTCTGATTCCCCATATCTGATTCCCCGCCTCTGTTTCCCTGCCTCTGATTCCCGGCCTCTGTTTCCCCATATCTGATTCCCCTCCTCTGATTCCCCAACTCTGATTCCCCGCCTCTGATTCCCATGCTTTGATTCCCCGTCTTTTATTCCCGGCCTCTGATTCCCTGCCACTGATTCCCCGCCCCTGATTCCCCACCTCTGATACCCCATATCTGATTCCCCGCCTCTGTTTCCCCACCTCTGATTCCCGGCCTCTAATTCCCAGCATCTGATTCCCGGCCACTGATTCCCTGCCTCTGATTCCCCGCCTCTGATTCCCCATCTCTGATTCCCCGCCTCTGATTCCCCGTGTCTGATTCCCTGCCTCTGATTCCCCGCCTCTGATCCCCCGCGTCTGATTCCCTGCCACTGATTCCCTGCCCCTGATTCCCCACCTCTGATTCCCCATATCTGATTCCCCGCCTCTGTTTCCCCAACTCTGATTCCCTCCCTCTAATTCGCCAGCTATGATTCCCCGCCTCTGATTCCCTGCCACTGATTCCCTGCCCCTGATTCCCCACCTCTGATTCCCCATATATGATTCCCCGCCTCTGATTCCCCAACTCTGATTCCCCTCCTCTAATTCGCCAGCTATGATTCCCCGCCTCTTATTCCCTGCGTCTGATTCCCTGCCTCTGATTCCCAGCCTCTGATTCCCCTTCTCTGATTCACCACCTCTGAATCCCCACCTCCGATACCTCATCTCTGATTCCGCACATCCGATTCCCTGCCTCTGATTCCCCGCCTCTGATTCCCCGCCTCTGATTCCCCGCCTCTGATTCCCCGCGTCTGATTCCCTGCCACTGATTCCCTGCCCCTGATTCCCCACCTCTGATTCCCCATCTCTGATTCCCCGCCTCTTTTTCCCCACCTCTGATTCCCCGCCTCTGTTTCCCCATATCTGATTCCCCGCCTCTGATTCCCCAACTCTGATTCCCTTCCTCTAATTCGCCAGCTATGATTCCCCGCCTCTGATTCCCTGCATCTGATACCCTGCCTCTGATTCCCAGCCTCTGATTCCCCTTCTCTGATTCACCACCTCTGAATCCCCACCTCTGATTCCCCATCTCTGATTCTGCACATCCGATTCCCTGCCTCTGATTCCCCGCCTTTTATTCCCGGCCTCTGATTCCCTGCCACTGATTCCCTGCTTCTGATTCTGATTCCCTGCCTCTGATTCCCCATCTCTGATTCCGCACATCTGATTCCCTGCCTCTGATTCCCCACCTCTGATTCCCCATATCTGATTCCCCGCCTCTGTTTCCCCTCCTCTGATTCCCCGCCTCTGTTTCCCCATATCTGATTCCCCGCCTCTGTTTCCCTGCCTCTGATTCCCGGCCTCTGTTTCCCCATATCTGATTCCCCTCCTCTGATTCCCCAACTCTGATTCCCCGCCTCTGATTCCCCAGCTCTGATTCCCCGCCTTTTATTCCCGGCCTCTGATTCCCTGCCACTGATTCCCCGCCCCTGATTCCCCACCTCTGATTCCCCATATCTGATTCCCCGCCTCTGTTTCCCCAGCTCTGATTCCCCACCTCTGATTCCCCAGCTCTGATTCCCTGCCACTGATTCCCCGCCCCTGATTCCCCACCTCTGATTCCCCATATCTGATTCCCCGCCTCTGTTTCCCCAGCTCTGATTCCCTGCCTCTGATTCCCTGCCCTGATTCCCCATCTCTGTTTCACCGCCTTTGATTCGCCACCTCTGATTCCCCATATCTGATTCCCCGCCTCTGTTTCCCCGCCTCTGATTCCCTGCCTCTGATTCCCAACCTCTGATTCCACACCTCTGATTCCCCATATCTGATTCCCCGCCTCTATTTCCCCATATCTGATTCCCCGCCTCTGATTCCCCAACTCTGATTCCCCGCCTCTGATTCCCCAGCTCTGATTCCCCGCCTCTGATTCCCGGCATCCGATTCCCTGCCTCTGATTCCCCGCCTCTGATTCGCCATCTCTGATTCCCCGCCTCTGATTCCCCGTGTCTGATTCCCTGCCTCTGATTCCCCGCCTCAGATTCCCCGCCTCTGATTCCCTGCCACTGATTCCCTGCCCCTGATTCCCCACCTCTGATTCCCCATATCTGATTCCCCGCCTCTGTTTCTCCGCCTCTGATTCCCCGCCTCTGATTCCCCATATCTGATTCCCTGCCTCTGATTCCACAACTCTGATTCCCCGCCTCTGATTCCCCAGCTCTGAATCCCCGCCTCTGATTCCCCGCGTCTGATTCCCTCCCTCTGATTCACAACCTCTGATTCCCCACCTCTGATTCCCCATATCTGATTCCCCGCCTCTGTTTCCCCGCCTCTGATTTCCCGCCTCTGTTTCCCCATATCTGATTCCCCGCCTCTGATTCCCAAATCTGATTCCCCTCCTCTAATTCGCCAGCTATGATTCCCCGCCTCTGATTCCCTGCGTCTGATTCCATGCCTCTGATTCCCAGCCTCTGATTCCCCTTCTCTGATTCACCACCTCTGAATCCCCACCTCTGATTCCCCATCTCTGATTCCGCACATCCGATTCCCTGCCTCTGATTCCCCGCCTCTGATTCCCCGCCTCTGATTCACAACCTCTAATTCCCCACCTCTGATTCCCCATATCTGATTCCCCGCCTCTGTTTCCCTGCCTCTGATTCCCGGCCTCTGTTTCCCCATATCTGATTCCCCTCCTCTGATTCCCCAACTCTGATTCCCCGCCTCTGATTCCCATGCTTTGATTCCCCGTCTTTTATTCCCGGCCTCTGATTCCCTGCCACTGATTCCCCGCCCCTGATTCCCCACCTCTGATACCCCATATCTGATTCCCCGCCTCTGTTTCCCCACCTCTGATTCCCGGCCTCTAATTCCCAGCATCTGATTCCCGGCCACTGATTCCCTGCCTCTGATTCCCCGCCTCTGATTCCCCATCTCTGATTCCCCGCCTCTGATTCCCCGTGTCTGATTCCCTGCCTCTGATTCCCCGCCTCTGATCCCCCGCGTCTGATTCCCTGCCACTGATTCCCTGCCCCTGATTCCCCACCTCTGATTCCCCATATCTGATTCCCCGCCTCTGTTTCCCCAACTCTGATTCCCTCCCTCTAATTCGCCAGCTATGATTCCCCGCCTCTGATTCCCTGCCACTGATTCCCTGCCCCTGATTCCCCACCTCTGATTCCCCATATATGATTCCCCGCCTCTGATTCACAACTCTGATTCCCCTCCTCTAATTCGCCAGCTATGATTCCCCGCCTCTTATTCCCTGCGTCTGATTCCCTGCCTCTGATTCCCAGCCTCTGATTCCCCTTCTCTGATTCACCACCTCTGAATCCCCACCTCCGATACCTCATCTCTGATTCCGCACATCCGATTCCCTGCCTCTGATTCCCCGCCTCTGATTCCCCGCCTCTGATTCCCCGCCTCTGATTCCCCGCGTCTGATTCCCTGCCACTGATTCCCTGCCCCTGATTCCCCACCTCTGATTCCCCATCTCTGATTCCCCGCCTCTTTTTCCCCACCTCTGATTCCCCGCCTCTGTTTCCCCATATCTGATTCCCCGCCTCTGATTCCCCAACTCTGATTCCCTTCCTCTAATTCGCCAGCTATGATTCCCCGCCTCTGATTCCCTGCATCTGATACCCTGCCTCTGATTCCCAGCCTCTGATTCCCCTTCTCTGATTCACCACCTCTGAATCCCCACCTCTGATTCCCCATCTCTGATTCTGCACATCCGATTCCCTGCCTCTGATTCCCCGCCTTTTATTCCCGGCCTCTGATTCCCTGCCACTGATTCCCTGCTTCTGATTCTGATTCCCTGCCTCTGATTCCCCATCTCTGATTCCGCACATCTGATTCCCTGCCTCTGATTCCCCACCTCTGATTCCCCATATCTGATTCCCCGCCTCTGTTTCCCCTCCTCTGATTCCCCGCCTCTGTTTCCCCATATCTGATTCCCCGCCTCTGTTTCCCTGCCTCTGATTCCCGGCCTCTGTTTCCCCATATCTGATTCCCCTCCTCTGATTCCCCAACTCTGATTCCCCGCCTCTGATTCCCCAGCTCTGATTCCCCGCCTTTTATTCCCGGCCTCTGATTCCCTGCCACTGATTCCCCGCCCCTGATTCCCCACCTCTGATTCCCCATATCTGATTCCCCGCCTCTGTTTCCCCAGCTCTGATTCCCCACCTCTGATTCCCCAGCTCTGATTCCCTGCCACTGATTCCCCGCCCCTGATTCCCCACCTCTGATTCCCCATATCTGATTCCCCGCCTCTGTTTCCCCAGCTCTGATTCCCTGCCTCTGATTCCCTGCCCTGATTCCCCATCTCTGTTTCACCGCCTTTGATTCGCCACCTCTGATTCCCCATATCTGATTCCCCGCCTCTGTTTCCCCGCCTCTGATTCCCTGCCTCTGATTCCCAACCTCTGATTCCACACCTCTGATTCCCCATATCTGATTCCCCGCCTCTATTTCCCCATATCTGATTCCCCGCCTCTGATTCCCCAACTCTGATTCCCCGCCTCTGATTCCCCAGCTCTGATTCCCCGCCTCTGATTCCCGGCATCCGATTCCCTGCCTCTGATTCCCCGCCTCTGATTCGCCATCTCTGATTCCCCGCCTCTGATTCCCCGTGTCTGATTCCCTGCCTCTGATTCCCCGCCTCAGATTCCCCGCCTCTGATTCCCTGCCACTGATTCCCTGCCCCTGATTCCCCACCTCTGATTCCCCATATCTGATTCCCCGCCTCTGTTTCTCCGCCTCTGATTCCCCGCCTCTGATTCCCCATATCTGATTCCCTGCCTCTGATTCCACAACTCTGATTCCCCGCCTCTGATTCCCCAGCTCTGAATCCCCGCCTCTGATTCCCCGCGTCTGATTCCCTCCCTCTGATTCACAACCTCTGATTCCCCACCTCTGATTCCCCATATCTGATTCCCTGCCTCTGTTTCCCGGCCTCTGATTCCCCGCCTCTGATTCTCCATATCTCATTCCCCGCCTCTGAATCCCCATCTCTGATTCCCGGACTCTGATTCCCCACCTCTGATTCCCGGCCTCTTATTCCCAGCATCTGATTCCCGGCCTCTGATTCCCGGCCTCTGATTCCCCGCTTCTGATTCTGATTCCCTGCCTCTGATTCCCCATCTCTGATTCCGCACATCTGATTCCCTGCCTCTGATTCCCCACCTCTGATTCCCCATATCTGATTCCCCGCCTCTGTTTCCCCGCCTCTGATTCCCCGCCTCTGTTTCCCTATATCTAATTCCCCACCTCTGATGCCCCAACTCTGATTCCCCGCCTCTGATTCCCCAGCTCTGATTCCCCACCTCTGATTCCCCGCATCCGATTCCCCATATGTGATTCCCCGCCTCTGTTTCCCCGCCTCTGATTCCCCGCCTCTGTTTCCCCATATCTGATTCCCCGCCTCTGATTCCCAACTATGATTCCCCGCCTTTGATTCCCCAGCTCTGATTCCCTGCCTCTGATTCCCTGCGTTCTATTCCCTGCCTCTGATTCCCCGCCTGTGATTCCCCATCACTGATTCACCACCTCTGATTCCCCACATCTGATTCCCCATATCTAATTCCCCGCCTCTGTTTGCCCGCCTCTGATTCCCCGCCTCTGTTTCCCCATATCTGATTCCCCGTCTCTGAATCCCCAACTCTGATTCCCTGCCTCTGATTCCCCAGCTCTGATTCCCCGCCTTTGATTCCCCCCGTTTGATTCCCAGCCTCTGAATCCCCGTGTCTGATTTCCTGCCTCTGATTCCCCGCCTCTGATTCCCCATCTCTGATTCACCGCCTCTGATTCCCCACCTCTGATTCCCCATGTCTGATTCCGCACATCCGATTCCCTGCCTCTGATTCCCCAACTCTGATTCCCCGCCTCTGATTCCCCATCTCTGATTCCCCACCTCTGATTCCCCGTGTTTGATTCCCTGCCTCTGATTCCCCGCCTCTGAATACCAGCCTCTGATTCCCCATATCTGATTCCCCGCCTCTGATTCCCTGCCTCTGATTCCCCAGCTCTGATTCCCCGCCTTTGATTCCCCCCGTCTGATTCCCAGCCTCTGAATCCCCATGTCTGATTTCCTGCCTCTGATTCCCCGCCTCTGATTCCCCATCTCTGATTCACCGCCTCTGATTCCCCATCTCTGATTCCCCACCTCTGATTCCCCGTGTCTGATTCCCCGTGTCTGATTCCCTGCCTCTGATTCCACGCCTCTGATTCCCCATATCTGATTCCCTGCCTCTGATTCCCCGCCTCTGATTCCCCATCTCTGATTCACCACCTCTGATTCCCGGCCTCTGATTGCCCACCTCTGATTCCCCGCCTCTGATTCGCCAGCTATGATTCCCCCCCTCTGATTCCCCGCGTCTCATTCCCCGCCTCTGATTCCCCAACTCTAATACCCCGCCTCTGATTCCCCAGCTCTGATTCCCCTCCTCTGATTCCCCGCATCTGATTCCCTGCCTCTGATTCCACGCCTCAAATTCCAGGCCTCTGATTCCCAACCTCTGATACCCCACCTCTGATTCCCAATATCTGATTCCCCGCCTCTGTTTCACCGCCTCTGATTCCCCGCCTCTGTTTCCCCGCCTGTGATTCCCCAGCTCTGATTCCCCGCCTCTGATTCCCCATATCTGATTCCCATCCTCTGATTGCCCACCTCTGATTCCCCGCCTCTGATTCGCCAGCTCTGATTCCCCGCCTCTGATTCCCCGCATCTGATTCCCTGCCTCTGATTCCCCGCCTCTGATTCCCCATCTCTGATTCCCCGCCTGTGATTCCCCAGCTCTGATTCCCCGCCTCTGATTCCCCAGCTCTGATTCCCAGCCTCTGATTCCCCGTGTTTGATCCCCTGCCTCTGATTACCTTCCTCTGATTCCCGGCCACTGATACCCCGCTTCTGATTCTGATTCCCTGCCTCTGATTCCCCATCTCTGATTCACCACATCTGAATCCCCGCCTCTGTTTCCACGCCTCTGATTCCCTGCCTCTGATTCCCAACCTCTGATTCCCCACCCCTGATTCCCCATATCTGATTCCCCGCCTCTGATTCCCCAACTCTGATTCCCCGCCTCTGATTCCCCAGCTCTGATTCCCCGCCTCTGATTCCCTGTGTTTGATTCCCTGCCTCTGATTCCCCACCTCTGATTCCCCATCTCTGATTCACCGCCTTTGATTCGCCACCTCTGATTCCCCATATCTGATTCCCCACCTCTGTTACCCCGCCTCTGATTCCCCGCCTCTGATTCCCCATATATCATTCCCCGCCTCTGAATCCCCATCTCTGATTCCCGGACTCTGATTCCCCACCTCTGATTCCCGGCCTCTTCTTCCCGGCATCTGAATCCCGGCCTCTGATTCCCGGCCTCTGATTCCCCACTTCTGATTCTGATTCCCTGCCTCTGATTCCCCATCTCTGATTCCGCACATCTGATTCCCTGCCTCTGATTCCCCACCTCTGATTCCCCATATCTGATTCCCCGCCTCTGTTTCCCCGCCTCTGATTCCCCGCCTCTGTTTCCCCATATCTAATTCCCCACCTCAGATGCCCCAACTCTGATACCCCGCCTCTGTTTCCCCAGCTCTGATTCCCCGCCTCTGATTCCCCGCATCCGATTCCCCATATCTGATTCCCCGCCTCTGTTTCCCCGCCTTTGATTCCCCGCCTCTGTTTCCCCATATCTGACTCCCCGCCTCTGATTCCCAACTATGATTCCCCGCCTCTGATTCCCCAGCTCTGATTCCCCGCCTCTGATTCCCCGCGTTCTATTCCCTGCCTCTGATTCCCCGCCTGTGATTCCCCATCTCTGATTCACCACCTCTGATTCCCCACCTCTGATTCCCCATATCTAATTCCCCGCCTCTGTTTGCCCGCCTCTGATTCCCCGCCGTTTCCCCATATCTGATTCCCCGTGTCTGATTCCCTGCCTCTGATTCCCCGCCTCTGATTCCCCGCCTCTGATTCCCTGCCACTGATTCCCTGCCCCTGATACCCCACCTCTGATTCCCCATATCTGATTCCCTGCCTCTGTTTCCCCGCCTCTGATTCCCCGCCTCTGATTCCCCATATCTGATTCCCCGCCTCTGATTCCCCAACTCTGATTCCCCGCCTCTGATTCCCCAGCTCTGAATCCCCGCCTCTGATTCCCTGCGTCTGTTTCCCCGCCTCTGATTCCCCGCCTCTGTTTCCCCATATCTAAGTCCCCGACTCTGATTCCCCAACTCTGATTCCCCACCTCTGATTCCCCAGCTCTGATTCCCCGCCTCTGATTCCCCGCATCTGATTCCCTGCATCTGATTCCCAGCCTCTGATTCCCTGCCTCTTATTCCCAACCTCTGATTCCCCACCTCTGATTCCCCATATCTGATTCCCCACCTCTGTTTCCCCGCTTCTGATTCCCCGCCTCTGTTTCCCCATATCTGATTCCCGGCCTCTGATTCTCCGCCTCTGATTCCCCGCCTCTGATTCCCTGCCTCTGATTCCCCATCTCCGATTCCGCACATCGGATTCCCTGCCTCTGATTCCCCGCCTCTGATTCCCCGCCTCTGATTCCCTGCTTCTGATTCCCAACCTCTGATTCCCCACCTCTGATTCCCCATATCTGATTCCCCGCCTCTGTTTCCCCTCCTCTGATTCCCCAACTCTGAATCCCCGCCTCTGATTCCCCAGCTCTGATTCCCCGCCTCTGATTCCCCGTGTTTGATTCCCTGCCTCTGATTCCCTGCCCTGATTCCCCATCTCTGATACACCGCCTTTAATTCGCCACCGCTGATTCCCCATATCTGATTCCCCGCCTCTGTTTCCCCGTCTCTGATTCCCCGCCTCTGTTTCGCCATATCTAATTCCACGCCTCTGATTCCCCAACTCTGATTCCCCGCCTCTGATTCCCCACCTCTGATTCCCTGCCTCTGATTCCCCGCCGTTTCCCCATATCTGATTCCCCGTGTCTGATTCCCTGCCTCTGATTCTCCGCCTCTGATTCCCCGCCTCTGATTCCCTGCCACTGATTCCCTGCCCCTGATACCCCACCTCTGATTCCCCATATCTGATTCCCTGCCTCTGTTTCCCCGCCTCTGATTCCCCGCCTCTGATTCCCCATATCTGATTCCCCGCCTCTGATTCCCCAACTCTGATTCCCCGCCTCTGATTCCCCAGCTCTGAATCCCCGCCTCTGATTCCCTGCGTCTGTTTCCCCGCCTCTGATTCCCCACCTCTGTTTCCCCATATCTAAGTCCCCGACTCTGATTCGCCAACTCTGATTCCCCACCTCTGATTCCCCAGCTCTGATTCCCCGCCTCTGATTCCCCGCATCTGATTCCCTGCATCTGATTCCCAGCCTCTGATTCCCTGCCTCTTATTCCCAACCTCTGATTCCCCACCTCTGATTCCCCATATCTGATTCCCCACCTCTGTTTCCCCGCTTCTGATTCCCCGCCTCTGTTTCCCCATGTCTGATTCCCGGCCTCTGATTCTCCGCCTCTGATTCCCCGCCTCTGATTCCCTGCCTCTGATTCCCCATCTCCGATTCCGCACATCGGATTCCCTGCCTCTGATTCCCCGCCTCTGATTCCCCGCCTCTGATTCCCTGCTTCTGATTCCCAACCTCTGATTCCCCACCTCTGATTCCCCATATCTGATTCCCCGCCTCTGTTTCCCCGCCTCTGATTCCCCAACTCTGAATCCCCGCCTCTGATTCCCCAGCTCTGATTCCCCGCCTCTGATTCCCCGTGTTTGATTCCCTGCCTCTGATTCCCTGCCCTGATTCCCCATCTCTGATACACCGCCTTTAATTCGCCACCGCTGATTCCCCATATCTGATTCCCCGCCTCTGTTTCCCCGTCTCTGATTCCCCGCCTCTGTTTCGCCATATCTAATTCCACGCCTCTGATTCCCCAACTCTGATTCCCCGCCTCTGATTCCCCAGCTCTGATTCCCTGCCTCTGATTCCCCGCATCTGATTCCCTGCCTCTGATTCCCCGCCTCTGATTCCCTGCTTCTGATTCCCAACCTCTGATTCCCCACCTCTGAATCCCCATATCTGATTCCCCGCCTCTGTTTCCCCGCCTCTGATTCCCCGCCTCTGTTTCCCCATATCTGATTCCCCGCCTCTGATTCCCCAACTCTGATTCCCCTCCTCTGATTCGCCAGCTATGATTCCCCGCCTCTGATTCCCTGCATCTGATTCCCTGCATCTGATTCCCCGCCTCTGATTCCCCTTCTCTGATTCTCCACCTCTGATTCCCCACCTCTGATTCCCCATCTCGGATTCCGCTCATCCGATTCCCTGCCTCTGATTCCCCGCCTCTGATTCCCCGCCTCTGATTTCCTGCCTCTGATTCGCAACCTCTAATTCCCCACCTCTGATTCCCCATATCTGATTCCCCGCCTCTGTTTCCCTGCCTCTGATTCCCGGCCTCTGTTTCCCCATATCTGATTCCCCTCCTCTGATTCCCCAACTCTGATTCCCCGCCTCTGATACCCCGCCTCTGATTCCCCATCTCTAATTCATCACATCTGATTCCCCACCTCTTCTTCCCCATCTCTGATTCTCTACCTCTGATTCGCCACCTCTGATTGCCCATATCTGATTCACCGCCTCTGTTTCCCCGCATCTGATTCCCCGCCTCTGATTCCCCATATTTGATTCCCCGCCTCTGATTCCCCATCTCTGATTCCCGGACTCATTCCCCAACTCTGATTCCCCGCCTCTGATTCCCCATATTTGATTCCCCTCCTCTGATTTCCCATCTCTGATTCCCGGACTCTGATTCCCCAACTCTGATTTCCCCGCCTCTGAATCCCCAGCTCTGATTTCCCGCCTCTGATTCCCCACCTGTGATAAAACATATCTGATTCCCGGCCTCTGTTTCCCCGCCTCTGATTCCCCACCTCTGATTCACCATATCTGATTCCCCGCCTCTGATTCCCCACCACTGATTCCCCTCCTCTGATTCGCCAGTTATGATTGCCCGCCTCTGATTCCCCGTTTCTGATTCCCTGCCTCTGATTCCCCGCCTCTGATTCCCCATGTCTGACTCACCACCTCTGATTCCCCACCTCTGATACCCCATCTCTGATTCCGCACATCAGATTCCCTGCCTCTGATTCCCCGCCTCTGATTCCCCGCCTCTGATTCCCTGCCTCTGATTCGCAACCTCTTATTCCCCACCTCTGATTCCCCATAGCTGATTCCCTGCCTCTGTTTCCCCGCCTCTGATTGGCACCTCTGATACCCCGCCTCTGATTCCCCATCTCTAATTCATCACATCTGATTCCCCACCTCTGCTTCCCCATCTCCGATTCTCTACCTCTGATTCGCCACCTCTGATTCCCAATATCTGATTCACCGCCTCTGTTTCCCTGCCTCTGATTCCCCGCCTCTGATTCCCCATATCTGATTCCCCGCCTCTGATTCCCCATCTCTGATTCCCAGTCTCTGATTCCCCACCTCTGTTTCCCGGCCTCTGATTCCCAATCCCTGATTCACCGCCTCTGACTCCCAGTGTCTGATTCCCTGCCTCTGATTCCCCGCCTCTGAATCCCCTCCTCTGATTCCCTGCCACTGATTCCCCGCCCCTGATTCCCCACCTCTGATACCCCATATCTGATTCCCCGCCTCTGTTTCCCCGCCTCTGATTCCCCACCTCTGATTCCCCATATCTGATTCCCTGCCTCTGATTCCCCAACTCTGATTCCCCGCCTCTGATTCCCCAGCTCTGATTCCCCGCCTCTGATTCCCCACCTCTGATCCAACATATCTGATTCCCCGCCTCTGTTTCCCCGCCTCTGATTCCCCACCTCTGATTCCCCATATCTGATTCCCCGCCTATGATTCCCCACCTCCGATTCCCCGCCTCTGATTCGCCAGCTATGATTCCCCTCCTCTGGTTCCCCGCATCTGATTCCCCGCCTCTGATTCCCCGTGTCTGACCCTGCCTCTGATTCCACGCCTTTGATTCCCCATCTCTGATTCACCACCTCTGATTCCCCACCTCTGATTCCCCATCTCTGATTCTGCACATCCGATTCCCTGCCTCTGATTCCCCGCCTCTGATTCCCCGCGTCTGATTCCCTGCCTCTGATTCGCAACCTGTTATTACCCACCTCTGAATCCCCATATCTGATTCCCCGCCTCTGTTTCCCCATATCTGATTCCCCGCCTCTGTTTCACTGCCTCTGATTGGCACCTCTGATACCCCGCCTCTGATTCCCCATCTCTAATTCATCACATCTGATTCCCCACCTCTGCTTCCCCATCTCTGATTCTCTACCTCTGATTCGCAATTTCTGATTCCGAATATCTCATTCACCGCGTCTGTTTCCCCGCTTCTGATTCCCCGCCTCTGATTCCCCATATCTAATTCCCCGCCTCTGATTCCCCATCTCTGATTCCCGGTCTCTGATTCCCCACCTCTGTTTCCCGGCCTCTCATTCCCCATCCCTGATTCACCGCCTCTGATTCCCAGTGTCTGATTCCCTGCCTCTGATTCCCCGCCTCTGAATCCCCTCCTCTGATTCCCTGCCACTGATTCCCCGCCCCTGATTCCCCACCTCTGATACCCCATATCTGATTCCCCGCCTCTGTTTCCCCGCCTCTGATTCCCCACCTCTGATTTCCCATATCTGATTCCACGCCTCTGATTCCCCGCCTCTGATTGGCCGCCTCTGATACCCCGCCTCTGATTCCCCATCTCTAATTCATCACATCTGATTCCCCACCTCTGTTCCCCATCTCTGATTCTCAACCTCTGATTCGCCACCTCTGATTCCCCATATCTGATTCACCGCCTCTGTTTCCCCGCCTCTGATTCCCCGCCTCTGATTCCCCATATTTGATTCCCCGCCTCTGATTCCCCATCTCTGATTCCCGGACTCTGATTCCCCAACTCTGATTCCCCGCCTCTGATTCCCCAGCTCTGATTTCCCGCCTCTGATTCCCCACCTCTGCTTCCCCATCTCTGATTCTCTACCTCTGATTCGCCACCTCTGATTGCCCATATCTGATTCACCGCCTCTGTTTCCCCGCCTCTGATTCCCCGCCTCTTATTCCCCATATTTGATTCCCCGCCTCTGATTCCCCATCTCTGATTCCCGGACTCTGATTCCCCAACTCTGATTCCCCGCCTCTGATTCCCCATATTTGATTCCCCTCCTCTGATTTCCCATCTCTGATTCCCGGACTCTGATTCCCCAACTCTGATTTCCCCGCCTCTGATTCCCCAGCTCTGATTTCCCGCCTCTGATTCCCCACCTCTGATACAACATATCTGATTCCCGGCCTCTGTTTCCCCGCCTCTGATTCCCCACCTCTGATTCACCATATCTGATTCCCCGCCTCTGATTCCCCACCACTGATTCCCCTCCGCTGATTCGCCAGTTATGATTGCCCGCCTCTGATTCCCCGTTTCTGATTCCCTGCCTCTGATTCCCCGCCTCTGATTCCCCATCTCTGACTCACCACCTCTGATTCCCCACCTCTGACACCCCATCTCTGATTCCGCACATCCGATTCCCTGCCTATGATTCCCCACCTCTGATTCCCCGCCTCTGATTCCCCATATCTGATTCCCTGCCTCTGTTTCCCCGCTTCTGATTCCCCACCTCTGTTTCCCCATATCTGATTCCCCGCCTCTGATTCCCCAACTCTAATACCCTGCCTCTGATTCCCCAGCTCTGATTCCCCGTTCTGATTCCCCGCATCTGATTCCCTGCCTCTGATTCCCCGCCTCTGATTCCAGGCCTCTGATTCCCAGCATCTGATTCCGGCCTCTGATTCCCGGCCTCTGATTCCCTGCTTCTGATTCTGATTCCCTGCCTCTGATTCCCCATCTCTGATTCCGCACATCTGATTCCCTGCCTCTGATTCCCCACCTCTGATTCCCCATATCTGATTCCCCGCCTCTGTTTCCCCGCCTCTGATTTCCCGCCTCTGTTTCCCCATATCTGATTCCCCGCCTCTGATTCCCAAATCTGATTCCCCTCCTCTAATTCGCCAGCTATGATTCCCCGCCTCTGATTCCCTGCGTCTGATTCCATGCCTCTGATTCCCAGCCTCTGATTCCCCTTCTCTGATTCACCACCTCTGAATCCCCACCTCTGATTCCCCATCTCTGATTCCGCACATCCGATTCCCTGCCTCTGATTCCCCGCCTCTGATTCCCCGCCTCTGATTCACAACCTCTAATTCCCCACCTCTGATTCCCCATATCTGATTCCCCGCCTCTGTTTCCCTGCCTCTGATTCCCGGCCTCTGTTTCCCCATATCTGATTCCCCTCCTCTGATTCCCCAACTCTGATTCCCCGCCTCTGATTCCCATGCTTTGATTCCCCGTCTTTTATTCCCGGCCTCTGATTCCCTGCCACTGATTCCCCGCCCCTGATTCCCCACCTCTGATTCCCCATATCTGATTCCCCGCCTCTGTTTCCCCACCTCTGATTCCCGGCCTCTAATTCCCAGCATCTGATTCCCGGCCACTGATTCCCTGCCTCTGATTCCCCGCCTCTGATTCCCCATCTCTGATTCCCCGCCTCTGATTCCCCGTGTCTGATTCCCTGCCTCTGATTCCCCGCCTCTGATTCCCCGCGTCTGATTCCCTGCCACTGATTCCCTGCCCCTGATTCCCCACCTCTGATTCCCCATATCTGATTCCCCGCCTCTGTTTCTCCGCCTCTGATTCCCCGCCTCTGATTCCCCATATCTGATTCCCTGCCTCTGATTCCACAACTCTGATTCCCCGCCTCTGATTCCCCAGCTCTGAATCCCCGCCTCTGATTCCCCGCGTCTGATTCCCTCCCTCTGATTCACAACCTCTGATTCCCCACCTCTGATTCCCCATATCTGATTCCCCGCCTCTGTTTCCCCGCCTCTGATTCCCCGCCTCTGATTCCCCATATCTGATTCCCCGGCTCTGATTGCCCACCTCTGATTCCCCGCCTCTGATTCGCCAGCTCTGATTCCCCGCCTCTGAATCCCCGCATCTGATTCCCTGCCTCTGATTCCCCGCCTCTGATTCCCCATCTCTGATTCACCGCCTTTGATTCGCCACCTCTGATTCCCGGCCTCTGATTCCCCGCCTCTGCTTCCCCGCCTCTGATTCCCTGCCTCTGATTCCCCATCTCCGATTCCGCACATCGGATTTCCTGCCTCTGATTCCCCGCCTCTGATTCCCCGCCTCTGATTCCCTGCTTCTGATTCCCAACCTCTGATTCCCCACCTCTGATTCCCCATATCTGATTCCCCGCCTCTGTTTCCCCGCCTCTGATTCCCCGCCTCTGATTCCCCAACTCTGAATCCCCACCTCTGTTTCCCCAGCACTGATTCCACGCCTCTGATTCCCCGTGTTTGATTCCCTGCCTCTGATTCCCTGCCATGATTCCCCATCTCTGATTCACCGCCTTTAATTCGCCACCTCTGATTCCCCATATCTGATTCCCCTCCTCTGTTTCCCCGCCTCTGATTCCCAACCTCTGATTCCACACCTCTGATTCCCCATATCTGATTCCCCGCCTCTGTTTCCCTGCCTCTGATTCCCCGCCCCTGTTTCCCCATATCTGATTCCCCACCTCTGATTCTCCTACTCTGCTTCCCCGCCTCTGATTCCCCAGCTCTGATTCCCCGCCTCTGATTCCCCGTTTTTGATTCCCTGCCTCTGATTCCCCGCCTCTGATTCCCCATCTCTGATTCACCGCCTTTGATTCGCGACCTCTGTTTCCCCATATCTGATTCCCCACCTCTGTTTCCCCGCCTCTGATTCCCCGCCTCTGATTCCCCATATCTGATTCCCCGGCTCTGATTGCCCACCTCTGATTCCCCGCCTCTGATTCGCCAGCTCTGATTCCCCGCCTCTGATTCCCCGCATCTGATTCCCTGCCTCTGAATCCCCGCCTCTGATTCCCCATCTCTGATTCACCGCCTTTGATTCGCCACCTCTGATTCCCCATATCTGATTCCCCACCTCTGTTTCCCGGCCTCTGATTCCCCGCCTCTGATTCTCCATATCTCATTCCCCGCCTCTGAATCCCCATCTCTGATTCCCGGACTCTGATTCCCCACCTCTGATTCCCGGCCTCTTATTCCCAGCATCTGATTCCCGGCCTCTGATTCCCGGCCTCTGATTCCCCGCTTCTGATTCTGATTCCCTGCCTCTGATTCCCCATCTCTGATTCCGCACATCTGATTCCCTGCCTCTGATTCCCCACCTCTGATTCCCCATATCTGATTCCCCGCCTCTGTTTCCCCACCTCTGATTCCCCGCCTCTGTTTCCCTATATCTAATTCCCCACCTCTGATGCCCCAACTCTGATTCCCCGCCTCTGATTCCCCAGCTCTGATTCCCCACCTCTGATTCCCCGCATCCGATTCCCCATATGTGATTCCCCGCCTCTGTTTCCCCGCCTCTGATTCCCCGCCTCTGTTTCCCCATATCTGATTCCCCGCCTCTGATTCCCAACTATGATTCCCCGCCTCTGATTCCCCAGCTCTGATTCCCTGCCTCTGATTCCCTGCGTTCTATTCCCTGCCTCTGATTCCCCGCCTGTGATTCCCCATCACTGATTCACCACCTCTGATTCCCCACATCTGATTCCCCATATCTAATTCCCCGCCTCTGTTTGCCCGCCTCTGATTCCCCGCCTCTGTTTCCCCATATCTGATTCCCCGTCTCTGAATCCCCAACTCTGATTCCCTGCCTCTGATTCCCCAGCTCTGATTCCCCGCCTTTGATTCCCCCCGTTTGATTCCCAGCCTCTGAATCCCCGTGTCTGATTTCCTGCCTCTGATTCCCCGCCTCTGATTCCCCATCTCTGATTCACCGCCTCTGATTCCCCACCTCTGATTCCCCATGTCTGATTCCGCACATCCGATTCCCTGCCTCTGATTCCCCAACTCTGATTCCCCGCCTCTGATTCCCCATCTCTGATTCCCCACCTCTGATTCCCCGTGTTTGATTCCCTGCCTCTGATTCCCCGCCTCTGAATACCAGCCTCTGATTCCCCATATCTGATTCCCCGCCTCTGATTCCCTGCCTCTGATTCCCCAGCTCTGATTCCCCGCCTTTGATTCCCCCCGTCTGATTCCCAGCCTCTGAATCCCCATGTCTGATTTCCTGCCTCTGATTCCCCGCCTCTGATTCCCCATCTCTGATTCACCGCCTCTGATTCCCCATCTCTGATTCCCCACCTCTGATTCCCCGTGTCTGATTCCCCGTGTCTGATTCCCTGCCTCTGATTCCACGCCTCTGATTCCCCATATCTGATTCCCTGCCACTGATTCCCCGCCTCTGATTCCCCATCTCTGATTCACCACCTCTGATTCCCGGCCTCTGATTGCCCACCTCTGATTCCCCGCCTCTGATTCGCCAGCTATGATTCCCCCCCTCTGATTCCCCGCGTCTCATTCCCCGCCTCTGATTCCCCAACTCTAATACCCCGCCTCTGATTCCCCAGCTCTGATTCCCCTCCTCTGATTCCCCGCATCTGATTCCCTGCCTCTGATTCCACGCCTCAAATTCCAGGCCTCTGATTCCCAACCTCTGATACCCCACCTCTGATTCCCAATATCTGATTCCCCGCCTCTGTTTCACCGCCTCTGATTCCCCGCCTCTGTTTCCCCGCCTGTGATTCCCCAGCTCTGATTCCCCGCCTCTGATTCCCCATATCTGATTCCCATCCTCTGATTGCCCACCTCTGATTCCCCGCCTCTGATTCGCCAGCTCTGATTCCCCGCCTCTGATTCCCCGCATCTGATTCCCTGCCTCTGATTCCCCGCCTCTGATTCCCCATCTCTGATTCCCCGCCTGTGATTCCCCAGCTCTGATTCCCCGCCTCTGATTCCCCAGCTCTGATTCCCAGCCTCTGATTCCCCGTGTTTGATCCCCTGCCTCTGATTACCTTCCTCTGATTCCCGGCCACTGATACCCCGCTTCTGATTCTGATTCCCTGCCTCTGATTCCCCATCTCTGATTCACCACATCTGAATCCCCGCCTCTGTTTCCACGCCTCTGATTTCCTGCCTCTGATTCCCAACCTCTGATTCCCCACCCCTGATTCCCCATATCTGATTCTCCGCCTCTGTTTCCCTGCCTCTGATTCCCCGCCCCTGTTTCCCCATATCTGATTCCCCGCCTCTGATTCCCCAACTCTGATTCCCCGCCTCTGATTCCCCAGCTCTGATTCCCCGCCTCTGATTCCCCGTGTTTGATTCCCTGCCTCTGATTCCCCGCCTCTGATTCCCCATCTCTGATTCACCGCCTTTGATTCGCCACCTCTGATTCCCCATATCTGATTCCCCACCTCTGTTACCCCGCCTCTGATTCCCCGCCTCTGATTCCCCATATATCATTCCCCGCCTCTGAATCCCCATCTCTGATTCCCGGACTCTGATTCCCCACCTCTGATTCCCGGCCTCTTCTTCCCGGCATCTGAATCCCGGCCTCTGATTCCCGGCCTCTGATTCCCCACTTCTGATTCTGATTCCCTGCCTCTGATTCCCCATCTCTGATTCCGCACATCTGATTCCCTGCCTCTGATTCCCCACCTCTGATTCCCCATATCTGATTCCCCGCCTCTGTTTCCCCGCCTCTGATTCCCCGCCTCTGTTTCCCCATATCTAATTCCCCACCTCAGATGCCTCAACTCTGATACCCCGCCTCTGATTCCCCAGCTCTGATTCCCCGCCTCTGATTCCCCGCATCTGATTCCCCATATCTGATTCCCCGCCTCTGTTTCCCCGCCTTTGATTCCCCGCCTCTGTTTCCCCATATCTGACTCCCCGCCTCTGATTCCCAACTATGATTCCCCGCCTCTGATTCCCCAGCTCTGATTCCCCGCCTCTGATTCCCCGCGTTCTATTCCCTGCCTCTGATTCCCCACCTGTGATTCCCCATCTCTGATTCACCACCTCTGATTCCCCACCTCTGATTCCCCATATCTAATTCCCCTCCTCTGTTTGCACGCCTCTGATTCCCCGCCGTTTCCCCATATCTGATTCCCCGTGTCTGATTCCCTGCCTCTGATTCCCCGCCTCTGATTCCCCGCCTCTGATTCCCTGCCACTGATTCCCTGCCCCTGATACCCCACCTCTGATTCCCCATATCTGATTCCCTGCCTCTGTTTCCCCGCCTCTGATTCCCCGCCTCTGATTCCCCATATCTGATTCCCCGTCTCTGATTCCCCAACTCTGATTCCCCGCCTCTGATTCCCCAGCTCTGAATCCCCGCCTCTGATTCCCTGCGTCTGTTTCCCCGCCTCTGATTCCCCGCCTCTGTTTCCCCATATCTAATCCCCGACTCTGATTCCCCAACTCTGATTCCCCACCTCTGATTCCCCAGCTCTGATTCCCCGCCTCTGATTCCCCGCATCTGATTCCCTGCATCTGATTCCCAGCCTCTGATTCCCTGCCTCTTATTCCCAACCTCTGATTCCCCACCTCTGATTCCCCATATCTGATTCCCCACCTCTGTTTCCCCGCTTCTGATTCCCCGCCTCTGTTTCCCCATATCTGATTCCCGGCCTCTGATTCTCCGCCTCTGATTCCCCGCCTCTGATTCCCTGCCTCTGATTCCCCATCTCCGATTCCGCACATCGGATTCCCTGCCTCTGATTCCCCGCCTCTGATTCCCCGCCTCTGATTCCCTGCTTCTGATTCCCAACCTCTGATTCCCCACCTCTGATTCCCCATATCTGATTCCCCGCCTCTGTTTCCCCTCCTCTGATTCCCCAACTCTGAATCCCCGCCTCTGATTCCCCAGCTCTGATTCCCCGCCTCTGATTCCCCGTGTTTGATTCCCTGCCTCTGATTCCCTGCCCTGATTCCCCATCTCTGATACACCGCCTTTAATTCGCCACCGCTGATTCCCCATATCTGATTCCCCGCCTCTGTTTCCCCGTCTCTGATTCCCCGCCTCTGTTTCGCCATATCTAATTCCACGCCTCTGATTCCCCAACTCTGATTCCCCGCCTCTGATTCCCCAGCTCTGATTCCCTGCCTCTGATTCCTCGCCGTTTCCCCATATCTGATTCCCCGTGTCCGATTCCCTGCCTCTGATTCCCCGCCTCTGATTCCCCGCCTCTGATTCCCTGCCACTGATTCCCTGCCCCTGATACCCCACCTCTGATTCCCCATATCTGATTCCCTGCCTCTGTTTCCCCGCCTCTGATTCCCCGCCTCTGATTCCCCATATCTGATTCCCCGCCTCTGATTCCCCAACTCTGATTCCCCGCCTCTGATTCCCCAGCTCTGAATCCCCGCCTCTGATTCCCTGCGTCTGTTTCCCCGCCTCTGATTCCCCGCCTCTGTTTCCCCATATCTAAGTCCCCGACTCTGATTCCCCAACTCTGATTCCCCACCTCTGATTCCCCAGCTCTGATTCCCCGCCTCTGATTCCCCGCATCTGATTCCCTGCATCTGATTCCCAGCCTCTGATTCCCTGCCTCTTATTCTCAACCTCTGATTCCCCACCTCTGATTCCCCATATCTGATTCCCCACCTCTGTTTCCCCGCTTCTGATTCCCCGCCTCTGTTTCCCCATATCTGATTCCCGGCCTCTGATTCTCCGCCTCTGATTCCCCGCCTCTGATTCCCTGCCTCTGATTCCCCATCTCCGATTCCGCACATCGGATTCCCTGCCTCTGATTCCCCGCCTCTGATTCCCCGCCTCTGATTCCCTGCTTCTGATTCCCAACCTCTGATTCCCCACCTCTGATTCCCCATATCTGATTCCCCGCCTCTGTTTCCCCGCCTCTGATTCCCCAACTCTGAATCCCAGCCTCTGATTCCCCAGCTCTGATTCCCCGCCTCTGATTCACCGTGTTTGATTCCCTGCCTCTGATTCCCTGCCCTGATTCCCCATCTCTGATACACCGCCTTTAATTCGCCACCGCTGATTCCCCATATCTGATTCCCCGCCTCTGTTTCCCCGTCTCTGATTCCCCGCCTCTGTTTCGCCATATCTAATTCCACGCCTCTGATTCCCCAACTCTGATTCCCCGCCTCTGATTCCCCAGCTCTGATTCCCTGCCTCTGATTCCCCGCATCTGATTCCCTGCCTCTGATTCCCCGCCTCTGATTCCCTGCTTCTGATTCCCAACCTCTGATTCCCCACCTCTGAATCCCCATATCTGATTCCCCGCCTCTGTTTCCCCGCCTCTGATTCCCCGCCTCTGTTTCCCCATATCTGATTCCCCGCCTCTGATTCCCCAACTCTGATTCCCCTCCTCTGATTCGCCAGCTATGATTCCCCGCCTCTGATTCCCTGCATCTGATTCCCTGCATCTGATTCCCCGCCTCTGATTCCCCTTCTCTGATTCTCCACCTCTGATTCCCCACCTCTGATTCCCCATCTCGGATTCCGCTCATCCGATTCCCTGCCTCTGATTCCCCGCCTCTGATTCCCCGCCTCTGATTTCCTGCCTCTGATTCGCAACCTCTAATTCCCCACCTCTGATTCCCCATATCTGATTCCCCGCCTCTGTTTCCCTGCCTCTGATTCCCGGCCTCTTTTTCCCCATATCTGATTCCCCTCCTCTGATTCCCCAACTCTGATTCCCCGCCTCTGATACCCCGCCTCTGATTCCCCATCTCTAATTCATCACATCTGATTCCCCACCTCTTCTTCCCCATCTCTGATTCTCTACCTCTGATTCGCCACCTCTGATTGCCCATATCTGATTCACCGCCTCTGTTTCCCCGCATCTGATTCCCCGCCTCTGATTCCCCATATTTGATTCCCCGCCTCTGATTCCCCATCTCTGATTCCCGGACTCATTCCCCAACTCTGATTCCCCGCCTCTGATTCCCCATATTTGATTCCCCTCCTCTGATTTCCCATCTCTGATTCCCGGACTCTGATTCCCCAACTCTGATTTCCCCGCCTCTAAATCCCCAGCTCTGATTTCCCGCCTCTGATTCCCCACCTGTGATAAAACATATCTGATTCCCGGCCTCTGTTTCCCCGCCTCTGATTCCCCACCTCTGATTCACCATATCTGATTCCCCGCCTCTGATTCCCCACCACTGATTCCCCTCCTCTGATTCGCCAGTTATGATTGCCCGCCTCTGATTCTCCGTTTCTTATTCCCTGCCTCTGATTCCCCGCCTCTGATTCCCCATGTCTGACTCACCACCTCTGATTCCCCACCTCTGATACCCCATCTCTGATTCCGCACATCCGATTCCCTGCCTCTGATTCCCCGCCTCTGATTCCCCGCCTCTGATTCCCTGCCTCTGATTCGCAACCTCTTATTCCCCACCTCTGATTCCCCATAGCTGATTCCCTGCCTCTGTTTCCCCGCCTCTGATTGGCACCTCTGATACCCCGCCTCTGATTCCCCATCTCTAATTCATCACATCTGATTCCCCACCTCTGCTTCCCCATCTCCGATTCTCTACCTCTGATTCGCCACCTCTGATTCCCAATATCTGATTCACCGCCTCTGTTTCCCTGCCTCTGATTCCCCGCCTCTGATTCCCCATATCTGATTCCCCGCCTCTGATTCCCCATCTCTGATTCCCGGTCTCTGATTCCCCACCTCTGTTTCCCGGCCTCTGATTCCCAATCCCTGATTCACCGCCTCTGACTACCAGTGTCTGATTCCCTGCCTCTGATTCCCCGCCTCTGAATCCCCTCCTCTGATTCCCTGCCACTGATTCCCCGCCCCTGATTCCCCACCTCTGATACCCCATATCTGATTCCCCGCCTCTGTTTCCCCGCCTCTGATTCCCCACCTCTGATTCCCCATATCTGATTCCCTGCCTCTGATTCCCCAACTCTGATTCCCCGCCTCTGATTCCCCAGCTCTGATTCCCCGCCTCTGATTCCCCACCTCTGATTCAACATATCTGATTCCCCGCCTCTGTTTCCCCGCCTCTGATTCCCCACCTCTGATTCCCCATATCTGATTCCCCGCCTATGATTCCCCACCTCCGATTCCCCGCCTCTGATTCGCCAGCTATGATTCCCCTCCTCTGGTTCCCCGCATCTGATTCCCCGCCTCTGATTCCCCGTGTCTGACCCTGCCTCTGATTCCACGCCTTTGATTCCCCATCTCTGATTCACCACCTCTGATTCCCCACCTCTGATTCCCCATCTCTGATTCTGCACATCCGATTCCCTGCCTCTGATTCCCCGCCTCTGATTCCCCGCCTCTGATTCCCTGCCTCTGATTCGCAACCTGTTATTACCCACCTCTGAATCCCCATATCTGATTCCCCACCTCTGTTTCCCCATATCTGATTCCCCGCCTCTGTTTCACTGCCTCTGATTGGCACCTCTGATACCCCGCCTCTGATTCCCCATCTCTAATTCATCACATCTGATTCCCCACCTCTGCTTCCCCATCTCTGATTCTCTACCTCTGATTCGCAACCTCTGATTCCGAATATCTCATTCACCGCCTCTGTTTCCCCGCTTCTGATTCCCCGCCTCTGATTCCCCATATCTAATTCCCCGCCTCTGATTCCCCATCTCTGATTCCCGGTCTCTGATTCCCCACCTCTGTTTCCCGGCCTCTCATTCCCCATCCCTGATTCACCGCCTCTGATTCCCAGTGTCTGATTCCCTGCCTCTGATTCCCCGCCTCTGAATCCCCTCCTCTGATTCCCTGCCACTGATTCCCCGCCCCTGATTCCCCACCTCTGATACCCCATATCTGATTCCCCGCCTCTGTTTCCCCGCCTCTGATTCCCCACCTCTGATTTCCCATATCTGATTCCACGCCTCTGATTCCCCGCCTCTGATTGCCCGCCTCTGATACCCCACCTCTGATTCCCCATCTCTAATTCATCACATCTGATTCCCCACCTCTGCTTCCCCATCTCTGATTCTCAACCTCTGATTCGCCACCTCTGATTCCCCATATCTGATTCACCGCCTCTGTTTCCCCGCCTCTGATTCCCCGCCTCTGATTCCCCATATTTGATTCCCCGCCTCTGATTCCCCATCTCTGATTCCCGGACTCTGATTCCCCAACTCTGATTCCCCGCCTCTGATTCCCCAGCTCTGATTCCCCGCCTCTGATTCCCCGTGTTTGATTCCCTGCCTCTGATTCCCCGCCTCTGATTCCCCATCTCTGATTCACCGCCTTTGATTCGCCACCTCTGATTCCCCATATCTGATTCCCCACCTCTGTTACCCCGCCTCTGATTCCCCGCCTCTGATTCCCCATATATCATTCCCCGCCTCTGAATCCCCATCTCTGATTCCCGGACTCTGATTCCCCACCTCTGATTCCCGGCCTCTTCTTCCCGGCATCTGAATCCCGGCCTCTGATTCCCGGCCTCTGATTCCCCACTTCTGATTCTGATTCCCTGCCTCTGATTCCCCATCTCTGATTCCGCACATCTGATTCCCTGCCTCTGATTCCCCACCTCTGATTCCCCATATCTGATTCCCCGCCTCTGTTTCCCCGCCTCTGATTCCCCGCCTCTGTTTCCCCATATCTAATTCCCCACCTCAGATGCCCCAACTCTGATACCCCGCCTCTGATTCCCCAGCTCTGATTCCCCGCCTCTGATTCCCCGCCTCTGTTTCCCCATATCTGACTCCCCGCCTCTGATTCCCAACTATGATTCCCCGCCTCTGATTCCCCAGCTCTGATTCCCCGCCTCTGATTCCCCGCGTTCTATTCCCTGCCTCTGATTCCCCGCCTGTGATTCCCCATCTCTGATTCACCACCTCTGATTCCCCACCTCTGATTCCCCATATCTAATTCCCCGCCTCTGTTTGCCCGCCTCTGATTCCCCGCCGTTTCCCCATATCTGATTCCCCGTGTCTGATTCCCTGCCTCTGATTCCCCGCCTCTGATTCCCCGCCTCTGATTCCCTGCCACTGATTCCCTGCCCCTGATACCCCACCTCTGATTCCCCATATCTGATTCCCTGCCTCTGTTTCCCCGCCTCTGATTCCCCGCCTCTGATTCCCCATATCTGATTCCCCGCCTCTGATTCCCCAACTCTGATTCCCCGCCTCTGATTCCCCAGCTCTGAATCCCCGCCTCTGATTCCCTGCGTCTGTTTCCCCGCCTCTGATTCCCCGCCTCTGTTTCCCCATATCTAAGTCCCCAACTCTGATTCCCCAACTCTGATACCCCGCCTCTGATTCCCCAGCTCTGATTCCCCGCCTCTGATTCCCCGCCTCTGTTTCCCCATATCTGACTCCCCGCCTCTGATTCCCAACTATGATTCCCCGCCTCTGATTCCCCAGCTCTGATTCCCCGCCTCTGATTCCCCGCGTTCTATTCCCTGCCTCTGATTCCCCGCCTGTGATTCCCCATCTCTGATTCACCACCTCTGATTCCCCACCTCTGATTCCCCATATCTAATTCCCCGCCTCTGTTTGCCCGCCTCTGATTCCCCGCCGTTTCCCCATATCTGATTCCCCGTGTCTGATTCCCTGCCTCTGATTCCCCGCCTCTGATTCCCCGCCTCTGATTCCCTGCCACTGATTCCCTGCCCCTGATACCCCACCTCTGATTCCCCATATCTGATTCCCTGCCTCTGTTTCCCCGCCTCTGATTCCCCGCCTCTGATTCCCCATATCTGATTCCCCGCCTCTGATTCCCCAACTCTGATTCCCCGCCTCTGATTCCCCAGCTCTGAATCCCCGCCTCTGATTCCCTGCGTCTGTTTCCCCGCCTCTGATTCCCCGCCTCTGTTTCCCCATATCTAAGTCCCCGACTCTGATTCCCCAACTCTGATTCCCCACCTCTGATTCCCCAGCTCTGATTCCCCGCCTCTGATTCCCCGCATCTGATTCCCTGCATCTGATTCCCAGCCTCTGATTCCCTGCCTCTTATTCCCAACCTCTGATTCCCCACCTCTGATTCCCCATATCTGATTCCCCACCTCTGTTTCCCCGCTTCTGATTCCCCGCCTCTGTTTCCCCATATCTGATTCCCGGCCTCTGATTCTCCGCCTCTGATTCCCCGCCTCTGATTCCCTGCCTCTGATTCCCCATCTCCGATTCCGCACATCGGATTCCCTGCCTCTGATTCCCCGCCTCTGATTCCCCGCCTCTGATTCCCTGCTTCTGATTCCCAACCTCTGATTCCCCACCTCTGATTCCCCATATCTGATTCCCCGCCTCTGTTTCCCCTCCTCTGATTCCCCAACTCTGAATCCCCGCCTCTGATTCCCCAGCTCTGATTCCCCGCCTCTGATTCCCCGTGTTTGATTCCCTGCCTCTGATTCCCTGCCCTGATTCCCCATCTCTGATACACCGCCTTTAATTCGCCACCGCTGATTCCCCATATCTGATTCCCCGCCTCTGTTTCCCCGTCTCTGATTCCCCGCCTCTGTTTCGCCATATCTAATTCCACGCCTCTGATTCCCCAACTCTGATTCCCCGCCTCTGATTCCCCAGCTCTGATTCCCTGCCTCTGATTCCCCGCCGTTTCCCCATATCTGATTCCCCGTGTCCGATTCCCTGCCTCTGATTCCCCGCCTCTGATTCCCCGCCTCTGATTCCCTGCCACTGATTCCCTGCCCCTGATACCCCACCTCTGATTCCCCATATCTGATTCCCTGCCTCTGTTTCCCCGCCTCTGATTCCCCGCCTCTGATTCCCCATATCTGATTCCCCGCCTCTGATTCCCCAACTCTGATTCCCCGCCTCTGATTCCCCAGCTCTGAATCCCCGCCTCTGATTCCCTGCGTCTGTTTCCCCGCCTCTGATTCCCCGCCTCTGTTTCCCCATATCTAAGTCCCCGACTCTGATTCCCCAACTCTGATTCCCCACCTCTGATTCCCCAGCTCTGATTCCCCGCCTCTGATTCCCCGCATCTGATTCCCTGCATCTGATTCCCAGCCTCTGATTCCCTGCCTCTTATTCCCAACCTCTGATTCCCCACCTCTGATTCCCCATATCTGATTCCCCACCTCTGTTTCCCCGCTTCTGATTCCCCGCCTCTGTTTCCCCATATCTGATTCCCGTCCTCTGATTCTCCGCCTCTGATTCCCCGCCTCTGATTCCCTGCCTCTGATTCCCCATCTCCGATTCCGCACATCGGATTCCCTGCCTCTGATTCCCCGCCTCTGATTCCCCGCCTCTGATTCCCTGCTTCTGATTCCCAACCTCTGATTCCCCACCTCTGATTCCCCATATCTGATTCCCCGCCTCTGTTTCCCCGCCTCTGATTCCCCAACTCTGAATCCCCGCCTCTGATTCCCCAGCTCTGATTCCCCGCCTCTGATTCCCCGTGTTTGATTCCCTGCCTCTGATTCCCTGCCCTGATTCCCCATCTCTGATACACCGCCTTTAATTCGCCACCGCTGATTCCCCATATCTGATTCCCCGCCTCTGATTCCCCAGCTCTGATTCCCTGCCTCTGATTCCCCGCATCTGATTCCCTGCCTCTGATTCCCCGCCTCTGATTCCCTGCTTCTGATTCCCAACCTCTGATTCCCCACCTCTGAATCCCCATATCTGATTCCCCGCCTCTGTTTCCCCGGCTCTGATTCCCCGCCTCTGTTTCCCCATATCTGATTCCCCGCCTCTGATTCCCCAACTCTGATTCCCCTCCTCTGATTCACCAGCTATGATTCCCCACCTCTGATACCCCGCCTCTGATTCCCCATCTCTAATTCATCACATCTGATTCCCCACCTCTGCTTCCCCATCTCCGATTCTCTACCTCTGATTCGCCACCTCTGATTCCCAATATCTGATTCACCGCCTCTGTTTCCCTGCCTCTGATTCCCCGCCTCTGATTCCCCATATCTGATTCCCTGCTTCTGATTCCCAACCTCTGATTCCCCACCTCTGATTCCCCATATCTGATTCCCCGCCTCTGTTTCCCCTCCTCTGATTCCCCAACTCTGAATCCCCGCCTCTGATTCCCCAGCTCTGATTCCCCGCCTCTGATTCCCCGTGTTTGATTCCCTGCCTCTGATTCCCTGCCCTGATTCCCCATCTCTGATACACCGCCTTTAATTCGCCACCGCTGATTCCCCATATCTGATTCCCCGCCTCTGTTTCCCCGTCTCTGATTCCCCGCCTCTGTTTCGCCATATCTAATTCCACGCCTCTGATTCCCCAACTCTGATTCCCCGCCTCTGATTCCCCAGCTCTGATTCCCTGCCTCTGATTCCCCGCCGTTTCCCCATATCTGATTCCCCGTGTCCGATTCCCTGCCTCTGATTCCCCGCCTCTGATTCCCCGCCTCTGATTCCCTGCCACTGATTCCCTGCCCCTGATACCCCACCTCTGATTCCCCATATCTGATTCCCTGCCTCTGTTTCCCCGCCTCTGATTCCCCGCCTCTGATTCCCCATATCTGATTCCCCGCCTCTGATTCCCCAACTCTGATTCCCCGCCTCTGATTCCCCAGCTCTGAATCCCCGCCTCTGATTCCCTGCGTCTGTTTCCCCGCCTCTGATTCCCCGCCTCTGTTTCCCCATATCTAAGTCCCCGACTCTGATTCCCCAACTCTGATTCCCCACCTCTGATTCCCCAGCTCTGATTCCCCGCCTCTGATTCCCCGCATCTGATTCCCTGCATCTGATTCCCAGCCTCTGATTCCCTGCCTCTTATTCCCAACCTCTGATTCCCCACCTCTGATTCCCCATATCTGATTCCCCACCTCTGTTTCCCCGCTTCTGATTCCCCGCCTCTGTTTCCCCATATCTGATTCCCGGCCTCTGATTCTCCGCCTCTGATTCCCCGCCTCTGATTCCCTGCCTCTGATTCCCCATCTCCGATTCCGCACATCGGATTCCCTGCCTCTGATTCCCCGCCTCTGATTCCCCGCCTCTGATTCCCTGCTTCTGATTCCCAACCTCTGATTCCCCACCTCTGATTCCCCATATCTGATTCCCCGCCTCTGTTTCCCCGCCTCTGATTCCCCAACTCTGAATCCCCGCCTCTGATTCCCCAGCTCTGATTCCCCGCCTCTGATTCCCCGTGTTTGATTCCCTGCCTCTGATTCCCTGCCCTGATTCCCCATCTCTGATACACCGCCTTTAATTCGCCACCGCTGATTCCCCATATCTGATTCCCCGCCTCTGATTCCCCAGCTCTGATTCCCTGCCTCTGATTCCCCGCATCTGATTCCCTGCCTCTGATTCCCCGCCTCTGATTCCCTGCTTCTGATTCCCAACCTCTGATTCCCCACCTCTGAATCCCCATATCTGATTCCCCGCCTCTGTTTCCCCGGCTCTGATTCCCCGCCTCTGTTTCCCCATATCTGATTCCCCGCCTCTGATTCCCCAACTCTGATTCCCCTCCTCTGATTCACCAGCTATGATTCCCCACCTCTGATACCCCGCCTCTGATTCCCCATCTCTAATTCATCACATCTGATTCCCCACCTCTGCTTCCCCATCTCCGATTCTCTACCTCTGATTCGCCACCTCTGATTCCCAATATCTGATTCACCGCCTCTGTTTCCCTGCCTCTGATTCCCCGCCTCTGATTCCCCATATCTGATTCCCCGCCTCTGATTCCCCATCTCTGATTCCCGGTCTCTGATTCCCCACCTCTGTTTCCCGGCCTCTGATTCCCAATCCCTGATTCACCGCCTCTGACTCCCAGTGTCTGATTCCCTGCCTCTGATTCCCCGCCTCTGAATCCCCTCCTCTGATTCCCTGCCACTGATTCCCCGCCCCTGATTCCCCACCTCTGATACCCCATATCTGATTCCCCGCCTCTGTTTCCCCGCCTCTGATTCCCCACCTCTGATTCCCCATATCTGATTCCCTGCCTCTGATTCCCCAACTCTGATTCCCCGCCTCTGATTCCCCAGCTCTGATTCCCCGCCTCTGATTCCCCACCTCTGATTCAACATATCTGATTCCCCGCCTCTGTTTCCCCGCCTCTGATTCCCCACCTCTGATTCCCCATATCTGATTCCCCGCCTATGATTCCCCACCTCCGATTCCCCGCCTCTGATTCGCCAGCTATGATTCCCCTCCTCTGGTTCCCCGCATCTGATTCCCCGCCTCTGATTCCCCGTGTCTGACCCTGCCTCTGATTCCACGCCTTTGATTCCCCATCTCTGATTCACCACCTCTGATTCCCCACCTCTGATTCCCCATCTCTGATTCTGCACATCCGATTCCCTGCCTCTGATTCCCCGCCTCTGATTCCCCGCCTCTGATTCCCTGCCTCTGATTCGCAACCTGTTATTACCCACCTCTGAATCCCCATATCTGATTCCCCACCTCTGTTTCCCCATATCTGATTCCCCGCCTCTGTTTCACTGCCTCTGATTGGCACCTCTGATACCCCGCCTCTGATTCCCCATCTCTAATTCATCACATCTGATTCCCCACCTCTGCTTCCCCATCTCTGATTCTCTACCTCTGATTCGCAACCTCTGATTCCGAATATCTCATTCACCGCCTCTGTTTCCCCGCTTCTGATTCCCCGCCTCTGATTCCCCATATCTAATTCCCCGCCTCTGATTCCCCATCTCTGATTCCCGGTCTCTGATTCCCCACCTCTGTTTCCCGGCCTCTCATTCCCCATCCCTGATTCACCGCCTCTGATTCCCAGTGTCTGATTCCCTGCCTCTGATTCCCCGCCTCTGAATCCCCTCCTCTGATTCCCTGCCACTGATTCCCCGCCCCTGATTCCCCACCTCTGATACCCCATATCTGATTCCCCGCCTCTGTTTCCCCGCCTCTGATTCCCCACCTCTGATTTCCCATATCTGATTCCACGCCTCTGATTCCCCGCCTCTGATTGGCCGCCTCTGATACCCCGCCTCTGATTCCCCATCTCTAATTCATCACATCTGATTCCCCACCTCTGCTTCCCCATCTCTGATTCTCAACCTCTGATTCGCCACCTCTGATTCCCCATATCTGATTCACCGCCTCTGTTTCCCCGCCTCTGATTCCCCGCCTCTGATTCCCCATATTTGATTCCCCGCCTCTGATTCCCCATCTCTGATTCCCGGACTCTGATTCCCCAACTCTGATTCCCCGCCTCTGATTCCCCAGCTCTGATTCCCCGCCTCTGATTCCCCGTGTTTGATTCCCTGCCTCTGATTCCCCGCCTCTGATTCCCCATCTCTGATTCACCGCCTTTGATTCGCCACCTCTGATTCCCCATATCTGATTCCCCACCTCTGTTACCCCGCCTCTGATTCCCCGCCTCTGATTCCCCATATATCATTCCCCGCCTCTGAATCCCCATCTCTGATTCCCGGACTCTGATTCCCCACCTCTGATTCCCGGCCTCTTCTTCCCGGCATCTGAATCCCGGCCTCTGATTCCCGGCCTCTGATTCCCCACTTCTGATTCTGATTCCCTGCCTCTGATTCCCCATCTCTGATTCCGCACATCTGATTCCCTGCCTCTGATTCCCCACCTCTGATTCCCCATATCTGATTCCCCGCCTCTGTTTCCCCGCCTCTGATTCCCCGCCTCTGTTTCCCCATATCTAATTCCCCACCTCAGATGCCCCAACTCTGATACCCCGCCTCTGATTCCCCAGCTCTGATTCCCCGCCTCTGATTCCCCGCCTCTGTTTCCCCATATCTGACTCCCCGCCTCTGATTCCCAACTATGATTCCCCGCCTCTGATTCCCCAGCTCTGATTCCCCGCCTCTGATTCCCCGCGTTCTATTCCCTGCCTCTGATTCCCCGCCTGTGATTCCCCATCTCTGATTCACCACCTCTGATTCCCCACCTCTGATTCCCCATATCTAATTCCCCGCCTCTGTTTGCCCGCCTCTGATTCCCCGCCGTTTCCCCATATCTGATTCCCCGTGTCTGATTCCCTGCCTCTGATTCCCCGCCTCTGATTCCCCGCCTCTGATTCCCTGCCACTGATTCCCTGCCCCTGATACCCCACCTCTGATTCCCCATATCTGATTCCCTGCCTCTGTTTCCCCGCCTCTGATTCCCCGCCTCTGATTCCCCATATCTGATTCCCCGCCTCTGATTCCCCAACTCTGATTCCCCGCCTCTGATTCCCCAGCTCTGAATCCCCGCCTCTGATTCCCTGCGTCTGTTTCCCCGCCTCTGATTCCCCGCCTCTGTTTCCCCATATCTAAGTCCCCGACTCTGATTCCCCAACTCTGATACCCCGCCTCTGATTCCCCAGCTCTGATTCCCCGCCTCTGATTCCCCGCCTCTGTTTCCCCATATCTGACTCCCCGCCTCTGATTCCAAACTATGATTCCCCGCCTCTGATTCCCCAGCTCTGATTCCCCGCCTCTGATTCCCCGCGTTCTATTCCCTGCCTCTGATTCCCCGCCTGTGATTCCCCATCTCTGATTCACCACCTCTGATTCCCCACCTCTGATTCCCCATATCTAATTCCCCGCCTCTGTTTGCCCGCCTCTGATTCCCCGCCGTTTCCCCATATCTGATTCCCCGTGTCTGATTCCCTGCCTCTGATTCCCCGCCTCTGATTCCCCGCCTCTGATTCCCTGCCACTGATTCCCTGCCCCTGATACCCCACCTCTGATTCCCCATATCTGATTCCCTGCCTCTGTTTCCCCGCCTCTGATTCCCCGCCTCTGATTCCCCATATCTGATTCCCCGCCTCTGATTCCCCAACTCTGATTCCCCGCCTCTGATTCCCCAGCTCTGAATCCCCGCCTCTGATTCCCTGCGTCTGTTTCCCCGCCTCTGATTCCCCGCCTCTGTTTCCCCATATCTAAGTCCCCGACTCTGATTCCCCAACTCTGATTCCCCACCTCTGATTCCCCAGCTCTGATTCCCCGCCTCTGATTCCCCGCATCTGATTCCCTGCATCTGATTCCCAGCCTCTGATTCCCTGCCTCTTATTCCCAACCTCTGATTCCCCACCTCTGATTCCCCATATCTGATTCCCCACCTCTGTTTCCCCGCTTCTGATTCCCCGCCTCTGTTTCCCCATATCTGATTCCCGGCCTCTGATTCTCCGCCTCTGATTCCCCGCCTCTGATTCCCTGCCTCTGATTCCCCATCTCCGATTCCGCACATCGGATTCCCTGCCTCTGATTCCCCGCCTCTGATTCCCCGCCTCTGATTCCCTGCTTCTGATTCCCAACCTCTGATTCCCCACCTCTGATTCCCCATATCTGATTCCCCGCCTCTGTTTCCCCTCCTCTGATTCCCCAACTCTGAATCCCCGCCTCTGATTCCCCAGCTCTGATTCCCCGCCTCTGATTCCCCGTGTTTGATTCCCTGCCTCTGATTCCCTGCCCTGATTCCCCATCTCTGATACACCGCCTTTAATTCGCCACCGCTGATTCCCCATATCTGATTCCCCGCCTCTGTTTCCCCGTCTCTGATTCCCCGCCTCTGTTTCGCCATATCTAATTCCACGCCTCTGATTCCCCAACTCTGATTCCCCGCCTCTGATTCCCCAGCTCTGATTCCCTGCCTCTGATTCCCCGCCGTTTCCCCATATCTGATTCCCCGTGTCCGATTTCCTGCCTCTGATTCCCCGCCTCTGATTCCCCGCCTCTGATTCCCTGCCACTGATTCCCTGCCCCTGATACCCCACCTCTGATTCCCCATATCTGATTCCCTGCCTCTGTTTCCCCGCCTCTGATTCCCCGCCTCTGATTCCCCATATCTGATTCCCCGCCTCTGATTCCCCAACTCTGATTCCCCGCCTCTGATTCCCCAGCTCTGAATCCCCGCCTCTGATTCCCTGCGTCTGTTTCCCCGCCTCTGATTCCCCGCCTCTGTTTCCCCATATCTAAGTCCCCGACTCTGATTCCCCAACTCTGATTCCCCACCTCTGATTCCCCAGCTCTGATTCCCCGCCTCTGATTCCCCGCATCTGATTCCCTGCATCTGATTCCCAGCCTCTGATTCCCTGCCTCTTATTCCCAACCTCTGATTCCCCACCTCTGATTCCCCATATCTGATTCCCCACCTCTGTTTCCCCGCTTCTGATTCCCCGCCTCTGTTTCCCCATATCTGATTCCCGGCCTCTGATTCTCCGCCTCTGATTCCCCGCCTCTGATTCCCTGCCTCTGATTCCCCATCTCCGATTCCGCACATCGGATTCCCTGCCTCTGATTCCCCGCCTCTGATTCCCCGCCTCTGATTCCCTGCTTCTGATTCCCAACCTCTGATTCCCCACCTCTGATTCCCCATATCTGATTCCCCGCCTCTGTTTCCCCGCC